>NC_064282.1:46973841-47058294 GCF_019186545.1 Solanum stenotomum
CTCCATACTTAGCATCTTCAAAAATCAGGTACTGGAACCCTCGCAGTCTCACTCTACGGATCAACAGTACGGTCCGTAGATCAATCTACGGACCGTCAATGGGCACCGTGGTTCCACACTTGGTCAGATTTCCCTGATTTGTCTTCAACACATTCCTGCTGATCTACGGTCATCACCTACGGACCGTGAATGGACCTACGGTCCGTAGATGACCTCCGTGGATGCCTTTTTCTGCATTTCCTTCAGCTGTCTCTAAACTTCCGCGCCTGAACACCTTTCCTGCAAAACATGATAAAATACATAAAAACCAATATAAAAAGGCCCTAGACACACACAACTTGTAAGTGAAATGTATTAGAAATACCGTAAACTCACGGTATATCAATCACCCAACATCTGCTTGACATCATATACTAAATATACTCCCAAATGGGGTACATCGACCTGCGTCTCTCAGTGTGGTGCTACCACATTCGCCTCATCCTGAATCAGGCCTATATTCAGGGTCCCCATTGCCCGAATCAACTTGTTACAATGCCAGATCGACACTCCAGAGTCCCTGCATAACATAAAGATGAGGCAAGTAAAAAGGTAAGTGGTGGAGGCCTTGAAAGCCCTCTTATGAATCTCCACAACGATTATGTGGGAAAAATCAATCTCGAACCCCGCAACCAATGTTGCTACCATAACCGTACGATCCCAAGTGAGTGCATTATCAGCCTTTGTGGGAGAAACCCAATTTCATACCAACAGCTTGAAAAACATAGCCACAAAATGTGAGAGTGGCTTTCTTGATGCTTAAGCCCGAAGTGGTGACCTAAACGACTCGCTCTCCGTTAATAGCAATATAACGAGCCAGCCAGTGTAATACAGTCTCCCTTTTCTTGGCACTTCGCTAGAACTCCCCACCCGGCACAATGTCCCATCTGTAGTCAAATTCGACCGTGTGGAGTGCCCAAGTGTGGTTAGGGATAAGGTCGTAGAGGAACTGGCGGATGGTGTTCACAGAGATGTCCACAGAAAACCCGCACACTAGTGTAGCCTTGAGTGGTGTCTGGGCTCTGGATTGGCATTTCTGTGAATAGAGCCTCGAAGAGTGACTGCGTAGGAAGTATAGAACTCCCTCACGATCTCCTCTCTATATGTTCCAAGTTCCTTGCCCATCCACTCACACTTATGATGTTGAGAAAGCCGGTGAATGTCGAGTACAGTGTGTAGGCTCCCAGTGAGAAATCTGCGCTCCTCTGTGATTAGCCGGGCCATCTTCTCTTTTTCATTCAGCATCTTGGCATCCCTGTAGATTTGCCATTGGACCTCCACGTACCATCTATTGGGCTCCTCAGCAACCAGAGCAGGGTCGTTGTTTTGTGGCACTTGAACCTCCTCGAACTAGTAGACTCATCAAATGAGGCAGCCTGGCCATGTGAACTTAAGCCTATGGCGGACCAGAAGCAGACCCTGTTGCCGAGACGGACTCAGAACCAGAAGTAGACCCAGCCGGTGACCCGATCAGTGTTTCCACCTCATCAGACTAGGAGGCAGTGACTACATCGGGGACCACCTTCTTTGCTTGATTCTTAGTAACCCGGGGTGTTGTGGGTGATGTCCTTCCAGTGGGGGGGGGGGACATATTAGCGGTCTTTTGCAACATCAGTATCCTCATTGATTAGCCGACGGGTAGGAGCCATTTATTTTGATCTACCTTTGATGGCTATAGCCTTCTTCGGGGCCATTGTACCTGTGGGGGAAGAATTAGTACCAGTATGAACTAAAGACACTCAATTTTTTATAGAATAAATAATTAATAAAGTGAAAAAATAAAAAATTACAGACAATGGATTCAGTGGCCACCTACGGTTGGTTTCTACGGTCCGTAGGTTGGCCTATGGTCCGTGGATCCCCTCCGTAGGTCAGAAGTCCCAAAGAGTTGGGCTCTGATGGGAACCACAGATGTGAAGAACGGTCCGTAGATTGACCTACAGACCGCAGTCCACCTTTGTGGCTCCACACTTAGTGAAATTGCTTTGTGCCACAGACCACGGACCTGATCTACTTTCTATAGATGGGGTCTCGTGGATCCAGTCTGTGCCAGGTATCATACGCTCTTCACTTCGAAACCAAATTTTATCAATTCAAACCATGGACCTTAGCTTAGTCATGCATTTCAACATAATTTTATGCTAGTTTTTCATCCCAAGGGTTCCAATTACTCAATTTTAAACATGTATTGCATATGAGGCTAGGAACCCTAAGTCAAAACTTGCATTTAGACTCTTATTACATTGATTTTACACATTACAAAGACAACACAATCACAATCTATCGTCCCAAGGGTGTTTCTAATTTTAGTTTAGCATGCAATTTCATATAACAACTACCCAAGGTCAAGAGCACTTCTGACTTTCTATAACAACAATGAACCGTAATTCAAACTAAAGGGAAAGTCGATTACCTTACACGCAAAGGAAATGGGTGATTGTGTGATGACTCTAGACTTCCAACAACTTCTAACTCGCCTTTCACATCGAACCCGGATACCGAAGCCTCTGGGAATTTGGAATGAAGGAATTTGGGAGAGAGGAGAGTTAATTGGGAATATGGGAGGATGAATGTGGAGATATTAATGGGGGAATGGTGGTAATATAGAGGGATTTAGGATTTTGAGGGGTTTAGAAACGGTTAGGAGGAAAATATGGGAAGTGGAGAATGATTTGAAAAAAAGGGGTTTTATTTAACAGAGGCCCGGGTCAAGTCAGGCAGAACTAGGGTTTGGACCCACGAGACCCCGCCTACAGTCCGTGGGTCGACCTACGGTCTGTAGATGAGGTCCGTAGGACACTTTTACACTTAGGAAAATTTAGAAGTCTTACCTGGGATCTACAGACGCCATTCACGGTTCGTGGAATGAACAACGGACCGTCGATGGGGTCTGTAGACCTCTGCACAAACCTTTTCTGTAGATTTTTGCTTTTCGCCCCTGCATATGTAGCAACCATTAGGACTATCTTTTTACATTTTCTAGACACTTTTCAGACACAGACCCTATGGTATATCTAGCCAACACTAAAACAAAAATAAAGCACCTATCTAAAGGAATACAAAAAAGCAAATAAACAAAGAAAACTATTAAACCGTAAAGAAGAACCTATGGTTGCATAGATTGTACATCTTGGGTTGCCTCCCAAGCAGCACTTGATTTAACCTCTTGATTACTCAGACTTCATCAAGATAGTAGGCCTCAACAACTTCTTGCACACTTTCCGCGTTTCTCAGATAGATCTTGATTTGTTGCCCATTTACCTTAAACCTTGTTCCCTCACTATTCTCAAGCTCCACCACTCCATGTGGGAGCACTTGTATGACTAAGAATGGCCCGGTCCACTTGGACTTGATCTTTCCCGAAAACAAGCGCAACCTAGAGTTGAATAGAAGCACAAGATCACCCACAACAAATTCTCGCTTTTCAATCCTTTGATCATGATCATTCTTCATCTTCTCCTTGTACAAGACTGAACTTTCATAAGCTTTTAGGCGAAACTCATCAAGCACATTCAAGTCACTCATTCTCTAATTTGCTGCGGCGCCCTAATCCAAATTTAGCTTCTTTAGCAACCCCACTTCCTTGCTGCTTTTTGAATTGGTTTTTTAGCATTTAAATCATAAAAATTTGATAAATGAATTGTTGGGATTGATTCTTGATTGTCAATTGGGGATTTGTTTATTATGTTTTCTTTTGATTGAATACGTTGATTTGGTATATTTTCAAGGCTTCTGTCTACTAGACCTTTTATTCCATTTGCTTTCTTGATTACAAAATCAAGTATGTCATCATTCGGTTCAAATTTTGGTGAAGTCATTTCTGTGTTGAATCTTGATGAGTGTGTACTAATGGAACAAGGAAATTTGGGGATTTTTTATGGTGGGTTTGAGAGGGAAGTGTGTGTGGGGGAGGGAGGGGAGAAGAGGGTTGTCTATGAACTGATGGAAGAAGGAGATTTGGGGGTTTTATGGTGGATTTGAGGAGGGAGGGGTGCTAGGTTTTGCCCGAATTTTCTTACCTTGTTTGAAATTTATTTTTGTATTGAAGAAAAGTCAAAGTACCATAAATGCTTGTACTCTATTCTGTCCATAAAAAAATATTAGTAAAAATAGTACTACTATAATTTAATATTTAATTTTACTTTTAATATTCTAATTTTGTAGCTATAAATTATTATGGAAATTGAGAAAATATGATGGGGACATATATCAAATGTGTATTATTTTTTATTTTTTTGAGTAAACGGGAAAAAGCTTTAAAAATTCATAAAAGCAACACTACTTAAATCTTTTGGAAGAAAAAAATTAATATACTTGAGTGCATTTCCCTATAAATTACTAAATCTTCATCATATTTATGTTCTTTGCTTTCTAGAAAATCGATATATTAATTAAATTCTCTCCAAAAGTGTTAGATAGGGTCAAATGTGAAATTATTAAATTTCAACTATGACAAATGCTCAAAATTCAAGAAATGTGAAATTATAATTATATACATTGGTTAAAATATCGGAAACTATATTCTACAACATATCAACACAATTTTTTAATGAGTTGAGCTAGTAAATAAATGGGGCAATGATCAGGCCAAACTTGGATGGATTTGATGAATCATATTTTCATGAATGAGTTTTTGTCATTATGGTGAATTTTTTGTAGAACTTACATAGTATTTGATAATCAAAACTTGACATTTAATACCAGTTTTCATCATTGAGAGAATACCTCTAACAATCTTTGATGATTGAGGGGTTTTGTCACCCTATATTTGATACCACTCTTAGGAGAGAAAGTAAATTCATTATATACATGAAATATATAGTTAATGATGGAGATAGTTACTACCGGTCACAATCTTAGAATATGATAAGCGTAATTTAAGTAAGTGTTTTTCGCCTCATTTTTTGTATTCAGTATCCTATTTAAAACTCAATGCAAATACATTTCTAAACTCGAGATCTTTAATTGATGGCGGAGATAAATACTACTCATAATGAGTGCATGTTTTTTTTCTTTTTCTATATTTGCTATCCGCTTTAAAGAAAGCCTATTTTCAAATTATAAAGTTCAAGTTTAAAATTATCACAGTGTTACACACCAACTATTAGAAGAATAAAATTACAATACTATAAAGAAAAAAATATGTGATTAAATTATTATAAACAAAAAGTAGGATAAAGAGTAAAATAAGATTATTAATGATTAGAACAAAACAAGATAATGACAAAATTATACTAACTCACTGATTATGTAAAGAGAGATTTTTTTGTCAATTCATGATAACAAATTTGACAATACAATAACATTCACATAACAAGATATTACAAATTAGAATATCAAATTTTAACAAAATCTAGTGATGCTATACAAGAAGGCCTCTTACAGTAGAGATAATCCCAATAATCAGAATGTAAGACATTTTTGTACATTGGTTTTTCTCCATCTTTCCACATTTGTGGAAATGGACCAATGACACTGTCAAGGCTAGCGTTCACAAATTGAGGTACAGATATCCGAGCCCTGCTAGAATCAACTACTACACACTGCTAGATACTCTTGTATTGATTATTGATCATGATCTGCAACAAGTTACTTATGTTAACTGATAAGGCACCTTTGATTGGATTTGCGTCAATCCAATTATCTCCTTTAGTCCCTCGGACATATAGGGCCCCCGTTTCATCTTGGAAGAGTAGAGTGATGCAGGACACGTCGTAGTGTCGGCGAGATCCTATGGTGATACTTGGATTTGGGCATGGTGGATAATAGTTTATGTTGATATTCATAGTTCCCATCAAGAGAGGTTCTAAGGATTCATTAATTTCATTGACATTGAGACCCTGCAATAGCACCTCTAACAAATTGTTAGCAAGTGGTTTAGCCCACTTTTGGTACTCCACGACTTGGTACCTATAAACCAGGGACAAGGTTAGAAATTTCGTTAAGAGCGTACGAGATTTGATGTCTAGGTAATTTAATGTCAAAGTAAATAATTTCACTAAGAGTGTTTACATAGTCCATCAGAGATAACATTTTTACCCCACAAAGGTAGAAATAAGATCTGCGTACATCTTATCATCTTCATACCCTACTTGTGGAATTATACTAGATATATTATTGTAAAACAGATAGAAAAAAGTCCTTCATATGCAACATAATTCTGATTTAAGTTATATACACCTTTTTAAAATATAGAGATAATAGTCAAAAACAGGCCTGAATTAACAAATTTTTGCAAGTCTCCTATCTGACTGTCATCAACTAACTATCAAATCACATCTCAAAATTACTGAGTCAGTTGCCATTTGGATGAAATTTTAAGCCTAATTAACTTGTGAGACAACCTTTTGTGATTTTATTGAGACACTTGGTCTAGTAAGTTATGAGGTTTGTTTTGATAAATAGTTAACTATAGTTTAGACAGAAAACGCAAACACCTTACGGCTAAAGATATGAAACTCATGAAAAAAGTAATACTACTAGTATGCTTTTTACTTACTCAAAAATACGTGAACTATAAATTACCCAGAACAAAAAACCCAAAAGGTTACATTGTTTAAGGAGGCCAAAAATTGCTATTATTTTTTGGATTACAACCATATTTTATATTATCCCTCCACTCTAATTTTTTTTCATTTTTCTCACCAATAGCACTTCAAAACATCAACACAGATTCACCAGCACTACAACTGGCTTTACAATACTTAACTTTTTCATCAGTTGGCAATTCAAAAATCTTGTGTGCTGCATATTTCAAATCTTCAAGAACTTCAATTGGGATCCCATGATTGATGATTTGGAAGCAAATCCACTTGCTTGATGCTTCTTGAATTCATTTTTCAACATTTAAATCATAAAAAAAATGATAAATCTATTGTTGGGATTGATTCTTCATTGTCAATAATTTGGGATTTGCCTAGTCTGTGTTCTTTTGGTTGAATACATTGATTTGGTATAATTTCAAGGCTTCTGTAAACTAGACCTTTTATTCCATTTGCTTTCTTGATTACAAAATAAAGTATGTCATCATTTGGTTCAAATTTCGATAAAGTCATTTGTGTGTTGAATCTTGATGAGTGTGTACTAATGAAACAAGGAAATTTGGGGTTTTTTAATGGTGGGTTTGATAGGGTGTGTGTGGGAGACGGAGGGGAAAAGGGGGTTGTCTATAAAATGATGGAAGAATGATATTTGGGGGTTTTATGGTGGTTTTGAGGGGGGAGGGGTGTCAGGGCTTCACCCGAATTTTCTTATCTTGTTTGAAGTTTATTTTTCAATTGAAGGAAAGTCAAAGTATTACCATAAATGCTTGTACTCTATTCTATCCATAAAAAAATATTAGTAAAAATAGTACCACTATAATTTGCTATATTATTTTACTTTTAATATTATAATTCCATAGCTATAAATTATTACGACAATTAAGAATATATGATGGGGATATATCAAATGTGTATTATTTTTTATTTGTTTGAGTAAATAAAAAAAGCTTTAAAAAGTCATAAAAGCAGTACTACTTAAATCTTTTAGAAGAAAAATTTTCATATCACAGCATATCCCTATAAATTACTAAATCTTCATCATGTTTGTGTTCTTTGTTTGCTAGAATATCGATACAGTAATTAACCTCTCTCCAAACGTGTTAGATAGTGTCAAATGTGAAATTATTAAATTTCAACTATGCCAAATGCTCAAAATTCAAGAAATGTGAAATTATACACTTATTTATACTGGTTAAAAGGTTGTAAACTACATTCTACAACATATCAACACAGTTTTTTAATGAGTTGAGTTAGTAAACAAATGGGGTGATGATCAGGCCAACCTTGGATGGATTTGACGAATTATATTTTGATGAATGAGTTTTTTTTCATTAGGGTGAATTTTTTTGCAGAATTTACGTAGTATTTGATAATCAAAACTTGACATTTGATACCAGTTTTCGTCATTGAGGGACAACCTGTAACAATCTTTGATGATTGATGGGTTTTGTCACCCTATATTTGATACATTCTTAGGAGTGAAAGTAAATTTATTCTAAACTCGAAAGCTATAGTTAATGATTGAGATTGTTACTACCGGTCACAATCTTAGAATATGATAAGCTTAACTGAAGTAGGTGTTTTCCCCCTCATATTTTGTATTCATTATCCTATTTAAAACTGAATGCAAATACATTTCTAAACTCGAGATCTTTAATTGATAGCGAAGATAATTACTACTCATCATGAGTACTTGTTTTTTCTTATGGTATATTCAGTATCCACTTTAAACAAATCTCATTTTCATTAGTGAGTTCAAGTTTAAAATTATCAGAGTGTTACAGAGTAACGATTAGAAGAATAAACTTACAATATTATAAAGAAAAAAATAATGGGATAAATTTATTATTAACAAAAAGTAGGATAAATGGTAAAATAAGATTATTAAATGATTAAAACAAAACAAGATAACGACACAATCATACCAACTCACTGGTTATGTAAAGAGAGTTTTTTTTGTCATAACATGATAACAAATTTGACAATATAATAACATTCACATAACAAGAAACTTGTAGATTAAAATATTAAATTTTAACAAAATATAGTGATGCTTTACCAAAAAGCCTCTTACGGTAGAAATAATCCCAATAATCAGAATACAAGACATGTTTCTACACTGATTTTTCTCCATCTTTCAACATTTGTGGAAATGGACCAATGACATTGTCAAGGCTAGCGTTCACAAATAGAAGTATGGATATTCGATCCCTGCTCAAATCAACTACTACACAATGATCGATACTCCTGTATCGATCATTGCTCATGATCTGCAACAAGTCACCTATGTTAATCGTTAAGGCGCCTTTGATTGGATTTACGTGGATCCAATTATCTCCTTTAGTCCCTCAGACATATAGTCGTCCTGGAAGAGGAAAGTGATGCAGGACACGTTGCAGTGTCAGCGAGCCTCTATGGTGATACTTGGATTTGGGCATGGTGGATAATAGTTTATTGTTGATATTCATAGTTCCCATCATGAGAGGTTCAAAAGATTCATCAATTTCATTGACATTGAGACCTATCAATAACACTTCTAACAACTTTTAGCAAGTGGTTAAGCCCACTTTTGATACTCCAAGACTTGGTACCTATAAATCAGTGACAAAGTCCGGAATTTTTTTTAGAGCGTACGAAATTTAATGGCAAGGTAATTTAATTGTCAAAGTAAAGAGTTTCACTAAGATGGGACCCACGCCCCATGGATCCACCCACACTCCGTGGGGGAGGGTCGTGGGTCAAGCCTGCAGAACCATGTTCTAGTACCCCACCCAAGAAGGACCAATACGGTCCATAGATCCACCCACGGTCCGTGGGTAGGGGTCTCGTGGGTGAGGCAGTTTTGAAGTCAAGTCTTTTTAAGTTAGGGACTTAGGGATTCATTTTTAGTTAGTTATTAAGTAGGTTCGTTTTACTATTAATTATGCCACCTATATAAACCTAATAGACCCTTAAACTAAATCAATTAAGCCGTTCTTTCAAGACCCCAAAACAAACCCAAATTCCCTCAAGAAATTCTCTCTCTAGAAGTAAAGAAGAAGAAGAAGAAGAAGCAATCTAGGTCGAAATTCTCCATTGATGGAAGCTTGGAGAGGGTTTTATAACCAAGGTATGTTAGTTTATTCTTCTATGGATTCTTTCATCCATAGAGCCCCCTACATTTCCCCCAATTGTGAAGAAAAATCCTAATCTAGCTAGGGTTTCTTCCTACATTTTGGGTAGTGTTAAAGTATGATTCCAATTGAGTGGGTAGTACTTGTTTATGATTGTTTTAGTATTGAATTATGTCATTATGATGATATTATGTGTTTTCCATGGTTAACCCTAGTCTAATTGATGAAATTGATATTATGTGGGTTTATGTCATGAAAGGTGAAATTGAGGATTCATAGGTGATGTCATGATCCGATTTCTCGAGTCATGATGGCACCTACTATAACCCACCAATAGGTGAGCCAACCCGTAACCCGAAATAACAAGTAATAGGTCTGAGGGCAGAAACTAAACAAGAGTAGGCAAAATTTAAAATAACAATATAAACAGGCGGAAGCAAACCAAAACATATATATAAAAATAAAGATCCCTCCCAGAACCTAGAAGTCACTAGTACAGAGCTACTAACAAAATGAGTACAAGTCCCAAAAGTGGACCACTGAAAAGTGGATTGTCTGGAAAGGTACAAGGCAAGTCTATATATACAGATGGAGACTGAAATAGTACAAAACGTCGTGTGCTCACCCCCATCTCCGGATTAGACTGCTCCAAGAATGATGTCAACCCTGGCCACTGGTGCTTGGACCTGCATCATGAAAACAGATGCAGAGCGTAGCATGAGTACCAAAACAACAGGTACCCAGTGGGCATCATAGGCCGACTGAGCTTGAAAAGTAAAGGCAATATGAAAAGAAGGAATAGCACAACAGAGGTCAAGAACGAAAGTCTAAGTAAACAGTGGAATGCACAAGAGTGTAGAAAGAACTAACTAAAGTAATCTATAAGCTAACTACAACTTACTGGACCCCCATAAGCCTAGAAGGTACACTCGTGGGCAAGTTTAAATAAAAACTCGAACGGACCCCCATAACCCCAAAGAGTACACATAATAACTATAACTAAAGAGAACAAAACCCAAGACTAGAGAACATCGAACCAGAACCTCAAACCCAATTAGTATAATCTGATAGTACGGAGGGCGGACCTCGAACAGATGCTCACCAGAAGTACCCAAGTAGTCAATCACAAGTATCAAGTAACTGAGGTCGGGCCTCTAACCGGATGCTCTAAATAAGTATTCGGGTGATTAAGGCCAGACCTTGAACCGGATGCTCTTCGAAAATATCAATGAGGTCGAGGCTAAAGCACGAATCTGGATGCCCGAAAAAGTGTCAATGTAGCTGCTGAAAGAGTCCCAATCGATCCATGATCATTAATGTCCGTGGAACGCCGTCCACACTTAGCCAATCCGTGTAAGTCCTTGGAACCGAATCGAAAACCAACTTCAAATTGCGAAGCAGAACCCAGTGTCGCCGACATAACTCGTGAAGTCGTAGCATCAGAGAGATAAGGATAACTATCGTCAGAGTAAGCATTTCGCCTAGATAAGCCCCAAACTATTAGACTGGTGTAGCAGACTCAAGTCTGCTACACCAGTCTATATGGATCTAAGTTGGTCGAGCGACGTCGGGATAAAACTAAGGCCTATCAATTCCAAATCACGTATTTCTAAAACAAGCCCTAGTCAAACGTAAACTAAGGCCCAACATGCTTCAATAAATAGTAATAAAGCATACATGTACTCTACATAGAAAAGAGGGTCAATTAATAACACATAGCATGCTCACAGTTACCGGATAATTCCTGAAATAGGCAGAAAACATGATTTCTAAACACATATGCATGATTCAATAACTACCCTACTAAAATCCCAACTAATCAACAAGCATTCACATGCTCAGGCTCAATTTAAGAGAGGGAGATCGTAGCCTACCTGTAAGCCGATCACGCGCGCTCCAAAATAACTTCTTCGGAGCTTTCCCATTTCGAACGGTCTCGAAACGCTGCCACGCTATCAAAAATAGAGTCACAACGTTATTACGGTCATTTAGACACTAAAATCACAAGAGATGGAGACGGACCAATTTCGGGATCAAAATGGGAGAAGTGGGACCTGCATTGGAAATTCAAGAATTAACCCCAAATATAGGTCCTAAATACCTCCCCGAACTTGTGTTCCAAATTGCAACACAATTCGGGACTCGAAACAGTCCCAACACGAACATGCAACGAAAAGCTCAAAGTTTCACTAAAAGGGACAACAATAGCAGCAGCTATTTACAAGAAATTACTAGAAATGAGAGTCCAACTGCTGAAACCAACTACACTACGACGATCCTCACGAAAAACCCCACAATCTAGGCTCTTGAATCACCTAATTCAGACCTAAAATGGCCAAGAAATCATCTTCCAAAATTTCCCAAAAATTGATCTCAAAAGTGAGCTATGGCAGCAGATAAATAATAATTCTTACCTCCAACAAAGCTTCAAATACTAATTTCAACCACGCCAAAGCGTTCTCCTCAAAAAACCACTCAAGATAGCCCCAAGAATCACTAGAATCGGACTTGAAATGAGAGAGTTATGAAGGTTTGAAGTTGAGAAATGAGGCTGAAATGGGGTTTTTAAAAGGAAAAACTGGTCGCTAAAAAGTCCAAAAATCTGGTCGTTAACAGCCCAAAATCTGATCGCTAAAAGGGCTGCACCAGATTTTAGCTTTTGCTATTTTTTAAAGTCTCCGACGGGGTGCTTGGAATTCGTTCGGAACCCGATAAAAATAAAATAGATATGCTATCCTACTAAATTCAACATTCCGGACTCAATGGCGCAATCGAAATTTCCATCAGAGCTCATCTTGATAAAAAGTGGATCCTATTCCCAAAGGCCATTTTAACCAAAATCCACCGAGGGGCTCAGAATGAGTCTGGAAGCCTCGAGAGTAGAACGAAAGGTCATTCTAGACCAAACTTAACATTTCGAGGCTAACCGCACTGACATAATTTTCATTCGAGCACGTTTTCCAATAATGTTAACCAAAGTCAACCTTAGGCCAAATTTCAAAGGCTAAAACACCTAATGGTCCAAACTTGCACCGAAGACCTCGATACTCATGCCAACCATGCTACTAGCCTAATTTGGCCATTCCAGAGGTGAGGGAACTGTCATAATTCCATTATGAGGTCGTTTACATGACGTGTTGACTAAAGTCAATTTTCAAGCTTCAAGGTCTCTAAAACACGAAAAGTTGCACAAAATCCAAACGAACGACCAGGTAACCGAACAGTCAGTGTCATCAAGTCATTAATGACTTGGGATCGCTATAGGAATGCTCTAAATGACGAAAAGAAGGTGGGTACACAGAAATGACCTGAAGGGTCATTACATATGATCTTCTAGAATTGATGTTATGAGTAGTAATAGTTTAAGAATAGAAACATATAGACATGAATTGAATTATATTAAAGATTATATGATGGATCATGTCTTGTAAAGCTTGAAGTTGAACATTTAAGGTGAATTATGACTAGAATCACTTGATAATAAAGCATGTGATTAGAATGCCTTGAAATCTAGGTATGTATGATGATTGTAGAAGGAAAGCTTTGAGAGTAGGGCTTGTAGTCATGAATGTTGATCGCTAGGATTTTGAAAGTAAAACCAATGTGATGAACTAGGTATGTTAAGGCTTTGAGAGTAAAGTCTATATGAGAATAGAACCTTAATGGATAGAGTTATGGTGGAAGATCTTTACCTACCTAATCTATCTAATGAATGCTTGAATGTATGAAGTGATAGAATCACTTGAGTTATGATGATATCCATGTCTAATGTAGAATTCTAGATATGATATGACATGAAAGGTTCTCTCACATAGAATGATTCTAGTTTGAAAGTTTTGCGCACCTAAAATGAATATAAGTCTTAGGACTATGAAATGTGATGAGGCATTTGGAGATTCCCCTAAAAGACCATTACATGATAGGAATGTGAGGTGAGTTCCCTTATTCCTAATTAGTTAAATATGGGGAGTGTGAAGTGATTACCCTTTATATGTGTGTGACTCCCAAAGCAAGCGGTGATTACCCATTAGCCTTTAGGTTGATCATGGAGGCGATTACCTATGATCCTTATGTGATGATGTGGAAGTGAATACCTATGATTTATTAATATGTATGACCTGTGGAGATTTCCCTTGTCCTTATAATTCATTAATATGTGTGACTAAAGGTGATTACCTTTGTTTTTACGATTTCATGATATATATGGCTTGAGGTGATTCCCCTTGTCCTTCATGATGAACTAAACATATATTATTTGAGGTGATTCCCCTTGCATTTATGAACATGAGCATGACCAGTTTGGATTGTAGCTTTAGAGGCCCCTCCAATACATGCATGACTAGTGGTGATTCCCCTTGTCTTTATGATGCTAAGAGATGATAAACATAAATGAAGAACCTAAAGTGTCTAGCTTAGCATGGGTAGGATTATGGGGTCTTGCTCATACATGGCACAAGCTTGCCTTGAGGTAACTCATGAAGTGTTTCTCTTATATGATGTATGCTTAGATAGGATTGTGCTATAGTTGCCTTCCTTGTTATGTTATGATTGACTAAAGGTGAGAGATTCCCTTGTCTATATGAAGTAAGCTAAGAATGAGACCAAATGAATGGTAAATATGAATATGGTGACTTCAAGGTTATTCTTAGTGTGAATGGTATTATGGGATGACATTCATGCATTGCACAAGTATGCTTTGAGGTTACTTAGGAGTATAGTGCTCTTATAATATGAAATCCTAGGTCGTGACTATACATATAGACTATGATTAAGATGACCAAAAAGGGATACTTAACTTGGATGGGATTATGGTGTCTTGTTCATGCATTGCACAAGTATTCTTTAAGGTTACTTGAGGGTGGTCTTATTATGATATGAATTACTAGAAGTTGAATAATGCTTATATGATGCTTATGTTGGAGACTTTACTTATGGTTATGATATTGTTTCATATGCTTATAGTTGATGTTTCATGAAGTATTGGATTATGTCTTATGTTAACTAACCCTTATGATATTATGCTCTTATGATGTTGTGCTAGCTAACATATTTAGTAAATTTTGTACTAAGACATACTTTGCCTACATTCTCATCAAATTTAGGGTTCAGTGATTTGAGTTCCAATCTTTAGGATAGGTTTCTAAGGAGCAAAGGAGTTGAAGACTTGGTGAGTCCTCATAGCTTTGAGGACAAACCCACTATTTTCTTTATGTCTTTTATTTTCATGTTTTGAGACTATTGTATGGGCTATGTCCCAAGAGTTTGTTCAAAAGTTGTATTAGATGGTTTGAGACAGAAGTGTAGTAAGACTTCTACTTGCTTTTATAAAAGACTTCAATTGTATGGATAAAGTTTTTAAAATTTTCATACTTTTCTATTATCTTATGTTATGATATGCTAAGGGCTTGTATGAGACCTCTTTGGGATCAAGTACGTTGTGTTACTTCTAAGGTGTACCCCTGGGTCGTGACATACTACCGTGTTTCATACCCTCATTCTCATACTCATATACTCAAGACTTAGTTCATGGGTGTGTTTGGTATGAAGTAAAATGTTTTCCTAGAAAACAAGTAGATTTTTGACTTATTTTCTCATGTTTGGTTGGTGAGGAAAAAATATTTTCCGGAAAAGATTTTTAGTGTTTAGTTTTTGAATGAAAATATTTTTGAGAAATATCTTTTATTTTTACTAGAGTAGAAAATAATTTTTGAAAACAAACTTAAATTTTTTTTGGGGGTGGGTGGGGGGGGAAGGGAGGGATCGGGGTAGAGGTGATAAAAAATTTTAAAGTTGAAAATATTTTTAAAAAATAAACTTAATTTTTTTGAGGGGCTGGTAGGGGGGAGGGGGTGGGGGGGATCGACGGTAAGGTGGAAAAAATAAAATTTTGAAGTTGAAAATATTTTTTAACAACAAACTTAAAAATTTATTTATGGGGTTGGGGGGCTGGTAGGGGGTGGGTGAGGGGGAAGGGGTTGTCGAGGGTAGAGGTGAAAAAATGAAATTTTGAAGTTGAAAATATTTTTTTAAAATAAACTTACAATTTTTTTGGGGGGTGGGGGGCTAGTAGGGGGTGGGTGGGCGGGGGGTCAAGGGTATGGTAAAAAAATGAAATTTTGGAGTTGAATTTTTTTTAAAAAAATAAACTTCAAATTAATTTTTGGGGGATGGAGGGAGGGGGGATCGAGGGTAGAGGTGGAAAAAATAAAATTTTGAAGTTTAAAATATTTTTTAAAACAACCTTAAATATATTTTTAGAGGGTGGGGGGCTGGTAGGGGATGGGTAGGTGGGGGGTCGAGGTAGGGGTGAAAAAAAGAAAATTTGAAGTTGAAAATATTTTTTAAAAATAAACTTAAAATTTTTTTTTGGGGGATGGAGGGGCTGGTAGGGGTGTGGGTTGGGAGCTGGTAGGGTGAGTGGTTGGGTCGGAAGAGAGTTTTGGAAAATGTTTTCCTGAAGTTTTGAAGGGTCATTCTCCTTAAATTTGAGGAAAATGAGTTGATTTGGAAAACATTTTCCAAAACATTTAACCCAACCAAACATGAGAAAATTGGAAAACATTTTTCGAAAAATGTTTTCCTTCATATCAAACACACCCCAAATCTTTAGGCAATTGCAAAAGGATTCTCAAACTTGACTTAAAAGGACCTCTTAAACTTTCCTATTAACTTTACTTTAATTTGAAATGTAAACTAAGAGATGTGATTAGGATATGCATGATCTCTCAAGGATTAATGAAGATTTTAAAAGTGAATATCAAGAATAGAAATCCGGTACGATGCAAGGGAACACACACGGAAAGAAGGACGAAATGGTAAGGGACTTGACGACCCTGGCGCATTGAGTGGCGCGGGGCGCCAGTCTCAAAACTACTGAATAGTGTTTGGGGTGCACTGAGTAGCGCACCACGCTAGGCCTCGAACTACTCGGTTGTAGTTCTGGCGCAGTGGTGCCGTGTCGCCCTACACCCGTGCTGAGAAATTTTATGAATTTTCTTACTCAAATTCAAGGCCTAACTCATCTATAATCGAATGATTTCCTCCAAACTTCTTTTGATTCATAAACCCAATACAAAATCAATGAAATCCCACCCAAAATCCATCAAGAACAACACTCATTCGCAAGACTCTCGCCTCAAGAACTCAAAACCTCCATTGATAAGGAACGGGGTTAAAACTCAAGAACTTCTCAAGAAACTCAATCAATCAGTATCAAAAATGAATTCATGGATGAAAATAATATGATTGGTGTGAGGGCGAACAAATCCAACACTATGAGAGCTTACATACCTCGAAACAACCCTTGTTTTGGCGAAATTTCTCAATCCTTGAATGAACGCTTGAAACCCTCTTCTTTTCTCCTCTTGAAATTCTCTTCTCAACTCTAATGCTCTAAATCAGATTAGACCCTTATTTGGGTGAGAAAAAAGACCAAAATACCCCCTTTTCCAAACGGATGGAAAGCCTTAACCTGAGAGGCTTCACTCAAATGGTCATAACTTCTTACTTGAAGCTTGAAATTTTGCAAACGTGGAGGCGTTGGAAAGAGTACTAAAAGACCTTCGATTTGATACCCCATGGGCTACCTAAATCTTTATGTACTAAAGGATATGGTTATTTGAAGTTTACCAAAAACTAAAAACATACCGAACTTTGAGGTGTTACATACGTAATTAAATATTACGTTTATTGTATTATATGAATTTCATCACAGTTACGTTAATGGGAAGAATTGAGACTAAATCCTAGACATGAATTTTATAAAATATGAGACTTGATATATTAGTTAGTATTAAGATTTAGGAAATTGATTATAGATTTGAGTGATTTTTTTAGTCAAGGCTAGATATATGGTAATATGGGTGTCTACAGACACATTTGCTTATGAATATTATATACTTGATAGATTGGAACATTCTGAGGCATTAAGAAAGGAAAAACATTGGGGAACTAGATTTCGGTTCTTCGGTTGAGGTAGGTTATGGTTTATTCAATGTGATAGAGAGACTCTTCATAGTGATTGATAGTTATTGAGTGATATTTTGAAATTTTCTATGTACTTGATTGTTGTGGTTTGGATAATTTATGTGTTGTTGTGATTGGTCTATAATCTCAAGACCGTGTAATCCATAATCTTGAACTTTTTCTATTAAAGTGATGTCTTGAATCAAGAAGGCTTAATGAAATATTGTTAAGGAAGTGGAAAGAGATGATAAAGAATGATAAATTAATTAACTATATGGTTGGATCGGGGTGTCACGAGCCAGCACGATATATTTGGATCGGGTGTCACGAGCAGACACGATATATTTAGATCAGGTGCCACGAGCCGGCACAGTATTATTGGATCGGGTTTCACGTTCTGACATGGTAATATTAGATCGGATGTCATGTTGCAACACGATATTATTGAATCGGGTGTCACGTTTCGGCACAGTTATATTAAAAGAAAACATATTAAAATAATTTAATGTACACAATCTCAAAGAACTCATTTCACAAATGAGCATGGTGTGGAGGCATGAGTCCTTGTGTGTGTTTTATATTGTGACAAATTACGTACTTGCTTCAGTGTTGTTGTCACTTGTGTATGTTGTTTGTTGTTTGCCACCTGCTAAGTGTTATAGTTGATTTTATACTATTACTTATTGTATATTAGTTTCTATTTTGGGTCGTCCGATGATATCTACTCAGTACATGTTACCATGCAATGACCCCTACTTGTGTTTTCTTGATATCCTTTTGTGGAGTGCAGCGAGTGTAACGGTTTAAGGTAAACTATACATTTCTAACTCGACTCCAAAAAGTTTCCAGCAAATCAGGTTTCAAGGTGAACTATTCATTTTTAGCTCGTGTTGGATTCTCTCAGTGAGATGATGTCCTTAGTTTTCTGACACAAACTACTTTATTTATTTATTTTGGTGATTTTGATATTCTTAGACTTAGTATTTGGGGTTTAGATTTCCTTGATGTAATGACTTTCAGGTTTTGGGAAAGGATATTTAATAGACTTTAGTGGATTTGTGTTTCTTACATTAATAAGATTTGAGATTCCGCATTATGATTTGTATTTCATAAGTTGAACAATAACTACAAGTTGGGGTTGAATTTGTTGGTTCGCC
Source organism: Solanum stenotomum (assembly GCF_019186545.1). Lineage (NCBI taxonomy): Eukaryota > Viridiplantae > Streptophyta > Magnoliopsida > Solanales > Solanaceae > Solanum > Solanum stenotomum. The sequence goes on from NC_064282.1 coordinate 46,992,658, forward strand.
AACTAGGAGGTTAAGTGTGGTTGCCACTCATGACTCGTTTTGGGTCGTGAAAGATTTATTATCAATCGAAAACAGTAGTTGATTTTTAATGTGTGTGTATTACTCAGAATGCAAACTAGAACAAAAAGACAATATTAAAATTCAACCTAAGAAGAATTCTCAACTTAAGAATGTAATTAGTTTACAGGTATTTCCCTCTTCTAGAGTTAGGGCCTGTTTGGAAGGCCACTCTGATAATTGGATTACACTATTTGTCTTGTTTGGTTGGCCATGTAATTACCTAATCAGCAAGTAATTTGGTGTAATTGGCAGGGTGTAATTACACTCTCAAATTCACAAGGGGAGACTGTGAATTGCTGGTAATTACATGGTGTAATTACAAACTAATTATTTTTTTAATTTCTTCCTTTTATTTATCTTTTTAGTACTTTCGTTTTGATGTATTTTTTATTAGTTATATTTCATTTCCTTCTTACTCTCAACATTTACTTCATGTGATGCCATTCGATTTTTCGTATTATCTATAAAAAAAAATTATTAGTATAGTTTTGTTAGTATTATAATTTTAAAATTAAAGTAGAATTCATTGTTGAATAAAGTAATAGACTTACGTTTTCATTGTGTTTTAAATCATATTTGTGTATGTTATGTTTAAATTTTACATAAGGGTATTATGTGAATTGTTCTGTTTTGAGTTTAGAACTTATGTTATATATTCACTTTCATTTGTTTTAGGAGTATGACTCAATATTTTACATCACAAGCTATTTTATTTAGTTGGACTTGATAGATTATCTTTTTGTCAAATGTTTTATAATTTTATGAAATTATATTTATACTATTAATCTTTTTGTCAAACATGCATTTCATGATGTTCATAGAAATTCTATACTTTTAGTTTTTATGATTAATTTAATTAAAATATCTTAAATTGAAAAATATAAATCAATTATTTTTTTATAATATTAGTTAAGAACATATGTTTATTAATTAATATATTTTCAAAAGACATTATATATCTTAAATATTCAATTTAATATTGTTTATAAAGGCCCTTATTTTTCTAATATAAATTTTTAATTTTAAATAATTAATTTTTATATTTCAGATTCAATATAACCTTATGGTTACACTTATGCAACCAAACATTACACTTGTAATTACACTGTTGCAAACAAACAGGTCAGCGTATTACTAGGTTGTCTAATTACTAGGTTGGTAAGTACTACCCTAGTAATTACACCAATTCCAATTACCTGGTGGCTTTCCAAACAAACTCTTACTATATCGAAATGCGATTTTCTCTTCTTCAAGATCTATTGAAAATCGAAAACATTTATTTTCAGTTTTCTCCATGGAATCCATCATACGTACTTGTAACTTCATTTGATTCTCATATCAGAATATTTAACACATCAAATATGACCTATAAGTTTAGAGGTATTACTCTTTTGGAGAGTTCAAAACAACATCCATGTGTTCTCTAAATCAAATTTTCTATTTTATGGTAGAATCAAATTTTCAAAATAAAAGCAGTCATATCATTGCAACAACGTTTAGTTCACACAGAAAGTATATCATAAGTGCAAGTAAAGATTCTCATATCTACATAGGAAAAACAGAACCTAGGAGTTGTAGGGGTAAATCTAAAACTTCAACTTCAGTTCAAGAAAATAAATTTTGGGGAAACAATGTCTACGTGTAAGGTGTGCAAAGTTAAAAGGCTCTGCTTGGGAAACAGCTAAAGTGTCAGACTAAGTTATGATCTAAATTAAACATTGTGTATGTAGGGAAGATGATTTAGAATTTTTTTTCTCATTTTTTATCTTATTTGGGATAAATTTGTACCTAGAAATTAGTGAATTGTGATATTGCTTACCATTTATATGATTCAAATAAATGGTGATGCTTCTTGTTAAAAAAGTACTCTAGCTTTGTTACAATGATTAGATAGGTCTAATTATGAAATTATCTATATATGTACATTAATAATAAAATGTTAATAAATCATCAAAGATAAAAACCCCAATAAAAAGTACTTTTAAAAAAAAGAAAGTTTCAAAAATTGAATAGGTTCAAACCCCCACAAATGAAGCATGAAAAAGTTTATATAAAGCGATTTGTGGAGGTTAAAACCCCCACAAAATAAAGCAATTTTTTCTCTAAAAAAATCAAATCACGGGGGTTAAAACTACCGTAGTTTGACCGCCACTAAATGTTACCGTGATTTTCTATAAAACCCCGCAAATCAATTATGACAGACGTTATTTCAAGGGTTTTAAAACCGATGTAATAACAAATGGTGGAGTTTTAAACTGCCGCAAATTACTAATTTAACTCTCGTATATAGTTTATGCTTCTTCTTTTTTTTTAGTGAATGGGGATTTATGTAAATATATACCTTTATCTTCTTCCAATTAGAGATAGTAGAAAGAAAAACTTTTTTGTGAAAAAAGATATTCATGGAATAGTGAAAAACTGTTTAGCTTGTAGGGGAAGAAACCTCATATTTGTATCTGTAACACCTCGTTATTTGAAAGAGCTAGAAATAGAAAGAACTAAATTAGAAATAGCAAAATCTGAAATTTTGCAAGTTATGCTTCAATTGTGAATTTGGGGTCACCTTCAAATGACCATAACTTTCAGTACAAGATGAGTTAGGTGGCTCATAAGATATAAAATTAAAAGTCTTGGAATCCTATTTACAATGACACCAATTTTGCTAATTTTTGAGCTCGAATGAGGTAGATATGCCCGTTTGTAGTCGGGTTGTCCAGTCAAGGAAAGTTATCCGAAAATATGAGGGCTATTTTGGTTTTTTCCTTACCCAATCAGATTAAAATGAATTTTAGTAAGTTATTAGGGGTCTAAACTGAGTTGGTTCAGTTTTCGCAAATCAAATTTTGCTTAGGGTTTTGAGAGAAGTTCAAGAAGAGGAGAAAGTGAATCGAATGTTGTTTCGCCAAGGGTTTAATCCCTAAGAGGTATGTGAGTTCTCATAGTGTTGGGTTCATTCACCCACACGCAATCAAGTTATTTTCAGCGCAAATTTGTTATTAAAGGTGAAGGATTTGAGTTCTTGTTGGGTTTTCTTGAAATACCTTTCATAATATTGATTGTTGGGGTTTCGTTGAGTTCTTGAGATAAGTGTTAGTGTTTTGAGGATTGTTTCAAGTAGATTATCGTGTACATACATTGACTATTTGATTCTAAGTGATTGGGGAAGAAACCTCTTTTGGCCAGTTGAATGTTTCTTTAAACATTGCTGAGTTTATCTTTTGAGATATTTGAGTTATAGTTTATTTTTAAAAAAATTAATTTTAATATGAGTTAATATTCCGCTAAGAGTTAAGACAGTCCAAGGGTTCGCTTGGTGCCAACAATGATTCTCGAGTGCCGGCCACGCCCAAGGTGTAGGCTCGGGGCGTGACAAACTTGGTATCAAAATTTCTATGGTGTGTATGAAGCTATGCCTATAGAATCCTAGTTATCAGTGTGAAGCGCGCTACATCTATAATTAGGAGGCTGGGACATTTAGGAACAATCTCACTTCTTTCATACTTTTTTCGTGCATTAGAGTTCATCTCTATTAAAGTTTATTTCTAACTCATTTTTTCGCGTATCATTCAGGTCACGCCTCCACAAAGATCTGTTAGAGATCGTCCTGCTAGGAGGAATGTTGAGGATCAAAAGGTACCCAATGCACCAGAAGTGCAACCCCAAGGAAAGGTCACCAATGTTGAGTTCGGGGAGAGTATCTAGATGTTGAGTAAGGTGGTTACCAACCAAGCTAGGAAACAGAGAGGGGTTCGACAGGATGTGGCTGATGCATCTAGAATCCTTGAGTTCTTAAGGGTGAATCCTTAAGATTTCACCTGTTCAAAGGTTTTTGGGATTATGCATGTTGCTGATGTTAAGCGAGTGGAACTAGTTGCATACCAATTGAAGGGTGTCGCTAGAATCTGGTTAGACCAATGGAAGAAGAATAGAGCTGAGGGTACACCGATTGTGAACTGGGTTCTATTTGAAGAGGCCTTCTTGGGACGTTTCTTTCCCCGTGAACTGAGAGAGGCCAAGGTAAAGGAATTCCTCACTCATAAACAGGAATCTATGAGCGTACATGAATATAGCTTTAAGTTTATCCAACTGTCCAGTTATGCCCCGAAGATGGTTGCTGACATGAGGAGCAGGATGAGTCTGTTTGTTGTTGGGTTGTCTTGTCTATCAAGTAAGGAGGGCAAGGTAGCTATGCTGATAAGAGATATGGACATAGCAATACTTTTGATCCATGTGCACTAAATTGAGGAAGATAAGCTGAGGGATAGAGAAGAGTTCTGAAATAATAGGGCAAAGACATTAGGAAATGAGTCCGGGAAGTAGAAGAGTAATGCAAACCGGTCCTTTTTTCAACACACGACAAAATGACCTGCTCCTTCATCTGCTAGTGTACCTACACCAAGGAACAGAGGTGAGTTCAAGAATATGAATTCGCAGAATTTTAGACCTAGACCTGCACAGTCTCAGGGGAGTGTGGCACAAGGAGGTAATGGGACTCATGCATGTGTTAAGTGTGGGAGGACCTACTTAGGAGTGTGTCATGATGGCTCCACTGGTTGTTTCAAGTGTCTTCAGAATGGTCATTTCATGAGAGAGTGCCCAAAGAACAGACAGGGTAGTGGTAATGGGGCAATTGAGCCTAATCTTCTTTAGTTGCTCCACTAGATAGAGTTGCACCTAGAGGGGCTACTTCAGAAACAGGCGAAGAAGCAAACCGTATGTATGTTATCACTAGTCGTCAAGAGCAAGAGAATTCGCCAGATGTTGTCACTGGTATGATCAAAGTCTTTTGTTTTGATGTTTATGCTTTGCTAGATCTAGGAGAGAGTCTATATTTTGTGACTCCTTATATTGCCATGAATTTTGATATTCTTGCTGAGCAACTTCTTGAGCCCTTCAGTATTTCTACACATGTTGGTAAGTCTATTCTAGCTGAGAGAATTTATCGTGATTGTACCAATTCTAACAATCACAAGGACACTATGGCTGACTTAGTCAAGTTAGACATGGTAGATTTTGATGTTATTCTAGGTATGGATTGTCTTCATGCCTGTTATGCCTCAGTTGATTATAGAACTCGAATAGTTAAGTTCCAGTTTCCTAATGATCCAGTTATAGAGTGGAGGGGTAGCTCAGCAGTGCATAAAGGTCATTTTATTTGGTAACTAAATGTGAGAAAGTTAGTTTCCAAGGGGTGCATCTATCACTTAGTCAGAGTTAATGACTCTAGTGTTAAGACACCACCTATTCAGTCAGTTCCAGTCGTAAGTGAGTTTCCAGAGGTCTTTCCAGATGATCTTCCTGGAGTCCCTCCTGAGAGAGAAATAGACTCATGTATATATATTCTTCCTGATACTCATCATATCTCTATTCCTCCATACATAATGGCTCCAACAAAGTTATAAGAGTTAACAGAGCAGTTGAAAGATCTTCTTGACAAAGGCTTTATTCGACCAAGTGCCTCACCTTGGGGCACTCCGGTCTTATTTGTGAGGAATAAAGATTGTTCTCTTAGAATGTGTATAAATTACCAGTAGTTGAGCACGGTTACTATCAAGAATAAGTATCCTCTTACAAGAATTGATGATCTCTTCGATCAACTTCAGGGTGCCACTTGTTTTTCTAAGATATACCTCAGATCAGGCTATCATCAGTTGAGAGTAAGAGAAAGTGGCATCCCTAAGAAAGCTTTCAGGACCTGTGATGGTCCTTATGGGTTTCTAGTTATGTTATTTTGTTTGACTAATGCTCCTGCATCGTTCATAGATCTTATGAATAGAATGTTTAAGCCTTATCTAGATATGTTTGTTATCGTATTCATTGATGGCATTCTAATCTATTCAATGAATGAGGAAGATCATGCTAGTCATCTCAAAGTAGTTCTTCGAACTCTCAAAGATAGAGAATTGTATGCTAAATTCTCTGAGTGTGAATTTTGGCTCGAGTCTGTGGAATTCTTAGGATACATTGTTTCTGGTGAAGGAATTCGAGTTGACACTCAAAAGATTGCGGCAGTACAAAACTGTCCTAGAACCACAGCTCCAATTGATACTAGGATTTTCTTGGGATTTGCTAGTTATTATATAAGATTTGTCAAGGGGTTCTCATCTATTTCATCTCCTTTGATCAAGTTGACTCAGAAAATAGTTAAGTTTCAATGGTCTAAAGTTTGTGAGAAAAACTTTCAGGAGTTGAAAAAGCGATTGACTACTGTCCCAATATTGACCTTACCAAAAGGTACGCAAGGTTTTGTGGTATATTTTTATGCGTCCAGAGTTGGACAGGGTTGTCTATTAATGCAAAATGGCAAAGTTATAGCTTATGCCTCTAGACAACTTAAGGTTCCTGAGAGGAATTACCCAACCTATGATCTAGAGTTAGCTGCCGTAGAATTTGCTTTGAAAATATGGTGTAACTATCTTTATGGTGTACATGTAGATGTGTTCATCGATCACAAGAATCTTCAGTATGTGTTCAGTCAGAAAGAGCTTAATCTCAAACATAAGAGGTGGTTGGATTTACTCAAGGATTATGACATGAGTATTCTTTATCACCCAGGTAAGGCTAACGTTGTTGTTGATGCCTTGAGCAGGTTATCTATGGGTAGTACTTCCCATGTTGATGAAGATAAGAAAGAGTTAGCAAAAGATGTGCATAGACTTGCATGATTAGAAGTTCGGCTAATGGATTCCAACAAAGGAGGAGTAGTGGTGGTGAATGGGGTTGAATCATCATTAGTGTCTGAGGTGAAAGAGAAACAAGACAAAGATCCTATTTTTCTTGAAGTAAAGACAAATGTTCATAAGCAAAAAGAAATGGATTTTGAACAATGGGGAGATGGTGTATTAAGGTATCAAGGCAGATTGTGTGTGCCAAAGGTGGATGAACTCTAAGAGAGGATCATGGAGGAAGCTCATAGATCCAGATATTCTATCTATCTAGGTTCCACAAAGATGTATCGTGACTTGAGAGAAGTCTATTAGAGGAGTAGTATGAAGAGGGGTATTGCAGAGTTCGTTGAGAAGTGCCCAAATTTCCAATAAGTCAAGGTAGAGCACCAAAGACCCGGTGGTAAGGCTCAGAATATAGATCTTCTGGAATGGAAGTGAGAGATAATCAATATGGATTTCATTACAGGTTTACCACGATCTCGCGGGCAGCATGATTTGAGTTGGGTGATTGTAGATCGAATGACTAAATCATCTCATTTCTTACCGGTAAAGACTACTTTTTCAGCAGAGGATTATGCCAAGTTATATATTCAAGAGATAGTCAGACTTCATGGAGTTTCGATCTCCATTATTTCAGATAGGGGTGAACAATTCACCACATAATTTTGGAAGTCTTTCCATAAAGGTTTGGTTTCCAAGGTAAATTTGAGTACTGCTTTTCATCCTCAGACTGATGGTCAAGTAGAGCGTACGATTCAGACGTTAGAGTATATGTTGAGGGCGTGTGTGGTCGATTTCAAGGGTAATTGGTGTGATCACTTACCTCTCATTGATTTTGCTTACAATAATATTTATTACTCTAGCATCTAAATGGCTCCCTATGAGGCTATTTATGGCAAAAGATGTAGATCTCCTATTGGATGGTTTGAGGTTGGTGAAGCTGAGTTGATAGGTCCGGACTTGGTTCATCAAACTATGGAGAAAGTGAAGATTATTCAAGAAAGGTTGAAAACAACACAGAGTTGTCAAACATCCTATACAAATGTTAGGAGAAGAGACTTAGAGTTTGAGGTAGGTGATTAGGTCTACTTGAAGGTTTCACCCATGAAGGGTGCTATGAGATTTGGTAAGAAGGGGAAACATAGTCCCCGGTATATTGTTCCTTACAGGATATCTAAAAGGATTGGCAATGTAGCCTATGAATTGGAGCTACCATCAGAATTAGCAGCAATCAATCCGGTTTTTCACATTTCAATGTTGAAGAATTGTATGGGCGATCCTTCACGTAACATTCCTACTGAAGATATTGGTATTAAGGATAGCCTATCTTATGAGGAGATTCCCATTCAGCTTCTAGATCATCAGATTTGCAAGCTGAGGACAAAGGAGGTAGCATCAGTCAAGGTCTTATGGAGGAATCAGTTTGTTGAAGAAGCTACTTGGGAGGCTGAGGAAGATATGAAGAAAAGATACCCACATCTCTTTGAGTCTGGAGAAATTCCAAATTAAGGTACTAATCCTTTTCTTGGCATTTATTTTAGTTAAAATGTTGTGTTACTTTGCATATTGAGTGTTTGAGCTGGGTGTTAGATATTACCACCCTTAGTCTACTTAATTTAATCTCATTCAAGGACGAATGTTCCAAAGGGATAGATATTGTACCACCTCGGTATTTGAAAGAGCTAAAAATAGAAAGAACTAAATTGGAAATAGAAAAATCTGAAATTTTGCAAGTTATGCTTGAGTTGTGAATTTGGGGTCAACTTCAAACGACCATAACTTTCAATACAAGATAAGTTAGTGGGCCATAATAAATCAAATGAAAGATCTTGGAATCCTCTTTCCAATGCCACCGAGTTTGCTAATTTTTGAGCTTGTAAGAGGGAGATATGCCCATTTGAAGTCGGGTTGTCCAGTTAAGGAAAGTTACCCGAAATATAAGGGGTATTTTGGTCTTTTTCTTACCCAATCAAATTTTTAAAAAAATTAGTAAATAATTAGGGGTCTAAACTGATTTGGTTCAGTTTTCCTAAATCAAATTACGCTTATTGAGAGAAGTTCAAGAAGAGGATAGAAGGAGAAAAGTCAATGCGTTCTTCAAGTTCTCTTGCGAATCGTAGGTTGTTTCACCAAGGGTTTAATCCTTAAGAGGTATGTGAGTTCTCATAGTGTTGGGTTCATTCACCCACACACTAATCATATTATTTCAGAGCAAATTTGTTCTTAAAGGTGAAGGATTTGAGTTCTTGTTGAGTTTTCTTGAAATACCTTGCATAATCTTGATTGTTGGGGTTTCGATGAGTTCTTGAGATAAGTGTTAGTATTTTGATGGTTGTTTCGAGTAGATTGTCGTGTACATACATTGAGTATTCGATTCTAAGTGATTGAGGAAGAAACCATTCGATTCTAGTTGAAATAAGGTTAGAAAACGAGTAGAAAAATTCGTCGGAATTGTCTGGGGGAATGATGGCGCGGTGCGCCACATATACGCCAGCAGTGCGCCATAAATGGGTCTCTAAACTTTAAGGGCTGGTGCCCCACGCCAACAGGGCACCAGGGTCACCTGCCCCTTCCTTTTTTCCATCATTTTACCTGTCTAAGTTCTCCTAAAATGCACCTTCACTACCTATTGGTTCTAAGTACTCTAAACTACTTCTAAACATCTAGAAATCATTCACAACTTCAAATTCAAGGTAGAGCTAAGAGTCAAGTCTTGAAGGTTCTTTGTGTCATTTTAAGAAGTCTTTTTACAAATTATTTTTAAACTTTTTTTAAGACTTGAGCATTGAGTTGAGGAAAAGTAAGAGTTGAGTTCATTTTTGTCACTCCCCGAGGCTACCCCCTAGACACAACATTGGACCTAGGATAACGAGTGACCCCAAGCTAACCCTGCTGGCATAATCATAAGCATACTAAAGATAAACTGAAAACATAATAACTATGCGGAAGCTAAATCATGATAAAACTTAAACGATTGGGAATACCCGTATACTAAATCTGAATAAAGATAACTGAGAGTTTGAATACAAAAGAAAAGTCAAACTCTAAGAATAAAGCTAAAACTAACTATGTCTAAAATAAAGCCTCTACTGACTCCTCCACAAAACCTTGACTGAAACGACTTCTTTGTTTCTCAATCTTCAAACCTGACGATCAAGGATTTCAACTGGTACCTCTTCATAAGTGAGATTATCCTTCACAACCACACTTTCTAAAGGTACAATAGATGTTGGATCACCCACACACTTTTTCAATAACGAAATGTGAAAAACTAGATGCACTGCTGCTAATTCTGTTGGCAACTCTAACTCATAAACCACTTTACCAACCCTTTTGCAAGATCTTGTAAGGTCCTACATATCTCGGACTGAGCTTCCCCTTCTTTTCAAACCTCATCACCCCTTTCATAGGCGACACCTTCAGTAAAATCCAATCATCAACTTGGAACTCTAGTTCCCTTCTCCTTACATCTGCATAGGACTTCTGGCGACTATAGGTTGTCTTAAGTCTATCTAGTTGCACTTTCTCTATAGCATCATGAACTGAATCTGGTCCTATGAAGGCTGCTTCATCTACTTCAAACCAACCAACTGGGGATCTACATCTACGCCCATATAATGCCTCATTATAAGGGGCCATCTGAATGTTGGAATGGTAACTATTATTGTAGGCGAACTCTATAAGAGAGAGGTAATCATCCCAACTATCCTTGAAATCGATCACACAAGCTCTCAATATGTCCTCGAAGGTCTGAATGGTACGCTCTGTCGGACTATCCGTCTGTGGATGGAATGATGTGCTAAGATTAACATGAGTACCAAAACCCTTCTAAAATGACTTCCAGAAATGAGAGAAAAACTGAGGACCTCTATCTGAGATGATAGACAAAGGAACCCCATGTAACCTGACTATCTCATTAATGTAAAGATTGGCGTAGTCCTCCACCGAATATGTTGTCTTAACCGCAGACTTAGTAACCATGTTAACAATCAACCAAATGGAGTCATGATGTCTGCGAGTACGAGGTAAACCTGTGATGAAGTCCATGTTGATCACTTCCCACTTTCAAGTAGGAATGTTGATATCTTGAGTCATACCTCTTGGTTTCTGATGTTCTACCTTGACTTGCTGGCAATTGGGGAACTTAGCCACAAAATCTGCTATATTTCTTTTCATTCCATTCCACCAAAAGACTTCCCGCAGATCATGGTACATCTTAGTAGCGCCTAGATTAATAGAATATCTGGAGTTATGGACTTCTGCAAGAATCTGTTGTCTCAACTCGCCCACCTCAGGAACACATAATCGACCCTAATAGAGAAGCACACCATCTCCACCTTGGGAGAAAACCTCAACTCTCTGTTGATGGACTGCACCCTTAAATTAAAGCAATATTGGATCACTTTCTTGCTTTTCCATAACCTCTACAACCAGAGAAGATTCTGACCCATTCTAAAAAGTTACACCACCATCTGATATGATCATAAGACGAACCCCTAAGAGAGCAAGTCTGTGAACCTCTTTCGCTAGTTCCTTTCTTTCTTCCTCAACATTTGCTACACTACCCATAGATAATCTGCTAAGAGAATCTGCTACTACATTAGCCTTACCAGGATGGGAATGCATACTCATATCATAATCCTTGAGGAACTTAAGCCATCTCTTCGGGTGAAGATTCAACTCTTTCTGGGTGAACACATACTCAAAGATCTTATGGTTTGTGAACACATCTATAAGTAATGTCTCTGAATCATAAGTCCAAACGCCACTACTGCAAACTCAAGGTCATGAGTTGGATAGTTCTTCTCATGCACCTGAAGTTGTCTAGAAGTATAAGCTATAACATTACCTCGCTACATCAACACACAACCTATGCCGACTCTGGATGTATCACAACATATAACATAACCATCTTAACCCTCTGGTGGAGTTAAAACAGGATTTGTAGTCAACCTAGTTTTCAATTCTGCAAAGCTTTTCTCACAATCATCTAACCACTGGAACTTAACCTTTTTCTAAGTCAACTTAGTCATTGGAGAGTCTATGGATGAAAATCCTTCCACGAACCTTCTGTAATAACCCGCCAAACCTAAGAAACTTCTGATATCTGTAGGAGAGGTAGGTCTGGGCCATTGTTTCACTGCTTTTATTTTCTGAGAATTTACTCGGATCCCTTCGCTAGACACAACGTGACCAAGGAAAGCAATGGATTCCAACCAATACTCACATTTGCTAAACTTAACAAATAACTGGCAATCTTTGAGAGTTTGCAGAACAACCCTCAAATGATTCGCATGCTCTTCCTCATTCCTAGAGCAAATGAGGAAATCATCAATAAAGACGATAACGAAAAAGTCCAAGTACTTCTTGAACACCCTGTTCATTAAATCCATGAAAGTTGCAGGAGCATTGGTTAGTCTAAATGACATAACTACAAATTCATAATGACCATACCGAGTTCTGAAGGCTATCTTTAGAATGTCACTATCTTTGACTTTGAGATGATGATAACCCGATCAAAGGTCTATCTTTGAGAAATGACTAGCACCCTGAAGTTGATCAAACAAGTCAACAATCTTAGGGATAGGATACTTATTATGCTGGGTCTGATGAAGCCCTTATCTAGAAGGTCTTTCAACTGTTCTTTCAATTCCTTAAGATTAGTTGGAGCCATTCTATAAGGAGGAATAGAAATAGGCTGGGTATCTAGAAGGAGATCAATTCTGAATTTGATTTCCCTTTCGGGAGGAACGCCGGGAAAATCTTTTGGAAACACTTCTAGGAACTCATTGACTACCGGAGCTGACTCAAGAGTTGGGGTTTCAGAGCTTGAATCCTTAACCCGAACTAGATGATAGAGATAACCCTTAGAGATCATTTTTTCTGGCCTAAAGGTAAGAAATGAATCGACCCATAGGTGCTAAGCTACTACCCTTCCATTCTAAGATTTGTTCATTTGGAAACTGAAAGCGAACGATCCTAGCTCTACAATCGACTAAGGCATAACAGGAATGTAACCAATCCATGCCTAGAATGACATTGAAGTCTACCATTTCTAACTCTACAAGATCTGCTGAGGTGACTTTCTGAGAGACTGTGACACGGCAATTTATGTATACCCGTCTAGCTATAACTAGGTCACCGACTGGAGTAGAGACTGAGAAGGGTTCTTAGAGAGTTTCTGGACTAATATCGAATTTGACTGCTATATAAGGAGTTACAAAGGAAAGAGTTTCCCCTGGATCTAAAATTGCATAAACATCTAAGTCAAAGACTCGTAACGTACCAGTGACTACATTTGGAGAGTCTTCCTGATCCTAGCGAGCCTGAAGAGCATACAACCTGTTTTGGCACCGATCGCCACCTTTACTAGATGAGTTGCCCTGCTGAGTTGGGTGACCTGCTGGTGCTGCTGAAGTTGTGGTTTGAGCTCTACTATTATTGCCTCTTTGACCCTGTTTAGAAGGACAATCTTTCAACATGTGACCAGACTGACCACACCCAAAGCATTCTTCCCTTCCTGCAAGACACTCGCCCGGATGGTTCTTACCACACTTTGGGCAAGTTGGGTAGGTTTTGGTGCCTGAAATACTACCTTGAGATTTAGAGCTTGATGCCCTACCCTTCTGATCATTACGGAACTTGTAGGATGGAACACTAGCTGATGAAGGTGCTGGAGTTGAAAACTTCTGCTAAAACTGCGAGTGATTTCCACCACCCAATTTCTGTTGAGAATAGTCATAGTTGCCTGTCCTAGACTTCTTATTCTCCTTGGCCTGTTCCCTAAGCTTATCACCCTCAACCTATTGAGCATTAGTCATGAGCCTAGATATGTTCATATCTTCAAGTAACATGGCATTTCTACACTCTATTTTCACTAGATCTGATACCCCATACATGAACTTGTTCATTTGAGCCCTTGAATCACCATGTGAGGAGCATACCTGGAGAGTTGGGTGAACTGAGTCCATACTTTTGGACCGTCATAAAACCCTGCCTCAAATTCATAAACTCTTGAGCTCTTGCCTCCTTTAACTCTTTTGGGAAAAACCTGTCCAAAAAGGTCTCACTGAAGCATTCCCAAGTGATAGGAGTGACATCGGTACCACTGTTCTCTTTCCACTGAGTGTACCATATATGAGTTACATCCTTAAGTTGGTAAGATGTCAACTCAACCCGATCATTACTAGTTACCTGCATAACTCCAAAGATCTTCTTAACCTCATCATTGAAGTTTTGAGGATCCTCACTAGTCTACGATCCTAAGAACTCAGGTAGATTTATCCTAACAAAATCATGAACTCTAGTTGTAGCTGACCCAACATTAGCAGACGTCGAAACTGGAACCTACTGATTGTTCTGGTTGGTCACACTCTGAGCCAACAACTGGATAGCGTTCCGAAATTCAGCATTTGAAACTTCCTAATCTGGGACTGGAGAAGCTGCGTTAGCATTGCATACATTCGCACCCCTTCCATAAGCTCTACGAGGAGGCATGATCTGAAATGCAAAATGACGAGTTAGAATGAGGAATTAGATCACACCTTACGCACGATAAGAGCAACAAGAAAAGTGAAGTTTTCCTAAAACACTTCGTAGCCTCCCTCTCATTAGATGTGGTGCACTTCACACCTATGAAAAGGGCTCTACTTAGTACGGTTTTTCAGACATCCTAGGACTCTTAAACCTAGTGCTCTGATACCAAGTTTGTCACGCCCCGAGGCAACCCCGTGGACGCATCACGGGACCTAGGATCACGAGTGACCCCAAGCTAACCCTGCTAGCATAATCAGAAGCATACTAAAGATAAACTGAAAACATAATAACTATATGGAAGCTAAATCATGATAAAACTAAAACGATGGGGAATACCCATATACTAAATCTGAATAAAGATAGCTGTGAGTTTGAATACAAAATAAAAGTCAAACTCTAAGACTAAAGCTAAAACTAACTATGTCTGAAATAAAGCCTCTACTGACTAGAAATGTTGGGACATGCCCCAGCTAGATCTAGCAAAACTGAAACTAAAGCTAAAAACGATAAAGATAGTCATGTCACTAGTCCTCGAAGAATGAGGACTCACAACTGATGCTCCTGAACTGAAGATCAAGAACCGATCTATGCGTGATCTGACTGTTGAGGACCTGAACTTACATCACGAGAAGATGTAGCGCAGAGTATGCGTCTGTACTTGGAAGGTACTGAGCATGTATGATAGAATACAACTGAATAATAAAATAAGAACAAGCAATAAAGCAATAATATGATCTGAACATGATAAAGATACTGAAAGTACTGAACATGACTAAATTGAATGCAATGACCAAGTTTATAACATCCTGAGATTGAATATTGAACTATACTGATAACATGGTCAATGCAATGGAATCTGATTGAATTGTAAGGGAGCTACTAATAACCAACATAAAACCACATGAGCTAAAGGTGGAGTCTAATGTATACGCCCAATCGAGAGGACCCAATATACCCTGCCAAAGTTATAGAGGCATGCTGGCGTGATCACTAAAATGATGCCCATAGAGGAGACTTACAACCTATGAGGCACGTAGTTCTGGGACTTGAGGGTGACTAACCCTAGTCCACTCGGTATTAAGCTTCCCATATGATTAAGTAATTAACACTTTATGACTGAAATGTTGTAATAATGGATAGCTCAAAATTGACATGCAAACTGAGAATGCAACATTAATATGTTGATAATAATGCATTAAAAAACTGAGGCATGTTTATGTATACCTGAATTAACTGACTTAGCATATGTAATTCTTGAACTAAAAGAACTACATAGCTAGGGTTCTGAGTTTATGCATGAATCTGGGAAAAACAATACTACAACATGATAATATGAATTGGATCATTCTAACAGCTAAAAACCCAACAATTCTAACATTCAAGAAACCCTAGGTCTAGATAACACTAAGGGAATCAAGATTCTGACTTAAATCTAGGGACCTAATGGGTGAAAGGAACCCACTAGTGAAATCCCACATACCTGGTGACAAATTCCACGGAGAAATCTTTCAATTTCGATGCTGAAACTGATGGAGCCTTGCTGCTTTCTTGAACTAGGGTTCTTTACCTCTTTCTCATCTTACGCTCTAATTTTTCTAAGTTTTGATGAATGATCTGACTTAGGTAAGTTCTAGTTATGTTTCTAGGCTAAAACTGATCAAAACTACGTAGTTTTGGGGTTTAAACGATGTAATTTACGGGTCCAACACATAAGGAAAAGACCAAAAGACCCCTGACTTAAAAGATGTCGGGGTCACCGATGGACGAGACCGATGGACCATAGTCGACGACTGGGAGCTGAAAGCTGGGGGTTGACCACGGTCCGTGGCTTGACCTACGGTTCGTAGGTCCCGGCGTGGGAGGACCCTTAGCTGGATTTTTTGGCTGCTTCTCGGGAAGGGTTGCAGTGACCATCCACGGACCATAACACGATCTATGGGTCACCCTACGGTCCGTAGGTTGTGCCCGTCGGTGGCACCTGTAGCTTCTAAAATCTACAATCGGGTCTGTTTAGGATACGGGGTGTTACAATTTTTTTTTAAATGATATATGGGAACTAAGTATTCCCAAGGTAAATGTTTTTTACATTTAAGATGAGAGGAAATATCGATTTCCAAAAATTTCATGAATAGTGTTTTAGTATTATCTCTTTTTAGAGAAACCTTTTAAGTAATAATCTCAAAGTTGAGGAAGAGGAAATGTTTTCTTTAAAACATAATGAGCTAAGTTATATTTTGAGAGTAGTATTGAGCACCGATATGGGGTAGAGTTATAACAACTCACAGTCCCATAAACCATGTAGCCAACGTCGGTAGAAATGGTCATACTTTTTAGATAATTCATTTATTATATTTTAGCATACACTAGTGGATCCACTTAGTTAAGGAGTTCTATACCCCGACAAAGTATAAAATAGTTCTGGTAGCGTGGGCTAGACGTTGTATCATTACATTGCTCATAGTGATGATTGTCAGTTAGAGAATCTCCCAAACAAAGTTATTTTGTATTTTTGCATACAAACAGATTTTATATTGTATTTTCTAATACATTGAGTTGTTATCTATTGTTTTAAAGCTTTTCTGTATACTGCATTATTTCTATTGCTTTATACTGAAATGAGTTGAGATGAGGTAAGTGTTTCTTCAGTTTCAGTTCAAGCTTATGTCATGTTTTAGATTTCGCCTCACATGCTCGTACATTCCATGTCTTGAAGCTATTTTTCCTGCATCTTTTATGATGGAGATACCACAATCAGCATCCAACGCTTCGTTGTTCCATTTGAGTTCCAGAGTATTGGTGAGCCTCCTTGCTTCCGAAGGATCCCTTTTTTATATCTAGTTATTTTAGTTGTTTGGATGATTGGGTGTCTTGTCCTGACATACCTCATAGGATTAGCGGCTTCATAGATATATAGATAGATATATAGATAGACACTAGTTCATGAGTCTTTCATTTTCAGTTGTTCATGTTGAGACTTGAATTGCCTCTTTTGGCCAGTTGAATGTTTCTTTAAACATTTCTGAGTTTTTCTTTTGAGATATTTGAGTTATAGTTTTTTTTTTAAAAGTGTTTTTAATATGAGTAAGTCTTCCGCTAAGAGTTAAGTCAGGTCAAGGGTTCGCTTGAGACCATCAATAGTTCTCGAGTGTCGGCCACTCCAGGGTGTAGGCTCGGGGCGTGACAGTATCACTCCAAGATTGAATTTCAGATTATGTTGATCAAATTAGCTTGAAATGGAGATTTCCTACATGAGTATTGTCTCTATTTCTTCTATTATGAATAACTAAATCCTTAGTTAGGAATGTGTGTACTTGATGGAGGTGTAAAACTCCGAATGGATATTGATTAATTGGTTCTAAAATTGATTGTATGACATGTATTCTATTGTTGTCTTAAAGCTTTAAGCTAAAAACTAGTGGTTGCAAATATTGATTGAGCTCTCTAAACACTACAAGAAAAAGCCTTATTTAAGACCAACTTTTAGAGACAAGATAATAATCTCGTCTCTAAAAGTATATATATAAGGACGAGATTATATTTCAGTCCTTATTAATATACTTTATTGTGAAGGTACTAAATATGGTCCCTAAAATATTTAGTAACTAGTCCCAAATTATATAATTGGAGGACTTGCAAGGAAGGATCGCCAGGAACTGCAAAAAATTTAATACTGAATTATTTTTAAAAATTAAAACTTTTCTTTTAACAAAAACTAAAGCGCCAAAGTAAATTATATTATCAAAGTAAAAATTTAAAAAGAACTCTATTTTCTTAAAACAATGGTCATAAGATGCTGCCCTAATCTCGATGTCTCTCTTCAGATCGCTCTTGTTTTTCCATCACAGCTCTACCCTAATCTCGGTGAAGGTAGTATTTCATTGCAGCTCTGCTCTAAACTCAAGGAAGGTATCTTCTTCCTTGTGTCGTCGTAGCTTTGCTCGAGACAGAATTTCAGGTATGCCTCTTTTCCGATCTAGTTACTTTCTTTTCTTCCATAAGTTTATTAATGTCATTTTTGCTTGTTTTATTTGCTCTGCCCTAACCTAGTGACGTTTTTTGTTAGCTTTTCTCTAAACTAATGGTGTTTCAGGGTTTGTTTATATGATTTCTTATTTATGTGTACATCCATGGTACAAAGGGTTGTGGAGTGTTGAAGCCAAAATTACTTTTTTGTAACTGTAGTTTTGCAATAAAGATAAGACCAAGCTAGTAAGTGCCCAGATCTGTTAAAAAAATCAGTGTTTTACTTGTAGTGTGGACAGAATACTAGTTGTTTTTATGTAAATACCTATTTATTTTAATCATCACAAAATTTTAGTTCCATCACTTTCTAAGTCTATTCTATTCTATTGTGTTTGTGTGGTGCTCTCCCCTTTTGAAGTTTTTCAACTTGCTTATGAAAGATTAATGTTTATATGGGGTTGAACCATGTCCTTTACATGGTTATATGGCTTAATTAGTAGTTGTATGGGGGTTTGACAAATTACTGTAGAATCATTTGAATAGGTCGAGGCGCTTAATGTTTTTTAGATGATTCCGGAGCCAAAATGGCCACATTTTGACGATAACATTTCAAAAGGGACAACGAATTTTCAGATTAATCAAAATGAATGAAGTGTAGGACTCTTAGTGACTAAACAAATTTTTTTGACAGCTCACCCTAAATGACCATTTATTAATTTGTCTGGCAAATCCCCACAACACAATAACTTAAGATCATTAAGCCTAGAGGTATCTTATGAATACATAACTGGAATTATCTATTTAAAAGTATTTGGAGAGAGTTTGATTTGATGTTATTAATTTGTAAGCAGTGTAGAAATTTGATTTATTCTTGGCTTCATGTAGCCGTTTTACTACTCTAAAATGGATGCCTTAAAGTATATGTCTGATTACAGTTCTACTTCTTTTATCCTCTTGCAACAGCAAAATACAGACCCCTTGTATTTCAGAAGTAACCTGCTTCAACTTGTTGGCTTCGCACAATTCAGTGACAATAGATATTCCTTGATCCTTCAACCCCTGGGTGAAACATAACATGAGTGTCATGAGACTGCTAGAAAATATCTTCTAGGAAGGCAACAGGCAGTATCCTCATGAAGTTTTTTTAAAATAATGCTGACCAATGCAGAGTTGGAAACTAGGTGCAGTTCCCTCCTTTTTACATCCTACAGCACAAAACTTGTATTCCTGACATTCACCTTAGAATAAAAATTGATCATCTTTAAGAGTTTCAGGGAAGAGCCCCCATTAAAAGTGACTAACGTAGCCCAAAATCTCAAAAGAAAAATTAAAGGTTAAAATTAATAAACTATAACAGGGGGACACATAAATATTGAGGACAACAGGCTCAATACTGCAGAAGCAATTAAGTAAAACTGATCCATTCTGTTAGCTCTGTTTATTTTCCCTTTAAACAAGACAGGTGGTTAGATTGAGAAAATCATGGGAAGTCAACCTGCAATCTTAAGCCTCCATAAGGTCAGGGACATACAAACCGTTGTGTTCATCAAACTACATTAGAATACTNAACAAGACAGGTGGTTAGATTGAGAAAATCATGGGAAGTCAACCTGCAATCTTAAGCCTCCATAAGGTCAGGGACATACAAACTGCTGTGTTCATCAAACTACATTAGAATACTAACACGGACTTAAGCTCAATGCATAAATCATCCAAAGATCAAGAACGGAAAGAGGAAGATAAAGCAGTCCAAAAATGTGTTTCACCTGCAAGCAGTGAAGGATATCAGGCATTGGTAGCTCAGGAAAATGAGCAAGATCGACAAAACCCACTTCTTCAACCCTTGCAGCAGCATCTTCAGCTTGTTGACACAAAAACTTAAGGAGAAGAGAGGTAATTCTGTATGAAACACTTTTGCTTAACCATTTTTACCTTTGAGATGTGTCACTGCAACAATTAAATTCTTAATTGCAACGTCGTGTTTACCTCTGAATTCCCTATCCATCTAAGAATACTGATCAAAATGCTTGAACAACACTCTAAAACAAGGATTAAAAAGGTGACATGTAGCTCCATTGGTTCCATTAGACAACTCTAGACTCTCAAGCAGAATAAATTCTCTATCGAGAAGATTTTATAATTTTTTCAAAGCTGTTTTTTCCTAGTTTTGTTACACTTGTTCTTCTGTTGAATTATTTCAATGGTTGATTCTTGTTTATTTGAAATCACAACTCAATGAAAGATGTTTGTTTCATTATGAAAAATGATATGTTAAATTTTGTTCTGATCACTTTCTGGTGCATTTAATTTTCTAAAATATTGTTCACAATTAAGAACATAAAAATGGTATTATGTGCATGGTTAAAATATGAAGCACTTAGACTAATGTGGGTGGTTATATCTCGAGTATTAACACTAAAAATTGAGGAGTCAGTACTGATCAAAAAATAAATTTATAAAATTGAAGAGTATGTATGCATTGGTCTATAGAAAACTTTGTGTATTGGGAAAATATATACTTTCTTTTGAAACACTATAATACTATAGGTGTTGGATATTTTTTGGTTGATCTGCATTACGTGGAGATAGAGTTTACTGAAGGTTTTCTTGAATTAAGAGTGTTTGATGTAACATGGTACTACTATGACAACAGTTGCACACCTTCTTCCACTTTTCCCGATATTGTTAGCTACTTGGCTTGATTGTATTTCTTTGAGGGCTATTCTATTCTTATCCCACTAATAGTAGAATTATCGCAATCTATTAGAGAGTTCAACATAACTATCGAAAGTTTGGTTCCAAACATTCTGTTCTATAATTCGAAATGTTTCATGAGTAAGAATTTGATGACCATCTGAGATATTAACTCACTTATTGGTGTTTCACTTAGAAAGTCACCATCAAAGTGAGTTATTCAAAGTTGAGTGACCATCTGAGATATTAACTCACTTATTAAGGCAAGATCTCTATGTTGAAGATTTTTTCTTTACGTACCTTGTTTTGACATGATTTTTATAGATGCAATTAGATTATTAGTTACATCAGCAGTATCCCTTTTCCTTGAATAGTAGGGGACTTGATACAAAAACAAATCTTCTCTTTTTTCCAACTTCTTCGTGCTCAATTTTTATTTTCTGCATAACTGCACAATTTCTCTGTTTTTTCTTTTCTTTCTTTAGTCCATTTATTTCTCTTATCTAGATGATTCTGTTTAGTTGTGATTCTTCAAAATACATTTTGACTTCTTTTTAATGAAACTCTAAGCTTTTCTAATTATTTTTCTTATATTCTTGCAATTTTGTTCATGTTTTTGGATAGCACTTGATGAAATTTATGTTGTATTTGAGGTGAGCAGTTTAACTAATTTTATTGTGTGAGCACATAATTTTATTTACCCACTGGGAAAATCATATTAAGAACAGGGTTGCTGTAAGATTGAGCAAACTGTCCCAAACACATTTAGACATTTTTGCGTAATAGCTCATACATGACTAGAAGATTAAATATATAAAGCTAGTATATAGAAGCTTCAATCTTCACTTGAATTTCTCTAAAAGGTGTTGTATTTTCCCAGATAATTTGTTCTAGAATTACCTCAGGAAAAGACTGTGTAATGAATTTGATTCAACTCTCGGTTAGTTCTGGCTTTCTTTTGAAATAGCCTCATTTTTTTCTCTAATCAAATGTAATATATTCCAACAACTAAATACATTCTATATATATTTGCAACAACTGAATGACTTCTTGCATTTACCACAATCCATTGGATTTCCTCATTTCATTCTGTTACAACCCTGCATAATCCTTGCTAGTTGAGTATTTCCCCCCAGATAATAGTAGAGTATTCTCAATGAAACAATAGGTGATAAAGTGTTCGTGAATGGTTTGACCATTGTAAGCAAGTCATATCTTGGACATCAGTCCACTTTGAAATCCTATCTTTAGTATGTAATCTACCATGTGGGGCCAATAATAAAATTATATCCATATCGGAGCATCATAATATTTACACTAGCCTTCTCAAAGAGCGTTTAGGGTAGACATCTCTTATCTGTAGATACATCTTATCTGTAGAGAAACTATCCATTTGTGTAATATCATGTTCTTCTAGTTCTATTTGTTTCATATACTTTGCACCCTTATGGATCTTTTGCACTATACCAATAATTATTTATCGTCTACTCAAAATTTTGTACTTGTAGATTTTGAAGATACAAGTAACAAGTGAAGATACAAGTTTAGAAGATACTCAAACTCATTATTATTTTGCTATGAATGTTATAGAATATTTAATAGTGTAGTCAAACTCAGATGCTGGCTATTTTTTTTAATTAAGCAAATATTGAAACTAACTTCTGGGATGCTAACTAATTTATTGCAATAAATCTCTGTCTCTTCCTCTCTCTATATATTATCATCTTTTGGTATTGAGATTTTCAATAGCAATTTTATATTAATTGATGAATTTAATTTTTTTGTCATATCGAGCTTTAAACCATTGGTGGTACATTAGAGACTGAAATTGTTGCTTGTTTATAAAGGTTAATCTAGGACCAGAAATTTTGTTTGTCTGTAAAGAAGAATCTAAGACTACAATATTGCTCGTCTCTAATTATATCTAGGACCAGACCACTCTCGTCGCCAAAGAGTACAAGAACCAAAAAGTAAAACTTTTACATGGTATAAATTATCTATTTGAGAGCAGAAATGTGGTCTTTAAAAGCATGTAACGACCAATGTTTTCCCCCGTCCCAAAAGACATTTAGGGACCAGTTAAAGAAACTCGTCCTAGTTGACCTTTAGCGAAGACGTCTATTAGGACGGGTGGCGACCAGCCATTTCCCGTCGCAATTGAAAATTTAGGACCAGATTCGAACATTTAGGGACCAGTTTTCCCTTCCTTAGAGGTTGTTTTTCTTGTAGTGTGGAGAGGAGACTTGTACTTCTTTTAGAAATTTGAGAGAATGATTTTTATTGGGGAAATTTTGGGGACTAAAACACTTATATAGGGGTTTTAGTGAAGGGTAAACAACATAGTATTGGGATAAAATAATTAGGAAAAGACCCAACTACCCCTAAATATAATTACTGACCATCTAGCTACGGCCTAAGCGATGGACCATAGTTCAACCGATGGTCCGTCCTATTCGACCGTCGTTGGGCTTCAGAAACTTGATCCTGAGACCCTGGATCGATGGACCCCGTCCACCGACCGTGGTTCGATAGACAGTCCGTTGATTTTGGCCGTGGATCTAGCCTTCAAGGGGGAAAACTACCTGGCCAACAACGGATACCTCCTATGGTTTGTGGGTCAACCTACGGGCCGTGGATGGCCTTCGTGGTTGTGGCACTAGATTTTTTGAAAAAAATGAATTCTTGCCCTTTCTCGAATCTGAGGTGTTACATCTCTTGCCAAAGTTCATCTCGGAGACGCTTCTCCGCACCCTGCACCTAACTCTGGACTACCTGTGGTAGTTTTACAACTACCTGGTCTAAGATGGAATAAGTATGCCTTTACTCTACGACCAATCTATCCAAGAATATAGTGGGCAAGGACAAAAAAGTACATGTAGCATCTAAGGACGATGCTAGTGGTGACTACACTCCTGCAGCTGGCTAGGTTGTCCTCTCATCTTGCTCACTACCCCCTCAACTCTCGGAGGCTCAACCAGAACATGCGACATGACTGCCAAGGGTCCTACAAGCCTTGATTTTGAACCATATAGATGATTTGCCACATGCTTTATCTTCCTCACCGTGGTGAACTTTGTTTTCTCTACATATCTGTCCACCAATTTATTGGGTGGTATGTTAGCATGCACACATAGTCTCCTTATTAGACAAGGAAACGACATACTCGCTCATTTATTGAAGGCTCGATCCCGTATCTCTGTACAAATTATCTCCCCACATTCAATAGGTACCCAACCATGATGCAAGCTACTAATGAAGCAAGTGAATGGGATAGGGTGTTGTCATTAACCGTTGGCCGCAATTGAGCACGGACCACTGCCCGCCAGACTTTAGAAGGAAATGTCAACGATGATTTTGTAATATGCACCTGCGAGTTAGCCACCCATGTTGCTGCCTTACCTTACATTGCAATCTGCCCTATAATCCATTGCATAATACTCTCCCTTGAGACGAGACCTTCCATCTCAGCTTCACTAGTCACTGCATGATGGTGAGCCTCAAATAGACCTATTGTAGTAGGTGTTGTGTACTCCGAGCCATGTAGAAACATGTTTATAGTAGTTTCAGAGATCTCGACCGCTTCACCCTGAACAATCACCTAAGCTAGTGGTGTACATGTCGTTATGCCTGTTTTCTTCCCTTTCTTAGTTGTTTCAGTGTGTGTAACAAAGTTCATTAGAGAGGCTGCATAGGAGGCGTAAAACTCTTTGGTCAAGTGTCGCACATATTGCCCTGGATTCTTAGTCATCCATTCAAACTGATGTTGTTTGAACAAGTTCTAATTATCTAGAAAAGCCTGCATATTTGCCTCCACGTACAACTCTAGACTCTCTCGCCAATGCCGCCAGACTTGGATAGTATGCCATTCTTAAATATATCCTTCGATCCGGGAATGGTCCACATCTGGCGAAAGCTATCAATAAGCTATTGCCGCACCACTAGGTCAGCCTCTCTCTGGTGAACAAACTGTACCAACGACATATCGGGTTCACTAGCATCACTATCCTCCTGGTTGTCTCTCTCTTCCTCTTAATTCTCAACTGGTTGTGGGTCATTAGTTGACACTCAGGATGCACCATTCGACCCCTGCTCGCTCCCAGATTCATCTCCTTCCTCTTCAGACTGGGAAGAAGTGTGTTGTACGATAGCCTTAGTTGTCTGAGATCTAGTAGCCCGGGAAGAGTGAGCCTCAATTTCTGTATTTACCTGGACCTCAGAGCTACTAGATGCCTCCACACTCAAACTTTGTTCGGTAGAAGCAGGGTGTAAGGTATGCGATGGAGTCGTCTTGAGACCTGGTTTTCCTATTGTACCTGAGAGAAAGTGAGTTAGAATCCACGTATATTAAACTTATCTTAAGAACGTTGTCACTCAATCTATCATTGGGAAGGGCCACGCCATGAACAATGAAATAAATAAGAAATGAAAAATCTTTTTGGTTTTTTTATACGAGGAATTATACGGTCTGTGGTAGGTACCATGACCCGTCTAGACCATCGTGAACTTTAACCAATGAGTGCCAACCACCTAAGTGTGGTCCACGAAGGGTTTCATGGCCCGTGGACAGTTTGTGAAGCCTATTGTGTACTTACACTTAGGCCAGGTTTTTAGTCGACATGTTTTACAGATACAATGATCAAATTTAAGCACTCAAAAACACCCAAAACGATCCTCTTAGCCTTCCCCCAACACGATTCCATCTTTTTCACAAACCAAATACAAATTCAGCATCTAATTATAGAAATCTAGTAACTACAACCTTACCACAACACATGAACACACCCAGTCAATTTTTCATTTAATAATACCCTAAAAAGGATCAATAAAACTAGTACTATACCTGATTCTGATAAGATCAAATTTATATCAAGTAATGGATAAGGATTTACTTCAATTTAAGCCATAATTTTTGCACAAAATGAGAAGAAAAAGACTTGATTTTGGGATTATCCTGCAATGATAAATTAAGGCTTGAATGATTCTTTCATTTCTTAATATATATGATAGAAACCCATTTTTTAACCCCAAAAAGATGTTAGGAATCGAGAAAAAGGGAAAGAACCCAACATTTGGCGCTTTGAAGTCTTTTAAATACTTTGAATTTGATTTCACAATCGCGTGGGTCGGGCGGGTCTTTAAGTGCCGACCTAGCCTTAACGGGTCGTTAAGTGGCTCGTGAGGAGCACCATGTCCCGTACAAGTGCTCGTGATAAATACTTATCCAAGAAAATTTACCTGCAAGTTCACGAGAGGCTAAACGGTCTGTAAACCCTTCCGTGAACGTTTTTCTCTTTTTCTAGTGAGCTCCACCTGTTTTGGCTTGCTACTTCACAGGCGTGAAGTGTTGTACGACCCATTTAGTGGCTCATAAAGAACATTCCAAGCCTCTACTTTTCCAAACTTTTCCTACACACATCACACATTGTGACTCTATAAAAATAATGAACTATTAAGGGAATTTAAACTACCTATTACAATTACATCTTGGGTTTCCTCTCAAGTAGCGCACAATTTAACGTCGCGCTGCGACGCATGTTAGTTGATTACTCCGACTTCATGTTATGACCCAGGCAGTCGTGATTGGCACTCACACTAACCATCCGGTGGGAGAACCACTACTACAACCAAACTAAGCAACTTAAACAATACTAAGGCAATTAAGTTACGGAAGCAAGTTAATTAACTAACAAATTCAGAAATTTAATACCTAAAACCTGAAAGTCAATGTACCAAAACATCTAAACAAATTATCCAAAGTCCAAACAAGAAGGGATACATCCCCAAGCTAATGAACTAATTAACTAACTAGAAACAATATCTAAGTCCAGAAATGATGGACATAGACGAAAGAGAACCCTATGGCAGCCCGAAAGAATTGGCTCACCCTTTAATTCGAAGCAACGATCACTGATCTTCTAAGCGAGGTTTGTCAATAGTCGCGTGAAGATGCCCTGTACTCAACATAAATAAGAGCAAGTGCAGAATCAGTACACAACCATAGTGTACTGATAGGATCACGTGGCTATCCCACTAGTGTAACATAAGCAAGTCAAACAACATTATAATCACATGCATATATATCAACATGCTCATCAATATACATTTATCACAAATCATTGGTCCTCTCATGGAACCCAAATCCAAACAATTAGCATGCCGGAATGTGGCAACCGATCCAAGTTAATTATGCCAGAACGTGGCAATCCGATCCAATTCACACACTACAATCACAAACACAAGTACATCATCAAGATCATACATTTAAGTCATGATTTCATGGTAATGATATTCATCTATCTCATTTATAACAAGTGTGATCAACATTGCAACATTTATACATACACAAGTATCATAATGAAGCAAGAACAAGCATACATCATACAAACATAGAATCACAACCATCACCAACCTCAAAACAAGCTTGAAACCCTAAGAAACTTGATCCTTCCCTTTTCGGATTCGTTCCGCTTGTTCGTGGTCTACAAACAATCACAATAACATGGGAATCAACAAACGATCGCTAATTACCCAAAATTATAACAATTCTATGAACCATAGATCAACCCCATGATCCCAATCATCCAAACTATGGTTGTTCCCACCATAGAATCTATAACAAAACCCTCCCCAATCAATATTCACCCATTATATTATGTTCTACGGATCGAGAAACGGATTTGAGGAGTGAAAACCTTATCTTTAGCCTTAAGAATGGGAAAAACGAGTAGAAATTGCTTGGGGGTCGTTTTTTAGCTCGAAAAGTCAAAAAGTGCCAAATAAGGTCGTTTAGGGGTTTATTAACGACATTAAGTCGCGTCTAGCCCGCAACATCGGCCCTCATCCCGCTGTAGAGGCGGCGCCATAGCGACATTTTCGAATCAGTGAGCTATCCATCCTTTTCTACGATTTTAAGTCCTGTCATACCTGCCACAGCGCCCCATATCCCGTTGTAGCGGCCCTGCAAGAGCGGCCAGACTCCCGCCAAAGCAGCACAAACGGAACCAGAGAGTCAACTAAAGAAATTCCAATATCCCATTTCACTACACACCTCTAACCCATGACGATCAGAAAATACCCTTCACACTAAGATCGATTTCGGGAGTTCTACTCGCCCGAATTCAATTCCGTAAAGTTGTACAGTTTCCTGAACAAGTTATCTAACTACTCATGAAATCAAACTCAAAAACAGCTCACTCGATTGTTACCAGATTTCCCCACACCTCAAGGACTCTGATTTCGTCCAAATCTGGACAAGGTTGGGAAAAATACAAATACTACGAAAAAGTTTTTCCGGCCCCAATTTTCCCCCATTGACATTCTATAATGATGGAACTAGGTCATTACAGTTCATCAAGCTTGCATTCCTCAACTATCTTCACTTCCTATGGACTCCCATATAAGCCTTTATTCGCTGACCATTTGCTTTGAACCTCTCACATTTTTCATTCTTGATTTCAATGGCTCCCGACTGAAACACTTGGGTTACTTTGACTTGTCCAGACCATTTGGCACTACAACAAATATGATATATAGCTACGATATCAAATTAGTCACTAATTGTTCATTTTTAGTGACAAAAATTATTTTTCGTGCTTAAATATATGAGACACATACTTTTAGTGACGAAACATAAAAATCCGTAGCAAAGTTTCGTCTACTAAAGTTTCCCACCAAAAAATTAATATGGCGCCATTTGTTAAGTAGTGTTTGCCACGAATTTAAAGTTACCGGTGACACATTATTTCGTCACTAATAATGTATCTAATTCATGACAAATTATTTTTTGTCTTAAAATTTATTGATTTTTTACCCAAAAAAATTTCATCTAAAAAAATATGTTGTTACAATATCGACAAATTAGAATTCGTAGTTAAATATTATAAGTTTTAGCTATAAGAATTTAGCTTTAATTATGATATTTATTTTCGTCACTAATAGTATAAATAATTGGTGACAAAGATTTTACTGTCTCTAATCAATCTGTGATTTAGTGACAACAAAAAAATTGTCACAAAATATGTAAGGTGTTAAATAGCGACGACTTAAAATTTGTAGTGAATAATTCAACTATTTGCTACGAAAAATATTCATAGCTAAATATAATTTTTTTTTCTACAATTGTTCATAATTACAAGTGAAAACTTACAAAAAGAATAATATAAGTGTTTCATAAGAAATAGATAGAGTCATTTCGTTAATTGGCGAGGGAAAATATTAAAACCA
Organism: Solanum stenotomum; assembly: GCF_019186545.1. Taxonomy (NCBI): domain Eukaryota; kingdom Viridiplantae; phylum Streptophyta; class Magnoliopsida; order Solanales; family Solanaceae; genus Solanum; species Solanum stenotomum. The sequence continues at coordinate 47,021,802 of NC_064282.1, forward strand.
ACAAATTCGGTCCATTTTGTAAAAATGAAAAAGTTCAATTCATGAATTTTCTTAAATTACACAATTATAAAATGCATCATTTCAAAAATACAATCCAGGTTATAAGTATCATGAGTGGGGTACGATTCTGCCACTAGATCACTAATATTTGTTGGTTTAACAATTTTGTTTTTTATTTGATACACTTTCATCGATAAAGACGATAGAAAAAATAATTTCTGAAGTCTTGGTGCTAATTTTTGTACGTGTCTATTGATTTGTGATTGGTAAACTCCATAGACTAAGTTGATCTATTTGCTCCTGTCTAAAAATATGTAGATATTTAATATTAATTCCATAAATGCACGTAGATCAACTATATAGAGATAAGATCGACTTACAAACTTAGACTTTGCAAAGTTGCGAAATATTTCATGAATTTCTATTACCTTTTCCATCAGTGTGAAAATCAAAATAAACTAAAAAATGAAAGCACAAATGAAAGAAATGAACAACCTAAGATTTCAAATATATGATGATGAAGTACTATAGTTATGGGTATCGATGTTCTTTTTTACAAAACAATTGATTTACTGACCGAATTGAACCGATTATTCAATTTTTTAAATAAAATCGAAAGTTTAATTTTATATAAATTTATAATTGTACTAAATAATTTTGAAAATTTATAAAAATAACTGAATAAAATGACAGAATTGTAATGAATATATTTAAAGATATGTTAAAAAATATGCAGTTTAATTAAAATATAATCTACATTTGAATGAATTGTAGGTGGTAAATTTCATGCACTTGTGTATGTGTATAAATAATCATATAATATATTATATCTACAAAAGTTAAATTTGAAAGAAGTGAATGAAGTAGAAAATAAATTTAAAATGAGAGACGAGAGTGTTGATCGGATGGTAAGCACTCCTCGCTTCCAACCTTAAGGTTATGAGTTTGAATCCCCAAGAAAGCATAATGTGGGAGCTCCTAGGGAGGAGTTTAAAATAAATTTGTGATGGGGCGGGGGGCGGGGGGGGGGGGGGGGGGGGGGNCTGCCCCCTCAACTCTCGGAGGCTCAACCAGAACATGCGACATGACTGCCAAGGTCCTACAAGCCTTGATTTTGAACCATATAGATGGTTTGGCACATGTTTTATCTTCCTCACCGTAGTGAACTTTGTTTTCTCTACATATCTGTTCACCAATTTATTGGGTGGTATGTTGGCATGCGCACATAGTCTCCTTATTAGACAAGGAAACGACATACTCGCTCTTTCATTGAATGCCCGATCCCGCATCTCTGTAGAAATTATTCTCCCCACATCCAATGGGTATCTAACCATGATGCAAGCTACTAATGAAGCAAGTGAATGGGATAGGGTGTTGTCATTAACCGTTGGCCGCAATTGAGCACGGACCACTACCCGCCAAACTTTAGCAGGAAATGTCAACGATGTTTTTGTAATATGCACCTGCGAGTTAGCCACCCATGTTGCCGCCTTACCTTACATTGCAATCTGCCCTATAATCCATTGCATAATACTCTTCCTTGAGACGAGACCTTCCATCTCAGCTTCACTAGTCACTGCATTATGGTGACCCTCAAATAGACCCATTGTAGTAGGTGTTGTGTACTCCGGGCCATGTAGAAACATGTTTATAGTAGTTTCAGATATCTTGACCACTTCACCCCAAACAATCACCTAAGCTAGTGGTGTCTATGTCGCTGTGACTGTTTTCTTCTCTTTCTTAGTTGTTTCAGTGTGTGCAACAAAGTTCATTAGAGAGGTTGCATAGGAGGCGTAAAACTCTTTGGTCAAGTGTCGCACATATTGCCCTGGATTCTTAGTCATCCATTCAAACTGATGTTGTTTGAACAAGTTCTAATTATCTAGAAAAGCCTGCATATTTGCCTCCACGTACAACTCTAGACTCTCTCGCCAATGCCGCCAGACTTGGATAGTATGCCATTCTTAAATATATCCTTCGATCCGGGAATGGTCCACATCTGGCGAAAGCTATCAATAAGCTATTGCCGCACCACTAGGTCAGCCTCTCTCTGGTGAACAAACTGTACCAACGACATATCGGGTTCACTAGCATCACTATCCTCCTGGTTGTCTCTCTCTTCCTCTTAATTCTCAACTGGTTGTGGGTCATTAGTTGACACTCAGGATGCACCATTCGACCCCTGCTCGCTCCCAGATTCATCTCCTTCCTCTTCAGACTGGGAAGAAGTGTGTTGTACGATAGCCTTAGTTGTCTGAGATCTAGTAGCCCGGGAAGAGTGAGCCTCAATTTCTGTATTTACCTGGACCTCAGAGCTACTAGATGCCTCCACACTCAAACTTTGTTCGGTAGAAGCAGGGTGTAAGGTATGCGATGGAGTCGTCTTGAGACCTGGTTTTCCTATTGTACCTGAGAGAAAGTGAGTTAGAATCCACGTATATTAAACTTATCTTAAGAACGTTGTCACTCAATCTATCATTGGGAAGGGCCACGCCATGAACAATGAAATAAATAAGAAATGAAAAATCTTTTTGGTTTTTTTATACGAGGAATTATACGGTCTGTGGTAGGTACCATGACCCGTCTAGACCATCGTGAACTTTAACCAATGAGTGCCAACCACCTAAGTGTGGTCCACGAAGGGTTTCATGGCCCGTGGACAGTTTGTGAAGCCTATTGTGTACTTACACTTAGGCCAGGTTTTTAGTCGACATGTTTTACAGATACAATGATCAAATTTAAGCACTCAAAAACACCCAAAACGATCCTCTTAGCCTTCCCCCAACACGAGTCCATCTTTTTCACAAACCAAATACAAAATCAGCATCTAATTATAGAAATCTAGTAACTACAACCTTACCACAACACGTGAACACACCCAATCAATTTTTCATTCAATAATACCCTAAAAAGGATCAATAAAACTAGTTCTATACCTGATTATGATAAGATCAAATTTATATTAAGTAAAGGATGAGGACTTACTTCAATTTAAGCCCTAATTTTTGCACAAAAGGAGAAGAAAGAGACTTGATTTTGGGATTATCCTGCAATGATAAATTAGGGCTTGAATGATTCTTTGATCTCTTGATATATATGATAGAAACCCATTTTTTAACCCCAAAAAGATGTTAGGAATCGAGAAAAAGGGAAAGAACCCAACATTTGGCGCTTTGAAGTGTTTTAAATACCTTGAATTTGATTTCACAATCTTGTGGGTCGGGCGGGGTCTTTAAGTGCCAACCTAGCCTTAACGGGTCGTTAAGTGGCTCGTGAGGAGCACCATAGCCCGTACAAGCACTTGTGAGAAATATTTATCCAAGAAACTTACCTGCAAGTTCACGAGAGGCTAAACGGTCTGTAAACCCTTTCGTGAACGTTTTTCTCTTTTTCTAGTAAGCTCCACCTGTTTTGGCTTGCTACTTCACGGGGCGTGAAGTGTTGTACGACCCGTTTAGTGGCTTATAAAGAACATTCCAGGCCTCTACTTTTTCCAACTTTTTGTCACACCTCACCCTAGGTTAGATGGACAAGTACCATATGAACACATGCTTTACAAGTGACCTATGACGAGAAAGTAAACTACTATCCATATAGATTTGCTACTGAAAAGCTACATATACAACATATGTCGACTAGTTGAACCAATACATTTGACAGGTAAAACTATGATTACAGATGATAGTTTTAAAATGTCTACAAAGCCTCTACTCTAATCCATGACTATACAACTATCAAAATATGCATAGTAAAGACTCGGCAAAGCCTCGAATCAACATGGATCTCACCAACAACCGTTGAGTATAATGTGCTTCTACGGGGGAGATCTACTAGTTGAGTACCTATATCTACAACATGGAATGCAGCGTCCCCAATGAGGGACGTTAGTACGAAAGAATGTACTGAATATGTAAGGCATAATGCAACCATATGTAAAATGAGAACTCAAGTGAAACAAAATACAAATAGGTAAGGATTAGAGACCACATTTGCTTATACTTTTGGAATCGTGTATGTTACATTCTTTTCTTTACTTTTCTGTGCATTCTAATCTTTATAAGGCATATGATACAAATGACCAGCTGATCAGTGGTAGAAGAGGATGACCCATGCTAGGCATTTAACCCCTGGGACGCTGTCCTCATAAGTCAACCAATTGGGATCGGCCCATGCTAGGCTTTTGCCCCTGAGCTGCCACCTTTCTATACCTATTGGGATCGGCCCATGCTAGGCTTTCGCCCCTGAGCTGCCACCCTTCCATACCAATTGGGATCGACCTATGCTAGGCATTTGCCCTTGGGCTGCCACCAATCATTATACAAATTGCTTCACTTAGATTCTTTAATCTTTGAGATTGTTGTTTTGATGTTCATAACTCTTTTGAGATTGCTGTTTTGGTGGTCATAATCATTGTTGAGACTTGGAACTATGAACTACTAGCAGAAGAAATGTGAATATGGACTTACGATGATAACAATGACATGTGAAGCAAATGTGACACCAACGTAATACTTAGGAGCTTATCTGACTCAGTAAGCATTTTGACATCTCAAATTGAAGCACATATCAGGTGAAGACATTTAACATTCAGCCAAGAGATTTGAAATCTATATGGTAGCCAAATACTCACTAACTAATATCAAATACAAGGTACATATGAAAGTGGAACCAATGGAGAACGTGGTCAGATTCAACTTAAGGACGGATACATATTCCAAGTAAGTACATATAAAATGTACAATAGAGCAAGTAGGGATCTTGTGAGGTAACATAATAGTCTAACACAATGGAGTAATAACCAATAAAGGGAACATATGAACATGTGACAAGATGACATATATGATGGAATAGACAATTGAAGCAAGTTGGCTTGATATGGGCAGATTGTATATCCAACATATAAACATATGTATCATGTGTAATCTAGGATCACTTTGATTTATATAAGGGGAATATGCGCCAAGGGTACTTTGACGATGAAACACATTTAAACTTTGCATGCTAATACTTGGTATAGTAAGCACACACATTTAGTAATAAACTCATATTAGAGTACTCACTTTAATGCTCTAGAGAGTAGGAACTGCAACTATGGATTAGTCACTACCAACGGCACTTAGAAAGCTTACAAGTGTTGGATTCATGACAAAGAAATAGGAAATCGAATAGCCTTACATACCTTGTTGCACAACTTCGGATATTACAATGAGTTAACCGTCTTCCTTTCAGATTATTTATCTACAATGGAGTAAATAATAAAACTAGCATTAGTAGCTGATAAACAAGTTTGGGCTACTTGATCAGACCAAAACAGTAATTGGCAGTAAGTCTATAATTGATCCCATCAAGGGTGTTCTTCCCACCATTCTCCTCTAAAAAAAAATTCATGTACTATACAACCTTCTTATATGGTCCTCCGAAAACTCCTCAGGCTTCATAACGTTTGGAAATCAATATACAAAGGGATGGCAGGAAGTAAGCTCATGCAACACTCAATTAAGTGGTGTATCACTACACTTTCAATGTTCTATCCTATAACCAGTTCCCATCACTTCTCTGCACATATCCAGCCACACCCCCTTATTTTACGATACACAAAATAGTCCCTAAGAATCACAATGTGGAAATAGCAATATGAACATACGGCTTCTGATCAACATCCCGTGAGTTCCAACTAACATTACATTTAAGATGCTCAAAATGAGCTCACAATCAAAATTTAAGGAGACTGCACTCCATGGCTGTCCCAACCAGCACCTCCTTCCTGAACATTTACCAAGATCACACCATATAGAGACAACACTCCTTAGTTCATTAACACATAATTTTTTTTACAAACAATGCAAGAACAAGAGAGGGATGAAAATTTCCATAGCTTACCTTGTTGGACAGAAACCTCACTTGCTAAGACTTGGATTCTTCAAGGTTTAGGCTGTCCTCTCCCCCTTAACTTGATGTTAAATCAGATTATTCACTTGAGTTCTAACTTAAGATGGGATATGTTCTACTAACTTGTACTTTAAAAACAAAGGGTTTGCTTCAGATTTTAATGGTGAAGCTATAGACCAGAACTCTTGGAGCTTCTATGGCTTTCCTTGGGAGCAATTTTCTGGAGAATAAGTGATAAAGGAGATGTGATAAGCTTGAGTACTTTAGAGGTCCCTTTTGGACGTTTTCACTTAATAAATTGGAGAAATAATATGGTCCTTTACTTTTAAGAAAGCAAGTGCATCACCTCCTTAATTTCTGCCACAAGTTTTTAAGTAGGTGCATCAACTACTTGCTCTTTTCACTTAAATGCAGTCCACTTATTCTAAGTAGGTGCATCACCTACTTGCCCCTTTCAACTTAAAATTCAGTCCACTAATTCTAAGTAGGTGCATCACCTATTTGGCCTTTTCACTTAAAATGCAGTCCACTAATTCTAAGTAGGTGCATCACCTACTTGTCACCTACTAACTTAGTTTAGTCAAGCAAGCACCTCACTTATTTTATACCATTTTCTCAATCTTAGTGTCTTTACAAGACTGTAGCACTAATACGCACTTGACCACTTTGACTTTTACATCGAATACCACCTTTTACTATCCCGAGTTCGAATTGTTTTTGAGTTCACTTAGTCATACATCTGTTGGAAGGCATGGCATATTGCAACGTTAAACTTATTCTACTGTCACTAGTCGCATAGGAAACCGAGTCCATAACTATACCACTAGGCAATTTATAAGCGTCATATAAATAGAACTAGTACACGTAGAATATGGGGTGTTACACTTTCCCTGCACACACTGTGACTCTATAAAAATAATGAACTATTACGGGAATTTAAACTACCTATTACAATTACACCTTGGGTTGCCTCTCAAGTAGCGCACAATTTAACATCGCAGCGCGACGAGGTTACTTGATTACTCAGAGTTCATGTCACGACCCAGACCGTTGTGATTGACACCCACACTAACCATCCAGTGGGAGAACCACTACTACAACCAAACTAAGCAACTAAAACAATACTAAGGCAATTAAGTTACGGAAGTAAGTTAATTAACTAACAAATGCAGAAATTTAATACCTAGAACCTGCAAGTCAATGTACCAAAACATCTAAACAAATGATCCAAGTCTAAACAAGAAGGGATGCATCCCCAAGCTAATGAACTAATTAACTAACTAGAACCAATATCTAAGTTCGGAAATGATGGACTTAGACAAAAGAGAACCCCATGGCAGCCCAAAAAAATTGGCTCACCCTTGAATTCGAAGCGACGATCACTGATCTTCTAAGTGAGGTCTGTCAATAGTCACGTGAAGATGCCTTGTACTCAACAAAAATAAGAGCAAGTGCAGAATCAATACACAACCACAGTGTACTGGTAGGATCACATGGCTATCCCACTAGTGTAACATAAGCAAGTCAAACAACATTATAATCACATGCATATATATATCAACATCTACAATATTATCAACATGCTCATCAATATACATTTATCACAAATCATTGGTCCTCTCACGGAACCCAAACCCAAACAGTTTGCATGCCGGAACATGGCAACCGATCTAAGTTAGTTATGTCGGAACGTGGCAATCCAATCCAATTCACACACCACAAACACAAACACAAACACAAGTACATCATCAAGATCATACATTTAAGTCATGACAATGATATTCATCTATCTCATTTACAACAAGTGTGATCAACATTGCAACATTCATACATACACAAGTATCATAATGAAGCAAAAACAAGCATACATCACACAAACATAGAATAACAACCATCACCTACCTCGAAACAAGCTTGAAACCCTAAGAAATTTGGTCCTTCCCTTTCCGGATTCATTCCGCTTGTTCGTGGTCTACAAACAATCACAATAACACGGGAATCAGCAAACGATCGTTAATTACCCGAAACTATAACAATTCTATGAACCCTAGATCAACCCCATGATCACAATCATCCAAACTAGGATTGTTCCCAGCATAGAATCTATAACAAAACCCTCCCCAATCAATATTCACTCATTTATTACGTTCTACGGATCGAGAAACGGATTCAAGGAGTAAAAAGCTTACCTTTAGCCTAAAAAATGGTCAAAAATGAGTAGAAATTGCCTGGGGGTCGTTCCTTAGCTCTAAAAGTTGAAAAGTGCCAAATAAGGTCATTTAGGGGTTTATTAACGACATTAAGTCGCGTCTGGCCTGCCACACCGACCCTCATCCCGCTGTAGCAGCGGCACCAGAGCAACATCAAGTCCCGCCAGAGCGGCATTTTCGAACCAGTGAGCTATCCATCCTTTTCTACGATTCTAAGTCTCGTCGTACCCACCATAACGCCCCATATCCCGTTGTAGCGGTCCTGCCAGAGCGGCTAGACTCCCGCCAAAGCGGCACAAACGGAACCAGAGAGTCAACTGAAGAAATTCCAAAATCTCATTTCACTACACACTTCTAACCCACGACGATTAGAAAATACCCTTCACGCTAAGATCGATTCCGAGAGTTCTACTCGCCCGAATTCAATTTCGTAAAGTCGTGCGGTTTCCTTAACAAGTTATTTAACTACTCATACAATCAAACTCAAAAACAACCCACCTGATTGTTATTTGATTTCCCCACACCTCAAGGACTCTGATTTCGTCCAAATCTGGACAATGTTGGGAAAAATACAAATACTACGAAAAAGTTTTTGCGACCCCAAATTTTCCCCCGTTGGCATTCCTATAACGACGAAAACAGGTCGTTACAGTTCATCAAGATTGCATTCCTCAACTATCTTCACTTCCTATGGACTCCAATATATGCCTTTATTTGCTGGCCATTTGCTTTGAACCTCTCACATTTTTTATTCTCAAGTTCAATGGCTCCCAACTGAAACAATTGGGTTACTTTGAATGGTCCAGACCATTTGGACCTTAGCTTTCCCGGAAATAGGTGTAGCCTTGAATTACACAATAGCACCAAGTCATTAGGACTGAAAGTCCTCTTCTCAATATATTTGTTGTGATACAATTTCATCCTTTCCTTGTACAGTGCAGATCTCTCTAAATTAGTCAAGGGCCGAGGACCAAGGTATTTGGCATCGGATTTTAAGCGAGGATGATAGACCGATTAACAACGATAGTTAGCAACTTGGAATTGGGGTGGGAATATAAAGGTTCGTATTGGTTTTTAGCAAGAAGGGTAGGCTTGTAAAGTCTTAGTGTGATAGAGGGTCAGGTTGTAATGGATATTAAGGGTGGATTGGCTTCTAGTTGTGGAGTTAGCAGCGAAATAAGGTAGTGAGCTTGAAATAGAGTGTATGAGTGTATGGAAGGTTTATCTAGTAGTAAGGGTTGTTGTTATAGGATTGAGATTGTATAACTTCAAGGTGTATATCTTCTGTGGATTATTTACATGATATTATGTGGTGGATTTAGGTTTCCTATGATGTCTACTAGTACGTGTTGTTTGTACTGATACTACTCTTGCTATGTTATTTGGTATAGTCTGATTGCAGGATCAACAATGTTTCATAAGTGAAGACGAAGTTGATCTCCAACAACTTCTACTCCTCTCCTTCTTATGGTGGGAGTTGTGTCTGTTCATAAAATTTTCATATATGTAGAAACACTTGTACTTGTTTAGACTAGTTCTCAAGGAGGGTCTTCAGTCTTTTGTAAAGATTTTTCTTGTATTTAAGTTTACACCATTGTTGTTAAATTACTAAGGGTAATTTTACGTTTTCTTTTTATTACTGCTTTGCCCATTTTTAAATTGGATGGTAAGAGTTCTCTTATCTTGATGGTTGGAGTAGGTGCCCACACCATCTGATGGCTATGTTCTTGACAACAATATTATGTATTACTTTATTCGTCTTAATTTATCTATGTAATATTCCTATTTAGTCTATTTTAATAAGAACTCTCTAATTATAATAATTTTAATGACATGTTTAGAATTATAATATTCAAATAATATATACTCCCTCCGTCCCTTTTTAGTTGTCCACTTTAGAAATGACACACAGATTAAGGTAACAATGATTAGCACAGTGAAGTTACAATTTTACCCTTATGACAACTTTTCACTTCAAAATTACAACCACTTATTTGAATTCAAGTGAAATAAATTGGAGGGAAACAACATACACTTTTACAATTTTCAAGAAGTGTAAATAATGGTATAATAGGAAAAAATTTGTTGTCCTTTCTTGATTTGTCAAAATGGACAACTAAATAGGGACAACTAAAAAAGAAAATATGGACAAGTAAATAGGAACGGAGGGAGTAGCATATTACAATCATGGAATTCAAAAATGTGGGTAAGAGTTAAAATTTAAAAAAGCATTCCATTCAAATTTTGACTATGAAAGATGCCTAAAAGTAGAGGTCACTCAATTTTCATTTTGGTGTACGTAGAGTAGCCTATAAAAAACTCTGAACTAACAGACAAACTCATGTTGCTCTTGTTGTTTATGGACAAATCTTTGACCATCCTACCGTCATTCACTGAACTTATCTATTATGTGTCCCACGGAGTGATTTGACGTTTTAAACCACTAATCCAAAGAATTCTTGACCTGAGCCAAATATTAAAATAATGAATTTGCTTCCTTGTTACTCTTTTTCTTTTGTTTAAAAATAATATGAATTTTTGATCGTTCAACACATGTATTGGGAAAAAGATAATAATGGGTCCCAAAATGGTCGTTGGTTGTTTATAGTAAAGTGTGAATAAGCATGGAAAGGTGCCGTTGGTACAAAACAAAATCCTGACTTTTCCAACTGCTCCAATGCGTAATTATAGCTGACCGCCCTACCTAAGATTCCCCTATCAAATTCGGCCTGACCAATGGCCACATGCAAATACAAACCTCACTCTTCATAATAGTACAAAAAAATTTATCAATGTTTTTTTATCAAATATTTTAAGTAAAAAGATAGATAAATATTTTTAAAATTTTTCTAATCGGTATTCATACATTTTTCATTTATTATACATGAATTATATCAAATTTGTTACTAAAGGGGTGTCAAAATATAAAAAAGTAAATTCACGAATAAGCCAAAAGTGTCAGTATTTAATATATGTACGCAACAAGAATAATTTTACCTAGCTATACTGTGTAATTCTCCAACAAAAGGGTGTCGGATGACACCATTCAAGTATATTACATATTTTTTTGACTATTTTTAATTTAATCAGTGCAACATGTTATTATTTAGATTAGTTCTCTTTTTTTGTTTTTGATTTCTCACCCGCTCCAATATTCCCATAACATGATTAAATTTAAATAGGAAAAGGGTCAAAAATATCCTTAAACTATTCGAAATAGCTTAAATATATCCTTAAACTATATTTCGGCTCAAAAATATCCTTCTCGTCTACCTATTGGACCACATTTGCCTTTCTGTTTAATAAAAACATCCATCTGTGTGCTAAAATGCCACATGGACTACACATGTGCACGCCAAACACACCCCACCTCCACATAGACGACTTAAAGCCCTAATTTCACTCTTTTCCCCCTCATTTCATCCTTTCCTTATTTGGGTATATCTATATGAATATACAATATACATTGACTCAATTCGGTTCCATTTTATTTCGATACTAATATGTTGTACTTTGAAGATCACAACTTAAACAAAATTCAAATTAATTCTGCAATCTAATCCTTAAATCATCTATATATTGAATGCTTCTTAAACTTTCCACAAAATATAAAACTTCCTTCACAATCATTTAGAGCATTAATAGGGACCACAAAAGCTCAAAACCTGAACAAAAATAGGGTAATTGGTAAAAGAAAAATTAAATTAATCAAGAAATCTATAAAGACTTACTACGTCTTCGTTGATGTAGTAGCAATCGAAGGTGTCATCCCAGCCGTTCGTCAAGTTTTCCTCATCAGCGAAATCGCCGACGATGATGTGGCGGACCTCGGTCACCATCGCTAGGGAAGCTGTCGTAGTCGTCTTCCTTGTGCCTGAAGTTCAGGTGATAAGTACATTAGGTTGCTTATGGTAGCTGCCATTTTGCGCTATGGCCGTGAGTTGAATCAACAAGAAAGGTTCGCTAAAATTTGTTTAAACAAAATTAGTTTATTAAGAGAGGTTAAAATAATAAATTAGTGTTAATTTATTTATTAAAATGAGTGTGTTTATATTATACCTTAGATCGTTTCTTTAATTGTATTTGAAATGGTCATCAAATTGCAATTTATCTACTTCATTCGGTTAGGTATACAAGTTTCTGCAAATATTTTTTCTTTTTTTGGTTCAATATATATTTTTCAAGATAAAATGAGGGGAAAAAGGTGAAATTAAGGTTTTAAGTCATCTATGTGGAGGTGAGTGTGTTTGACGTGCAGATGTGGAGACCATGTGGTAATTTAGCACACACATGAATGCTTTTGTTATCAAAAGGACAAGTGTAGTCTAATAGTTAGACGAAAAAGACATTTTTGAGCCGAAATATAGTTTAAGAGTATATTTAAGCTATCTCGAATAGTTTAAGGATAATTTTGACTATTTTCCGTAGTTGTCTATGTGGAGGTGATGTCTGTTTGGCGTGCTCATGTGGCATCCATGTAGCGTCCATGTGGCATTTAACACACGCATGGATACTTCTGTTAATTAGAAGGGTAGGTGTAGCCCAATAGTTTGACGGGAAGGGTATTTTTGAACCGAAATATAGCTTAAGGGTATATTTAAGCTATTTTGGATAGTTTAAAGGTAGTTTTGACCTTTTCCAAATTTAAATTTACATTGAAAATCAATTATATTAAAGAAGGAAAAATCCTTTGGGCCACAATGACAATGATGGAATATGCTTGTGTGTTTACGATATAAGTAGTTAAAAGTTTTATTTTTGCCAATTTTACCCTTTTCTTTCAAAGTTTAAACTATCTCCAACCCACCTCAATTTTACTCCATTCTATATTTAGAGAGTAAAAATAGAGAACAAGCTCTCTTATCACACTTTAATTCACTCTCTATTCTACATTTATAGAGAGGTGAATAGTAGTTTTAGTTCTATTTACACTCACTATTTTATTTTTTGATTATTTTACTATTATTTATATTATTTTATAACTAACATATTATTTTTCATATAACACCATTAATTGTATCACTAATATTATTTAATATATACTACTTTCATCCTGAATTAATAGTATTTCAAATGTTTTTTTAAAAAAAAATCGTCACTTTGATATAATTTGATATTATTATTATTAATTTTCACTACAAAGAATGCACAAAATAAATATGATAAGATGAAAATTTTAATTTTAAAATATAAATACATAGATTAACAATTTAAATATAAAATAACAATATAACATATAACACAAATATTTTATCACAACAATCTTACTTTCAATTTATGTCCATTAAATGTATATTATATAATATTTACTTGCAATTTATGTTACTTAAATATTTAGAATAATATAAAATTTATATTAAATAAAAAATTTGAAAAATAAAATTTTATATTATATGAAAATTATATAAAGTGATTATTTGAAGAAAAAAAGAAAGAAATGATTCGTATTATGAAGTAAGAAAATAAGAATGAAATAGAAATAATAATATAATATTGAAAAGAGAGAATAAAATAGAGATTTGAGTTGGAGTTGGTTGTCTGCAAACATAGATATTTTATATTTAGAGAGTAAAATAGAGGATATAGTTCAAAATGCCCAATGCAATTATGTGTTCTTTCTCAGTACTTAAATTGTCCACATATATCATGTTTCACATAAACATAATCACTATTGCTTTCTCTTTATTGTACGCGCGTATAGGAGTATATTATACATACAAAAAATAATTATCACACACAATACACACAAACATAACTAATTTTATATAATTAAAAAATAATTATACATCAACTTATGATACTTTATCGTGCTAACTTTTAGTTTGAAATAGGATAATGCTAAATGATCAGAAAATTTGGTTAAATATTTTTAAAAGTGTATAATATCTATTTTATTTTGAAATAAACTGATCTTTTTTCCATTTTTAATTAAAAGGTATTAAAGTTAAAAGGGTAAAAATATTCAAAAAGGTAAAATAACATAGGTAAAATATTATTCTGACCAAATTTTCTGGCCAAAAAGATTTTTCCTTTAAAATAATCTAAGATACAAAAAAATAGAAAAAGAAACAAAAGTTCAACCTTTTCCATCACTTTTCTACCGAAATAAAAGAATGATTCCTGAATATTTCATTTACTTTTAATTTCTCTGATTTGTTTGTAGGGTGGATATTGATCGTTTCAATTTTTCATTTATTCAGTTCAATTCATTCTGTTATTACCTTTTAATCTTAAAAAATTTATTATTATTTTATACTATTTATCTTCTCATTTCTAAATTTTTACTTCAGGACAAATATACCCCGAACTATCGTAAATTGTATGCAGATATCATTCGCTATACTTTTAGTACATTGGTGCTCTTGCCATCCAAAAACTAAAGCATATATGCCCTTCACTCTAATGAAAGACTAAATAGGGACACATGACACAATCTTATCCGTCGATTCAATAGTTAATTAATGTCAGTCGGCGGATAAGATTATGACACGTGTATGTCCGTTAATATAAAAAATAAGGCAATAAAGTACTTAAGAACAAAGCTATATAAAAGAACAATATAAGATTGAAGGTTGACACTTTGAATAACAAAATTTTTGTACCTTCACCGAGTGCTAAAATAATGATTTAAACTAACTTACAATACAAATCAAGATGTGTACCAACAATTAAACATATGATATTTATAGGTCATACTGATAAACAACATAAATGCTAGTATAAAATTATCATGTTTAAATTAAACAAAACTTTGTACATTCACAAATTGCTACAATCAATACTTATATTGACTTAAAAAAATATGTAATAATTTTATATAAAAAAATATTCAATCTAGAACTTTTCTACGGGCGTCCTATCCATCTAACTCAAGAAAGGGGTTAACAATAGGTGAACAAAATGGTGAAACTCAATAAAGAGGTTAACAATGGTGAACAAAATGGTGAAAGGAATGGTGAAATGTATGAACTTGAGTTCAGGTTCTGGTGCAAGAGACGATTTGGACGGAAGAAGATGAAAGGTGAAGAATTAGTTTGAAGGAGGGAAGATAAAAAGTTAAATTACCCAAAAACTATAAACCGCATAGGGAGTAACTATGAGCAACTTGTTGGTAACATAAAAAGTTTAGCGTTTATATGGATTATATAAAAAAGGAAGAAAATAAAATATGGTAAAGTTTAAACGTTTAACATAAAAGATGAGAGAATAAAAGGTAAGAAATGTGTATAGTTTAAACTGTACTAGGAGAGAAACAAATTGACAAAATTTTATAATATAATTATCATCCCCACAAAAAAAGACACATAATCCAAAAAGTAGGAGACAAGAAAATAAAAAATAAATAATTAACTTAAATTAGAAAAATTAATTAATATGCTATGTATGTAATTTATAAACTATGTTTGTAATCAAATATAAGTATGTGTATATATTGTTAATTAAAATCTCAAGTAGTATATTATTATAATTTTCACTAAAAAGGTTTTCATTGTTTATTCAAGAATTAAAAAAATACAATCTTTTCACCAAAACATTTACCAAAGCAGAATCACGTAGTATGAATTTTATACTAAACCACAAAATCATACAAATTAAACCAACGACTAAATACAAAAAAAAAAATAGTACCGCTGTGCTGCTTATTAACAACGTCATTTACTATAAATTAAATCACTCAATATACCCAAATTCAATCTATAAAAATGATTTATAAACGACCTTATACATATTGTAAGACATAAATAAATTCCCAACATAATAAATTATAAGATAACGATCAGGAAAATAATTCAAAATATATTAAATAAAACAATTAAAATTATCACGAAAAGAAACTCGAATCGAATAGTGATTTTGTTTAAATACCTGAGGCGTTTCATTGTCCGTTGTGTTGAATTAGAATTGAAAAATTGTTGGTATCCATGTTTGAACAATCGATCAAAATATGTAGAGAGAGAGGTTTGTTCTTGTTAAAAAACTGTTTTTTATGGGAGAGAATATATAACAAATTTGAGTAAATCGAGGAAGGTAAAAGAATTGGAGATAATCATGGAATATGAAAAAATCGTGGCTTCCCTTATTCGACGCTACCTATTTTTTTAATATTAAATTCTAGTTTTGAAAAAAACTATTGCTATATATAGGCGGAAAAAAAAACTATTGCTATATAATAGTAATTAAGATAATTAAGTTGTATACTTAAGTTTTTTGCTAGTTGTAGCAATTTGTGAAAGTACAAAGTTTTGTTTCATTTAAATATGATAATTTTGTAACTGCCTTTTATATTGTTTATTTGTATGATATGTAAATATCATATTTTTAATTGTTGGTACACATTCTGATTTGTATTGTAAGTTAGTTTAAATCATTATTTTAGCATTTGTTGAAGGTGAAAAATTTTTGTTTGTATTTTGTTATTCAAAATGCCAGCCTTCTATCTTATATTGTTCTTTTATATAGTTCCATTTTAAACATGTTTTGTGGTATCAGTCAAACATAGTGTGTTGAATCTCAAAATTTCTTGCCTTGTTGATTTGACATATCAGTTTGGTATTCAATGAATTTTATAGCTCTATCCACACATGTTACACATAAGAGATATTTTAAAAAGAAATAAGAATTGCATTTTTTTATCTAGATAAACATGGACAACCATATCGTTATGAATCTTCATTGGTGGAGATGGACCACTAATAAGATACTTGAGTTCTAAATTAAAAATGATCGTGTCCACACCCAATTGAAAAGATATAGTAATAATAAACTCTTCGTATTTGATGTTTGCATCATACATCACCCCTTCAATATCGTAATCCACATAATTACATGTGTTATAGTACAACTTATTAAGCAATTTAAACAATAAACATAATGGTGTTCCTTTTGTATTTAAATTACACAGTTTGATATACAAAATGCCTATATATAGATAAAATGATAAACATCTTGGTATACAAAATGGTTGTCGACCTAAATTAGTTTTGTAGACAATCATTTTAACCAAAACATTTACAAAAAATACATATCAACAAATTTGATGTATTTAAACACCCCAAAACACACTAGATAATACACTTGATGTTCCCAAAAAATAATCACTAAAATTATTTTTTCAATAGGACCTAATATATAACACTCACACTAAAAATAAACTTTGATTCTGGTGTTTATAAAAACAAAATACACAATATCAATTACACCAAATAATGTACACCATATACACTACCAATTACACCTAATAATATACCATCACAAATCAATAATAATTATAACCAATTTAATATTTATTCAATTTTGTTATCTATACCAACAAGACTATTGAAAGTTGGTGTTTACATAAGGTCTAAAAGATACCAATTACACCAGATCACACACAAAAGAAATTCTCGAATTATGGTGTTTATATAAGGCCTACAACATACCAATTACACCAGATCACATTCCAAAAGAATTTCTCGCATTTTCTACCGAAAAATATTCACTAAATCTGACGTTTAACAAATGTATTTAAATATACCATCATTTTCACCAAATCATTTACCAAAAAATTACCTAAATTGCCTTTTCTATACAACCTAACATATAACACTCACACCAAAAAGAAACTATGACTTTTGGTGTTTATAAAAATATAATAAGAATACCAATTACACAACATAATCTACACCCTGTTCACTATCAATTAAACCTAATAACCTACCAATTTTTTTTTTTATTGTTTATTCAAGAATTAAATAAAGTACAATCTTTCACCAAACCATTTACCAAAGCAGAATCACGTAGTATAAATTTTATACTAAACCACAAAATCATACAAATTAAACCAACGACTAAATATAAAAAATAATACCGTTGTGCTGCTTATGAACAACGTCATTTACTATAAATTAATTCACTCAATATACTCAAATTCAATCTATAAAAATGATTTATAAACAACCTTATACAGATTGTAAGACAAAAATAAATTCCCAACATAAGAAATTATCAGATAACGATCATGAAAAAAAAATTCCAAATATATTAAATAAAAAAATTAAAATTATCACGAAAAGAAACTCCAATCCAATCTTGATTTTTTTCAAATACATGAAGCGTCTCATCGTCCATTGTGTTGAATTAGAATTAAAAAATTATTGGTATCCATGTTTGAACAGTTAATCAGAATGGGTAGAAAGAGAGTTTTATTCTTATTTAAAACCTTTTTTTTATGGGAGAGAATGTATAACACATCTGAGTAAATTGTGGAAGGTAAAAAGAATTGGAGATAATCATAGAATATAAGAAAATCGTGGCTTTCCTTTTTCGACGCTACCTATTTTTTTAATATTAAATTCTAGTTTTGAAAAAAAAAAACTATTGCTATATAGTAGTAATTAAGGTACTTAGGTTGTATACTTAAGTTTTTTACTGGTTGAAGCAATTTGTGAAAGTACAATGTTTTGTTTCATTTAAACATGATAATTTTGTAACTACCTTTTATATTGTTTATTTGTATGATCTGTAAATATCATATTTTTAATTGTTGGTACACATTCTGATTTATATTGTAAGTTAGTTTAAATCATAATTTTAGCATTTGTTGAAGGTGCAAAAGTTTTGTTTGTATTTTGTTATTCAAAATGTCAGCCTTCAATCTTATATTGTTCTTTTATATAGCTCCGTTTTTAACATGTTTTTGCGGTATCAGTCAAACATAGTGTGTTGGATCTCAAAATTTCTTGTCTTGTTGATTGGACACCTGTTTGATATTCAATGAATTTCATAGCTCTATCCACACATGTTACACATAAGGGATATTTTAAAAAGAAATCAGAATTGCATTTTTTTATCTAAATAAATGGGACAACCATATCGTTATGAGTCTTCATTGGTGGAGATGGACCACTAACAACATACATGAGTTCTAAATTAAAAATGGTTGTGTCTACTCCCAATTAGGAAGATATTGTAATAATTAAGTCTTCGTATATGGTGTTTGCATCATACATCACCCCTTCAATATTGTAATCCACTTAATTATCTGTGTTAGAGTATAACTTATTAATCAATTTCCAAAATAAACAGAATGGTGTTCTTTTTGTAATTAAATTACACAGTTTGATATACAAAATGCCTATATTATATAGATAAATGATAATCATGTTCGTATACAAAATGGTTGACGACCTAAATTAGTTTTGTAGACCATCGTTTTAACCAAAACATTTACCAAAAAACATATCAACAATTTTGTTGTATTTAAACACCCCAAAACACACTACATAATACACTTGAAGTTCCCAAAATATAATCACCAAAGCTGTTTCTTCAATAGGACCTAATATATAACACTCACACTAAAAATAAACTATGAATTCTGGTGTTTATAAAATCAAAATACACAATACCAATTACACCAAATAATCTACATCATATACACTACCAATTACACCTAATAATATACCATCACAAATCAATAATAGTTATAACCAATTTAATATTTATTCAATTTTATCATCTAAACCAACAAGACTATTGTAAGTTGGTGTTTATATAAGGTTTAAAAGATACCAATTACGCCAGATCACAAACAAAAGAAATTCTCGAATTGTGGTGTTTATATAAGGCCTACAACATACCAATTACATCAGATCACATACCAAAATAAATTCTCGAATGTTATACCAAAAATTATTTACTTAATATGATGTTTAATAAATGTATTTAAATATACCAAAATTTTTACCAAATCATTTACCAAAAATAANTTTTTAATATTATCTTTTTTAATATATTTTTATTTGAAACACCAAAAGGTCACTTTTTTCTTTTTGTCTGCACATTTCCATTTCTTTCAACGGGACAAGAACAAGCCTACAGTGCATCTTCTTTCAAAGTAAGACTTCTTTTTGATTCATTTTACTTTCAAATTTTGATGTCTAGGTAGATTATGTATGAGTTTGATCTTTGTATTTTCTCCTATTAGTTCTTGAGATTAAAATAAATATGAGAATTAATTTTTTAAAATTTTTTTTTTATAATAAATTGAAACTGGGTTTGGTGTTTAAAGTCAAATCAGGCCTTATTTAATTGGAGATTGATTGAGTTCATGATTTGTGCCAATATTTGTTGAGGATTTTTATGGTTGTGTTCACTGTTTGTTTCTATTGAGATTGGGCTACGTATTTACTTGTAGGCTCTGGGTATTAAGTTGATGAAGGGGCACATGATATTATTGAAATACTAAAGATAAGAACTGCATATTTACTTTATTTTTATGATTGGTTCTGATCGGTGAATGTCAGTTGGTATGGGTGGAAATCTTGTTGATTTGGTTGGTGTTTATGTTATCATCTGTGCAACTGTTGGTGTATTAGTGAAGTACTTTTTTGCCTTGAAATTTTTAATATTTTCATTTATGTAGGATGACAACTAACCAAACACCTAAGGTTGGAAAATCATACACCAAATGGAGTGAAGTTTAAGATGAACATTTCATTTACTTTATTGCTGAACAAGTTAAGTTAGGAAGAACACAACCTGGAGGCTTAACCACTGAAGGATGGGATAGTGTAGAAAAAGAAATGAACAAGCTATATGGGGACAAATTAGATAAGACTAAAATGAAAAATAGGATGAGGACTTTGAAGAAGATCTATGCTACTATGAAGAGAATGTCACAACATAGTGGATTTGGGTGGAATGAAGAAACTCGAAAAGTTGATGTTGAAGATGATGTCTGGGAGCAATACCTCGCAGTGAGTTACATATATTCTTATTTTTTTCTCAATATAGTAAATTTATGTTATTTATTTTCTGATTTAAAACTATTGATAATATAATAGGCACACCCAAAAGATTCTAAGTATAGGACGAAGACGTTGCCAGACTATAATACTTTGGCATTAATTTTTGGAGATACTGTCGCTGATGGTAGGAATGGGTGTGAAATTAATGATGTCGAGGATTTTCAAAGTGAATTCACCGATGATGATATAGCTGCTGAAAAAGTTACCGTATCTGCTGAAAATACACAATTTGTTGACCAAGATGATGGATATTTTGTTCAGAACATGAACTTTACTAGTCCTGAAATAACTCAATCATCTAATCAAGAAAAGAGAGCAGGAAAAAGGCATTTAGATGAGCAACCAACTTTGACATCACGTCCAAAGAGAATTAAGAATTCTATTGGAAATAGCTTGGCAAAATCTGTTGATCGATGGACAGCAATAGCTGAAGAACAAATAAGGCTACAACATGAACCAAAAAACACTTCCGCTGAAAAATTAATGCCTTTGATATTGGAATTAGACTTCGATGATGAATGGACTATGCAAACTGTTGACCTCCTTGTAGATAAGAGAAATGCTGAATTTTTTGCTGCTATGCCTCCAGAGCTTAGAAAGAAATGGGTCATGCGCAAACTTGGTTTATATTGAGTGATGTCGTTTAAAAGCATATTTTGTTGTTTGAATGACGTTTTGGGCTGGTATCTTATTTACTTCTAGATTATCTATTCTAGAATTAATCCTAAGACTTATCTTATGTTTTGTTAAGATTGTATATGATATTATCTCTTCTTTGTTTTGAAATTACGTTACATATCTTATGTTTTGTTAAGATTGTATATGATATTATCACTTCTCTTCTAGATTATCTATTCTTGAATTAATTCATTTACTTGTCAATTAGGATGGCAAAGGATGATCACGTCATGGTGTTTCTGGCAAAATGTGTTCTTTTAATTAGTATCATTGCAAGTTATTTTGGTGTTGGATCCAAAAAAAGAGTGCACGGATCAATTTTAACTGGAGCAGAGTTTATTAAATATTTGATTGAAGGACATCCTCGTGGATGCTATGACCTATTACGTATGAATGTTGGATGTTTCTTGCAATTTGCAGATGAGATGAAAACAAGAGGTCTATTAACTGATTCAAGAATGGTTAGAGTTGAAGAACAATTGGCTATATTTTTATTTACGTTAGCTCATAATGAAAGGAATAGAGTTGTGCAAAATCGTTTTCAACATTCAGGAGAAACAATTAGTCGTTATTTTAACAAGTGCTTGAAAGCTTGTCTCCGATTAGGGAAATACTATGTGAAACAGGCAGGAAAAGATATCTCGCATGAAATATCCTCTAATCCATTTTTTTATCCTTGGTTCAAGGTTAGTTTTTAGCATTACATTTACTTTTACTAGTTAAAATTTTATAATTGTTTTGTGTCATATTTTAAAATTTATTGTAAGCTTTTTGAAGGATTGCGTTGGAGCTATAGATGGAACTCATATTCCTGCACTAATACCCATGGAAGAACAACCGAGATATAGAAATCGTAAAGGAGTTCTTTCTCAAAATGTCCTTGCTGTTGTAGATTTTGATATGAAATTTCAATACGTGCTTAGTGGTTGGGAAGGCTCTGCTTCGGATTCTAGAGTGTTAAGAAATGCTGTTTGGGAAAGATCACAAAATAGATTGAAAATTCCGAATGGTAATTTACTAATAATTCAAATAGTGATATTATTTATTTTTCTAAAGAGTTCAAGCTGATACTTGTAATTTTGTAGGAAAATATTACATTGTTGATGCAGGCTATGCAAATACAAAGGGCTTTCTAGCACCTTATCGTGGTGCACGATATCATTTGAGAGAATGGAGCCAAACACAAGCACCACAAAATGCTCGTGAGCTCTATAACTTGAGACATTCAAAACTTCGAAATGTCGTAGAGAGGACATTTGCTGTTTTGAAAAAAAGATTTCCTATATTAACGACTCCTCCTCCGTATTCCATAAAAAAACAAGGTTGGATTGTACTATCATGTTGCATACTTCATAATTTCATTCGTAAGTGGAATTGGCAGGATTCATATTTTGAAGAACACATGGAAGAGGAAATAGAAGATTCTCACGGTTTGAATGATATTGACTCTGATTCTGATTCTGATGAAGAAGACATTGGACGAGGACCGACAGATGCTGATAAACAATATATGTGCAATCTGAGAGATGAAATAGCTCAACAAATGTGGAATGCTAGAGCAATTAGGTGAATATCAAAGATCGAATGATTTAGTTTTGTTGTGACTTGACTGTATAAAAAAGGTTATGTTGTAGCAAAAAATATACTTCTAAGTACGTATGTACGCATATGCCATATAGATCAAGGATGTAAATCATGTGCAATACAAGTTGCCAACATTGTAAGAAATTGCCTTTTGTCAATTATCTTAGTCGTTGGACGGATTAGTGGGGAAAAGGAGTGGGAGTAGTCTAGCTTGTGGATGGAGGTTGCAAGGGACTTAAGTTCATATGTATTTGGAGTAGTTTGTTATCACAACTCATGAATGATAGAGCAACATTTCTTCAAATATTTTTGGTCTGATGTCATTTATGATGGCAAATCTTGTTAACTCCACATTTTTTTTCTGTTTCACTGCTACACCACTTGTATGTCACCCAAGTTATGCCATTATTGCAAGCACAACTATTATCACTGAGGGTGCAATCAGTTTTTTTTTTGCCATCTCAAGCATAATTTTGATGTGTGATGCTGGAAAATCTAGGCTTGAAAAAACTTTTGTATTCATTAATTAATTTAAGTAATATTATTTACTTAAAATCTAATTTATTTTAAAATTTAACTGTGTAATTACACTGTGGCATCCAAACAGGACATGGGTAATTACAGTGTAATTACACTGTGGCAACCAAACAGGCCAATGTAATTACTAGACAGTGTAATTACTAGGCTGGTAATTACTACCCTAGTAATTACACCAATTCCAATTACCAGGTGGCTTTCCAAACAGACCCTTAATTATTTGTGTTAGAGTACAACTTATTGATCAATTTCCAAAATAAATAGAATGGTGTTCCTTTTGTAATTAAATTACACATTTTGATATACAAAATGCCTATATATAGATAAAATGATAATCATGTGGGTATACAAAATGGTTGACGACCTAAATTAGTTTTGTAGACCATCATTTTAACCAAAACATTTACCAAAAAACATATCAGCAATTTTGTTGTATTTAAACACCTCAAAACACACTACATAATACATTTGATGTTCCCAAAATATAATCACCAAAGCTGTTTTTTCAATAAGACCTAATATATAACACTCACACTAAAAATAAACTATGAATTCTAGTGTTTATAAAATCTAAATACACAATACCTATTACACCAAATAATCTACACCATATACACTCCAATTATACCTAATAATATACCATCACAAATCAATAATAGTTATAACCAATTTAATATTTATTCAATTTTATCATCTAAACCAACAAGACTATTGTAAGTTGGTGTTTATATAAGGTTTAAAAGATACCAATTACGCCAGATCACACACAAAAAAAATTCTCGAATTGTGGTGTTTATATAAGGCCTACAACATACAAATTACATCAGATCACATACCAAAAGAAATTTTCGAATGTTATACCAAAAATATTCACTTAATATGTCGTTTAATAAATGTATTTAAATATACCAAATTTTTACCAAATCATTTACCAAAAATAATACCTAAGTTGCCTTTTCTATACAACCTAACATATAACACTCACACCAAAAATAAACTATGACTTTTGGTGTTTATAAAAACATAATAAAAATACCAATTACACGACATAATCTACACCCTGTTCAGTATCAATTAAACCTAATAACCTACCAAAAACAATTAATTTTTTTATTGTTTATTCAAGAATTAAAAAAATACAATCTCTTCACCAAATCATTTACCAAAGGTGAATCACGTAGTATGAATTTTATATTAAACCACAAAATCATACAAATTAAACCAACGACTAAATACCAAAAAATAGTACCGTTGTGCTGCTTATTAACAACGCCATTTATTATAAATTAAATCACTCAATATACCCAAATTCAATCTATAAAAATGATTTATAAATGACCTTATACGGATTGTAAGACAAAAATAAATTCCCAACATAATAAATTATAAGAAAACGATCATGAAAAAAAATTCCAAATATATTAAATAAAAAAAATTAAAATTATCACGAAAAGAAACTCCAATCCAATCTTGATTTTGTTCAAATACATGAAGCGTCTCATTGTCCGCTGTGTTGAATTAGAATTGAATAATTGTTGGTATCCATGTTTGAACAGTCGATCAGAATGTGTAGAAAGAGAGTTTTATTCTTGTTAAAAAACTTTTTTCTTTGATGGGAGAGAATATATAACAAATCTGAGTAAACCGTGGAAGGTAAAACAATTGGAGATAATCATGGAATATGAGAATAACGTGGCTTCCCTTTTTTGACACTACCTGGTTTTTTTAAATATTAGATTCTAGTTTTGAAAAAAAAAACTATAGCTATATAAGCGGGAAAAAAAACTATTGCTATATAGTAATAATTAAGGTACTTAAGTTGTATTCCTATGTTTTTTCCCCTTTTTATAAACGTATATGATTATCAAATACTTGTCTTACTTTAGACACGGTGGACATTGGTATTACAAAAATCATAAACATTTTGTTAATCCTAATTAACATCAATCCAAGAACGCCACACATTAATTTTGTTATCTTGCTACGTCGATTTGATAATTATAAATCGGTACTTATATTTGTTATTGATATGACATTTAATAAAGTAATTTTTTAATTATTATATTTAAATAAATATAAATTATACATTTAAATAACTTTTTAAAATGTAATTTGAATAATTACGACAATAAAAACTCAAAACACTTTGACATGACAGTCATAGACACATTATATAAATTATAAAAATTAAATAGTTCACATGTGTCAATCCTAGTTAACAACTCAAGGGAGTCACACATTACTGTTGTAGTTTCGCTCTAACGATGAAATGACCCTCTATTTTCTTGTCAATACCTTCTTTACATTGTTTAGAGTGTTTTTATAATGATTCCAAGTCATTCATGGCTTGCGGTGTGATAACACTCAGATTACTCGTATAAGAGTTTAATGAGTAGAAGACCGTTAGCAATATAATTACCCGACGTATTAGGGCGGGGTGAAATCCCATATGAAGCTGTATAATTAAGAATTTGTTTAAGAAGTTAAATTGTGATCTAATCTCTTGTAGTGAAACAGTAACAAGTGTTCAACATAAACAAACTTGGATAATTCCATTTATCAATGAAAAGTGATTTAGGAAACAATTTTAGCAAGGATAATCAAAACAAGAGTTTTGCAAGCGGGGTAACAATCTAGGAGTGTGCGAAAGTAGGTACTGATTTCTAATAATGGATCGATATGATTCCCCATTAACATTAGTTGCTCATGGATAGAATACATTAAATCTAAAACACATTATTGCATTTCTCAATTACAACATGCTTATCATAGAAACTCTTTTCAAAGCCTCCCATGTAGAATATGCTAAACAATCTATTACCTTGACATAGATTCTCTTGTTCAAGCAAATCCAACATTTAGAGATGAAACCCCAAATTCCTCTATTCAAGCAAACATGAAGCCCAAATTTCTCTATTCAAGCAAACACGAAATTCAAATCTAATATGCAAGCATCAAACTAATCATCCACTTCATGTAAACCTTTTCAAGCAATACATAAAGATATAAAGTAGAATCAAGTTTGCAAACTCAATTCATAAGTTAACACATGACAAAATATTTAAATTCATGAAAACTAATGTAAAACACAACAATACACAAAAATCCACCAAATTAATCAATACCCGACTTTAATTACACACACCTAGAATCGTGGTTTTATCTAATCATACTGAAATTTACATAAATTATACCAAAAAATTTATCCACCATATCAATTGGTGAATTCAAACTTCAAAATCTAAGAACCCAGAACAAAATCCCACCAAATTTTATTGCAAGGCTTGGTTAACACATAAAATCTTTAGAATGTTCTTTTGTATTCTAATTGTAGGGAATACTAGTGAGTTTTCTCTTTTTTCTAAGCTATTTATAAATTTTTCAAAATAACAAAAATATTTATTTGTAAATCCTGTCGGCGATTTTAGTGGGGCTCGCCGACTCACATCGTGAGTTTACGGTATCTTTCATGCATTAAACTTGGAGTTTTAAAAGAGTCTTAGGTATTTTGTTATTAGATGTGATGTTATTTTGATCTAATTTTGCAGGAAATAGGTTTTGGAGCAGTGGTGTTGAAAGTGTTTGAAATAGCTGTAAGTGGGCAACGAACGAGCCCACATACGAGCCATCGTTCATTTGACGAGCCATAGTTGGAAGACGTGAATTAAGTTTGTAGGAAAATTGACCAAGTGTGGAACCACAAAATCTACTGACGAGCCATGAGTAGGATAAAGTACTATCGATGTTGAGTCGTCAATGACTTTAGAGAAGATGAGTTCAAGTACATGAACAACGAGTGAACAGGACAGAACGTGCTTAGACCTATGAGCCATAGTCCTGACCGTTATTTGCATCCACATGATATTCAACCAACTGCTGAGCAACGGTGGCACCCACGAGCCGTTGTTCGTGTGACGAGCCGTAGGTGGCCACCCGTCAATGACACTGCCCAAACCGGATTTCCCAAATCTTCCTTTTCCTACTTGGTTTAGGATTTATTTTCTATAAATATTAGTTTTAATTTTTGTTTTTGGGTTGTTAAATTTTTTGTGATTACTTTGTTACAAGTTTGGGAATTATTTTGCAAACACTATTGACATTAAATTCTTAAAGTTTGGTTTATGCAATGTGCGTTTGTTCTTCAATTCAAGATTATGAATTTCATCTATTCTAATTGTAAGTTCATGATTTATATTATTAACCCTATTATGAATTGTGATAATTCAAGCATGAATAACTAAATCCACAACTAGGGTTGTGGGAACCATGAGTGATTAACAATGTAAGACTAATAATTAAGTAATTCTGAAATTGTATTTATGCATGTATTGTTAATCTTTTCGTTTTGAATGCTTTTTGATGGTGCACAACGTTAGAACTCGACTCATTCCTAATTGCCCGACCAAGGAAGTAATGAATGAGAAAGATATTGAACAACGAAGATTTAGCATGATAATCCACTATCTATTAGCCTAACATACCCACTGTGAAGGCTACATTGGGGTTAAGGGTAAGGGTTAGTAAAGCATACCCCCGTAGACCGACCAAGTTGCGTGGTGAAATTTCATTTTTCGGACGACCAATCACTTAGGAGATACCTAATTTACCAACCTTGCATGTTATCACTAGGAAAAAGTTATTGTTATTAGGATTACTGCATTAGGAACTTGTGGGGAACGCATGTGCCCTAGTTTACGTCTCATACTGATATTGCAAACTGGGAATCCTGCTTACTTGTTACTTGTTACTTGTTACTACAAATAAATCAACTATTACTTTAGTAATAAATCCCCCTTTTTACGAAAATAAAGTTTACCAAAAGTACAACTAACTGTGAATTAGCCTAAGTCTAAACCATATTCCTCATAAGATCGAGTCTTACCTCAGTTAGGTTCTTAATTTGGTAATGACCGCCTATACTTCTTTAGGAGGTGTAATTTAGACGTATCAAATTTTGGCACCACTATCGGGGAATAAGGCTTTTAGATTAGACTAATTTCGTTATTGAACTATAGTTAATTATTTCCTAATTTATGTTTTGTTTTTGTTTTCTATAGGTCTTATTTCAGGTGTATGCCAAGTGCACGGAGTCAAGGCAATCCCCTGATCCCTTACAATCTTGAATTAAGAAGAACTCTGAGAAGAATAGTTGGAAGATGTCAAAATCTTGAGGTATTGAATGATCCAATCGGAGTGGGTCAAGGGGGTGTTGCTGGAGTGCAAAATTCTTGGAGTTTAGAAGTGCCTAGAAATGTCCAGGGAAACCCTCAAGTTGAAAATGATGGAGTGATAAAATTTTGTAACGTTATCAAAGATACTTCATCCAATACTAAGCATCAACGATCGTTCAATAGCAATATAACCCAACTAGTGAGTTGGGGTCTAGTCCACGGGAGTGGTTCGTACTTAAGAATCAATAGAAAAGCATAAATATGCTCAAGTTAATCAAAGCTAAAAAAACATTTACGAAGAAAAACATAATTCAAGTTTGGGGTGACACAAGTGTCAAATATCAAAGGGGGATTTGTACTCAATTATCAACTAAAACAACAAATAACACGAAAACACGGATATGAAGACGGGATTCTTGGGATGTGATAGGATTATGGGCCAAGGTAAACAACTGGGTAACTGCAATTAATAGTAAACAACTGCAAATCAGTGAATAAGCTAGACTTTAGTGGGGATAAACTTTCTCTCGAATAATTTACCCCGAATCAAATTGGTTTCTCTCGAACACCAATAAGCGGCAATGAAGCACAACCTTCGCTTTAGTCCATTCACTTTCTCGAGCTGAATGTGTGGAAAAGGGTTTAGGATTCACTCTCTCGAACTGAACCCATGACAACCCAATACCCGCAGACCATCATTTCAGTAATTTTGGTTTTACAACCTCTCTCTCTCGAGCAAGCCAAAAATACGAAGTTAAGATTGTATTTGCAACTACAACCCATTAAATTCAACCACAATTACTGAACGAAATCACTTTTAAACAACAAATAAACTGTCAATTAACAATACCTATCAGTTAAATCAACCCATAATCATGTAATCACACCCCAAGAATTGGGGTTTTAGCTAGACATAGTAAAAAGGTAAAAATCGTCACCAAGTTGTGTTTCCATCAACTGGATAGGATTAATATAGTCTTTACAAAGGTCTAAGTTGAAGAATCTTCAACACCCACTTCCAATTTCTTAGAAATGAAAATCTTCAAATCATCAAAGCTAAGAAAATATTGTGTCTCTATTTAGTTCTCAACTTCAAAAGTGAATATTCTCTAAACAATGATAAAATTAGAACCCAGCTACTAAATTAAAAATTCAAACAAGTATTTATAGTTGCCTAATAAATGTGCTACGAAGGACCACTCAATGCAGTAAGGCGGGATCACCGATCCACTCGGCGATCCACCCTTTGGTCATTTGTATCGCCGTTTTGCTTTTGCCTTCAGCATCTTCAAGTTCTGTAACTTTGGGTGAGATAGCACTGCATCGCGGAACCGCTCGTAGACTTGCTGATTGCTCCTTTCTCTCGCTGACTTGATTTTCTCCTTCAAGGCTTAGCACTTTGAAACATTAGGCGAGACCATGGCCGTTCGGCGACTCGCCTAATGGGTTAGGCGATCCTCAGGCCTTGTTTTCTTCGTTCTTTGAGCTGCCTTGTTCCTTTCTGCTCAATAGTGTCCATGCTTTGTCCCTCAATCCAAATACCTGAAATTCAAAGATTTACATTTGTTATTGGCACAAAATATGCATTTTAGGACACTAATTCTATTAAAATAAATCCCAAAATGAGTCCAAATTGTGGACTCATCAACACCCCCAACTTAAACTTTTGCTTGTCCTCAAGTAAAATTCAAGTTCAGCAGTTCAAAAAAGATGTCTCAAATAGTGCTACACAAGATTCAATCATGAATGCGTACAAGAAGACTCAACTTAGTCATGCAAGGATCAATTGTGCACTGAAAGAGTCAAGTTGTGACTCACCAATATCAAAGAATCTTAAGCTCACAATACTTTCTTCAATTGCAAGTTCAAGCTCAACAAAGGTACTCAAATGCCCTCACACAAAGAATGATTCCATATTCACACACAATGGTTCAACTATTTAAAGTTTCAGAATCAAATGCAACGCTCACACTCACAAAGATGAACACAATGCATGATTTCACCCATAGGTTTGCCCGTATTTTTATAATCAACACTTCTTCAGCTCACTCAAGATAAAAAAGGTCTTTTCATGGCTTGTAATGGGGCTGAGTGCAAATGTATAGTCATTTAGTCTTAATGGCTATAGTCCTCATGAAATGTGGTGTGAACAACATTTCCTTAATTTTTTTCATCATTTTTAATCATGTTCACAAGTCATCCCATTATTCACTTTCCATGGATTGTTGGGAACCCCATTTTCTTTGTATTTTCACAACTCTATTCCACAACTTTTTCTTTTTCATTTCTTTTTCATTCCTTTCTTCTCTTTTTTGTATGGAGGGATTCCATTTTTCTCAAAACATGGGCACATGGGACTTTTTTGTATTTTCTTGATTCACCCTTTCTTTTTACCACACCCCCTACTTAGGCTTTTGGCCTAAGTTGGCTATTTAAACAGACCATAAACCATGAGGATTATGGGTAATGGATTAAGAAAGGTTAGGTTTTCATCAAGTTTCTTCCAAGAAAAGGGTTAAGGCTCAAAGAGTGTTCAAAAGAGGTTCACACACTTACAAGATAGGCCACAAAAAGGGGTATAATGTCAAATTTTTTCACACTCTTTAAAGTTTCCTAAGATCATCTCAAGAGTTCACATCACTTAGTCAACCAGACCAACGGGCCAAATTCTAGGTGTCATCACTCATGGTTCATGGTAAGCTCATCACACAAGGCATTGACACCAAAGTCAAACAAGACTCCACACTTTCGCTAGTGTGCAATGTTCATCACAAGAGACTCAATTCGATACTTGGTTAGTCACAACGAGATGCAAAGAGTTCACATATTGACTATGCAACTTCATTTGGCCTCATCTTAGCCACACATTCATTTGTTCGATTATGAGCACTATTCAAGTCATCGGTATTAATCAAAACCGATACTTAAATTTGTACAAGAACAGCCACATTTAATCACAAACAAGAGGTGGAAATTTTTTTTGGAAGGGTCACAAATCATTTACAATTAAAAACAAGGAGCCACAAGCTCAATCATCCACAAAAGCAGTGTAAAAACACATTTATGGCTCAAAAATCCAAATAAATAAACAAAACATCAATATTCACAAAAGATAACAAAAGGTGGGCCTTACCCCACCACAAATAAAGTAATTTGTCCTCAAATGCAAACAAAAATATCCAAAAGTTAAAATAAAGTAAGACAGAGAGGGAGGTAAAGAGGGGATCCTGTCTACACAGTCGCTCCATCTGTCTGGGAATCAGTGCCCGATGTATCAGTCTGATCTCGGACTTCAATACCCGAAGTTACCTTAGAAGGAACAACAGTAGATCTAGGAGCTGCCAAAGATGTATCTACTAAAGAAGCCTGTACAAAAACATCTACCATGGCTTCCTCTGTCTCAGTAACACCCTTTTATGCATCTTCCTCAGCCTCCTCAAGCATCTCCTCATCAGTCTCTACCTCAGACTCGGGGTCAGCCGTCTGCTCAACTTTAACCTCATCTTCGGTGGTAGCCGGAGGCATATTAGGCTCATCTGGGATCTCCACCGTCCCGAAGATCATGGACATGTCAATGGACTTCAGCTGATCCACATCGCTCCACAAGACGGATATAGCGGCCTTTAAGGCTGTTAACTCCTTGGTGTCCCCTTGGCTATGCTCGCACACCACTATCCTTGCCGCAAAAGCATCTATGTCAGCACTCAATAGTGTCACAGCATCAGCTAGGGCAGTCTGAATCATGCCTGAAATGGAGACCTCGAGTCTGGTAGCCCAATGATCTGCAGAATGGGCAAGCTGAAGGCCTAGGGACGGCGTAGGCGAAGATGCCTTTGCAGGTAATGAGTCTGCGTCTATAACCGGGGAAGAGTCCACCGGTGCTGCCTTCTTCATCTCCGCCTGATCCTTTAAGTATTCAGCCTCGATCCTCCGAATATCAGTATAGGATGTGGGAATCACTTCCACATCCTTCTTCGCATCTCTAGGAGCTCGAGCCTATCTGCATAGCTCGGTGATCAGCACCGGAAATGGGAGAGGGTCTGGTGTTGTTTGGCTCTCATGGCCATCACCTGCACAATGATCATACCCAAGTTTATTCACTCCCGTGCAATGATTGTGCCAAGACAAGCTGCCTTAGAGTGGCAAAGGACGGACTCATTCTGAGATGGCATCACAGTACTGCTGATAAAGCCAAACTAGTACCTCGCATCTACATGTAGGTCCCTCTTTACTATCAGGACCCCTGCCTCTAACCACCTTGGAGTGCCATCATAGAAAAGAAGAGCCAGACAACTTTTTATTCCCACAAATGACTCAGTTTTCATCCTGTACTGGTGAGGGTCTGCAATATTGTTCATGCACTCCAAGACCGCATTTATAGTAGTGCTGTCACACAACACTTTCTTGCCCCTGACTACCACATAGTCGACTGGTTTGAATGCAACTGCTTGCTTCTTTCTTCGTGGAATCAGGGCACTGTATGCACTGTAGAATTCCCTAACCCAACTTGGAATATACGGGCCACAAAGATTTGTGAAGATCTGGAACCTATGACACTTTAAACATCTCATAATTTTGGGGTACCTATCAATCACCCCATCCGTGTACAGTCGCTTCTCGTTAATAATCATCCTCAGCCCCTCAGTATTTAATCTATTCATCGACTTGGGAGGAGGACCCTGCACAGAAGGGGCTAGGACTACAGCTTGTGCTGGAGCTGGAGTAGGAGTAGGAGAAGTGGTGGCCTGAGGAGTTCTGATCCTAGAAGGATAATTCATCCTTTTGGACCGCAACTCTGCCCTCTGTGCTGCTACATGCTCATCACCATCAGAAGTTCCAATCTGAGGCTCCTGGTGCTCACCTTCACTCTCAGAAGTGGTGAGGTGTGTAACGTAGATGCCGTCACTATCGGAGCTGACTTCCAGTGATGCCGGTGCCTTCTCTTTGCCTTTGCCTTTCCCACCAGTTGTGGGAAGTTTGGTGGCTTTGGCACTGGATGCAGCTGCATCCTCATTTAATTTTATCCCCTTAGCCTTCCTTCGGGGTGGCATGTTTCTACCTGCAACCTTTGGTATAAATATGTCTGTAAAACATCGAGAAAAAGTTAGAAGCAATTTAGTCAAAATCACAGAAAATCAGTTGCAGACCGATTCGCTGAATCGATCGGTGAGTCGCCAAATCACTGTGGCGAGCTAGATCGAGCTCGCCGACATGATTGGCTCTAAAGTTTTGGAAAGTCTGCGATGGAAAAGGCCTTTCGGCGAATTATCGATGGTTTTCAATGAGCAAGGATTAGCCTGCCGAAAGTTACAATGCAAATTAAGCTACAGGGGTGCAGAAAAAGGGGTGAACAAGAAGACTTTCGGTGAGTCGTCGAGTGCCTTCGGCAACCATATGCTTCTCCCCGAAAGTTACAGAGCCCAACAACACATTAAGCATGAAATTAAAGGCTAA
Source organism: Solanum stenotomum (assembly GCF_019186545.1). Classification (NCBI taxonomy): domain Eukaryota; kingdom Viridiplantae; phylum Streptophyta; class Magnoliopsida; order Solanales; family Solanaceae; genus Solanum; species Solanum stenotomum. The sequence continues at coordinate 47,056,116 of NC_064282.1, forward strand.
ATGGGGAACTTTGCTAAACCGCCGAGTGGTTCGGAGAGCTCGATTCAGCTCGCCAAATGACCCAATATGCCTACTCTCAACCCAACTTCTTGAATTCAACCCCACAACCCCCGAAAACAAAATCAAAGCACACATAACTCAAATTGAAATTAGACCCATAACACCCGTTACCCCGGGATACTCAGACTTCTCCCAGTTTTGCCAAATTTGGCCAATCGATGACTCTTGCCCTTAAGAGTGATGTCACCCGCTCTATCATTGGGCAAATTACATCTTTCGGCACAAATTCGAGCTACTGAAACTTCACCTAACTATCTTAAACAACATGCAAGCACAACCCCACAAAATTTAATTCATTTTAAGGCACAACATTACGGGAATATAATATTAAAGGCAATACAATTAAAACAGGCAACCGAACATACTAATCCTATCAGAGAGGCCCAATATATGACAACAAGATAAGGTCATTTGCATAAGAGTACAAAATTGCTAAAAATGAACTCGGGGTTTGGAAAACCAACCTTTAATGTCGAATAATCAAGACTGAAATGCTAGGCGGCAAAGTAATCCCAATTCGAGCATAAATCAACGACTAAAATACTACTAGAAATGCAAAAATATAGAAACTAAAGTACGGGTGTTAGTTTGTGAGGTTTGAAAGTGAGGGAAAGTGAAGGGTCTGAAAGTTTAAACCTTTGGCCTTTTAAAAATCGTCGAGATCGCCGACCTCTTCGGTGATTCGCTGATTGGCGCTTTGGCTCGCCAACTTGTAGTTTTTAACCACTTTCTACACTTTAACCTACACATTCAACACACCATTATTTCTAACAAAAATAAAAAGCGGTAAAACCTTGGGTTGCCTCCCAAGAAGCGCCTTTGTTAACGTCGTGGCATGATGCAACTCCTCATTCAGACTCCATTTTTTGGGTTGACCTTAGTGTCACTAGGTAACCCCTCTTATTTATTTGGGTAGAGATGAGGCAATACACGACCCATGAGGGTTTCAATTAGTTGGATAGATCTGGAGTGAGAGCCAATCATCTGATTTAGCACTTCAACAATCTACCTCATCTCCTCTAGCATTCTATCTGGCTCATTTATCTTTTGGAGAATGATTAACAGTGTATCCTCGACACATCTACTCTAATTGTCCTTAGACTTTCTCCGCTCATGAGGGGGTATGTATCTATCTTTTCTTTTGCATTGGACTTCGACCTCTAATATTTTCTTGGCCAAATCATCCAACTGAATTAATAGTGGGACCAAAGAGTTGTCCCCTTCCATTTCTTGCTTAGTCTCAGTCATTTGGCTACCGTTTATCTCAACTATGTTCAAAGTCTCTGCTCAAAAACAGCAACACAAAAAGCAAGACTAAAAATTAAGCAAGTACAACTATAATTAACAAGGACAAAATTTAACTTAACTAAAAATTCTCAAGTAACACCACTGTAATGACTTGAAAAGTTGACTTTGGTCAACCTTCTTGGAAGTCGTGCTCAGATGAAAATTCTGATAGCTAGGTTAGCTTCGGAATATTGATTTTGGTCTAGAACGACCTTTTGTTCACTTCTCGAGACTTTAGATAGCAATTGTGGAATCTGGTTCAAATGATACTGGGTGTGGGACCCACTTTTCTTCGAAGCGAGCTCCAAATGGAAATTCCGCCTTCACCGTTGAGTCCGAAATATCGTTTCCAATCAGATTCCATATAAGGTTTGTATTTTTCCGACTCCGAACGAGTCCGAAACATCGAAATTTAAGTTTGAAGGGTTGTAGAATTTTTGACGCGGCGGTGACGTGGCAGAGCCACGTGACGACACGTGGCAGAGGAGTGAAATCTGGAAATTTCCAGATTTTAAAAACGAATTTTGTCCATATTTTTCATCCAACTTCAACTTGAGATTAATCCTTCATTTTGAGTCCAAATTAAGTGATTCAAAAGGCAAACTTCAAGAGAATTTCGAGGGGAATCTAGCGGTGATCTCGGAAACGCGAGGGGAGGCTTCGTTTGAGGTAAGAAATCAATTTTAGCCACTGCCAGTGTGATTTCCGGATGGTTTTGTTATTGAATTTTGAAATGTGAGATCTTGATCATCGTAAGTCCGTTTTAAGTCATTCTTGGGGCTAACTTGTAGAGTTTTTCGCAAGGATCGTCGTGGTATAATCTGTTTGGGTT
>NC_064282.1:47064062-47142567 GCF_019186545.1 Solanum stenotomum
GTTTTGTACTATCTCAGTCTCCATCTGTATATATAGACTTGTCTTTTTCCTTTCGAGACAGTCTAGTCTCTGTTGTCCAGTTTTGGGACTTGTACTCATTTTGTAGTAGCTCTGTACTAGTGACTTCCAGGTTCTGGGAGGGATCTTTATTTGTATATATGTTTTTGGTTTGCTTCCGCCTGTTTATATTGTTATTTGCCTACTCTTGTTTAATTTCTACCCTCAGACCCATTACTTGTTGTTCCGGGTTACGGGTTGGCTTACCTGCTGGCGGGTTATAGTAGGTGCCATCATGACTTGTTAAATCGGGTCGTGACAACCACTCCTCGGCAGCGGCGCCATTTTGATAAAATTTTGTAACGCTATCAAAGATACTTCATCCAATACTAAGAATCAATGGTCGTTCAATAGTAATATAACCCAACTAGTGAGTTGGGGTAGAGTCCCAAGGGGGTGGTTTGTACTCAAGAATCAACAGAAAAGCATAAATATGCTCAGGTTAATCGTAGCGAAAAAATATTTATGAAGAAAAACATAAGTCAAGTTTGGGGTGACACAAGTGTCAAATATCAAAGGGGGATTTGTACTCAATTATTAACAAAAACAGTAAATAACATGAAAATACAGATATGGAGATGGGATTCTTGGGATGTGATAGGATTATGGACCAAGATACACAACCGGGTAAATGCAATTAATAGTAAACATCTGCAAATCAGTGAATAAGCTAGACTTTAGTAGGGATAAAGTTTCTCTCGAACAATTTACCCCGAATCAAATTAGTTTCTCTCGAACACCAATAAGCGGCAATGAAACACAACCTTCGCTTTAGTCCATTCACTTTCTCGAGCTGAATGTGTGGAAAAGGGTTTAGGATTCACTCTCTCTAGTTGAACCGATGACAACCCAATACCCACAGACCATTATTTCAGTAATTTTGGTTTTACAACCTCTCTCTCTCGCAAGCCAAAAACACGAAGTTAAGATTGTATTTGCAACTATAACCCATTAAATTCAACCATAATTACTGAACGAATTCACTTTTAAACAAAAATAAACTATCAATTAACAATACCTAACAGTTAAATCAACCCATAATCATATAATCACACCCCAATAATTGGGGTTTTAACTAGACATAGTAAGAAGGTAAAAATCGTTACCAAGTTGTGTTTCCATCAATTGGGAAGGATTGATATAGTTTTTACAAAGGTCTAAGTTGAAGAATCTTCAACACCCACTTCCAATTTCTTAGAAATGGAAATCTTCAAATCTTCAAAGCTAAGGAAATATTGTGTCTCTATTTAGTTCTTAACTTCAAAAGTGAATACTCTCTAAACAATGATAAAATAAGAACCCAGATACTAAATTAAAAATTCAAACAAGTATTTATAGTTTCCAAAAGATTGTGCTGCGAAGGACCACTCGGTGTAGTAAGTCGGGATCGCCGATCCACTCGGCAAACCACCCTTTGCTCATTTGTATCGCCATTTTGATTTTGCCTTCAACATCTTCAAGTTCTGTAACTTTGGGCGAGATAGCACTGTATCGCGGAATCGCTCGGCGACTGCTCCTTTCTCTCACCGACTTGATTTTCTCCTTCAAGGCTTAGCACTTTGAAACATTAGAAAAGACCATGGCCGTTCAACGACTCGTCTAATGGGTTAGGCGATCCTCAGACCTTCTTTTCTTCGTTCTTTCAGTTGCCTTGTTCCTTTTTGCTCAATAGTGTCCATGCTTTGTCCCTCAATCCAAATACCTGAAATTCAAGGATTTACATAAGTTATTGGTACAAAATATGAATTTTAGGACACTAATTCTATTAAAATAATGCCCTAAATGAGTCCAAATTATGGACTCATCACCAGCATCTGATGTCTGTAAAAACTACAAGGTTTATTATAATGTTGTGGTATAAACTGGTGCTATCATATTTCCTCCACTACCTCATGGTCATACTTTTATGGTGAACAACTGTTTGATGCAAATGCTTACATATAGAAGATTGTTTGACATGTTACCTTCGGAGAATCCATATGTAGATGTAAGTAAAGTGAAGAGTCTCTATATGATTAGTGTGGGACGACCATATTTAGACATGGATGCAGTTTTCTTAAGGGTGTTTCCACTTTCGTTGACATATGATGCTGCTGTATGGGTGTCTGAGTTGCCATATAACTTAATCACTACTTGGAATGGTATCTCAATAACTTCGTAGCATTGCATGGCGAGTCAATTAGCAACTCTTGGGATATATTCACTAGGTTTATGAGGAGTGTGCCCAACTACCGCATAGATGATGAGTCATGAGTATTTCTATAGAGGGCAAGATGATAATGGAAAAGCTGTGCTATATACTATTGCTGGAGGATCTTATGGGGCAAGCACATTTCAAGGTATTACGGAGAAACTTGAAAAATCTCTAAGAATAATAAGGGATGGAGCACTAGAATGTTGAATACTAAAAGGAATACGTTTGTAGTCCAAGCTACACCAAGTCAGTCCAATGATGATATTCGTGAGGAAATGGCCCAATTGAGAACAAAGGTTGGCTTGGTGTTGAAACATGTGAGAAGAAGTGCAGAGAAAGTGAATGCATTAAGCTACCAAAGTAGAGCACCACCTACTGATTAGTACACTTAGGAGGAAGATGCGAATCTTGTGAATGATCAGATGGGGGATTTTCAGACCAACACCCAAGCATCCGATTCGGATAATTGGCGCCAACGTAAAGAAAACCAAGGTCAGAACCATGGTAACTACAATCGTAAAGGGAACTATATCCGTGATGGAACTATAATCGTGACAACAATTATAATCAAAATGGGTATGGCAACAAGAATTGTACCCTATGTTCCGCGCGGGAACCAAGATGCTAGATCGAGTATAAATCGCATTGAAGATATGATGAAAAAGATGATCAAAATATTTGATTCAACTGATGACATTGTGAAAGAGATGCGTAATGATTTATTGGGCATTGGTCAAAAAGTTGAGTCACATGCAATATCGATTAAACATGTTGAGAAATAGCTGAGGCAGTTATCCGCAAGTACAAATTCGTGTCAGCAAGGGACATTTCCTGGAAATACTATCCAGAATCCTAAGAATGACGGACACTGTATGGTAGTTACTACTAGGCGTGGAAAGTAGACTATAGACCCTCCTATGCCGACTGGAGTGGAAAGTGCGAAAGAGTAAGATGAGGATGAAGTTGTGGTAGTTGAAGAGTCGAAATATCAGAATGAGAAGGAGGCTAGAGTGATGCAAAAGATCATCCCTATGCTGAGACCTCTACCTCCCTTCCCACAAAGGTTGGTAAAGAAAGCAGAAGAAGGAAAGTATCGCAGGTTCATAGCTATGCTGAAGTAGTTGTCCATAAATGTTCCTTTGATTGAAGCGCTTGAGAAAATACCGGGTTACGTGAAATTCATGAAGGGTTTGGTGACTAAGAAGAGGGTTGCCAATTTTGAAGGTGATGACAAGTTGCAACATTGTAGCACCATTGCTACTAGATCATTAGTGCTGAAGAAGGCGAAACATTTACTATTCCATGTACTATTGGTATGTTGCCTTTTGCAAAGGCCCTATGTGACTTTTGAGTGCTAACATTAATAGGATGCCGCCGTCTATATACTAGAAGTTGGGCATATGAGCCCCCAAACTGACGACAATGCGGCTACTTATGATAGATCTAACTCTGAAGAAACCGATTGGGGTACTTCAAGATGTCCTTGTGAAAGTTGAGGCTTTCATCTCTCCGGCGGACTTTGTGATACTAGATTGTGAATTTGATTTTGGGGTCTCTATTGTCTTAGAGAGACCATTCCTTTCTACTGTCCGTACTTTGGTTGATATGAAAAGAGGGTAGATGAAGTTCAGATGAAACAATGAAGAGGTAACTTTCAATATCTGTGGATCAATGAAGCATGAAAGTGATTTTAAGTCGTGTCGATGGTGAATCATGTTATTGATGAAGAACCAAAAGTGTCTATTGAAGAGAGATTAGGTGTTGAAGCATTAGAGACTGTGATCATAAACTTTGATGGAGATGATATTAATGAATATGATGAGCTAGTTGTTGTACTTGATGGGGTAAATATTTCTCGTCGTCAACCAAAGAAGATATATGGACTTGAAGAACTGAGACACTCCACCTGCAAAACCATCTACTGATGAGCCTCCAAAGTTGGAACTTAAAGCTCTTCAATCTCATTTGTGGTATGTGTTCTTGGGCCAAAATAATATTTCACTAGTTATTATTGCTATTGATTTAAATGAAGGGAAAGTAGAGACTTTGATATGGGTATTACAGCAATTCAAAAGGGCTATAGGATGGACCATTGCTGACATTATTGGTATTCTATTGGGTATTTGTTCTCAGAAGATTCAACTCATGCCGAATAGCAAGCCAAGCATTGAGAAAAATCCATCGATGCAAGAGGTTGTAAAGAAGGAAATCATTAAGTTGTTAGATGCTGAAGTTGTATATCCTATTGCTAATAGTAGTTAGGTGTGTCCAGTGCAATGCATACCAAAGAAAGGAGACATCATTGTGGTTCCCAATGCAAAGAATGAGCTCATCCCAATGAGGCCGGTGACTGATTGGAGAGTATGTATGGATTATTGCAAGTTGAATGTGTGGACTGAGAAAAATCACTTCCCAATGTTGTTCATGGACCAAATGTTAGATCATTTTGCTGGAAAGGGTTGGTATTGTTTTCTAGATGGATATTTGGGCTACAATCAGATCTCTATAGCTCCGTAAGACCAAGAGAGGAGTACTTTCACTTATCCTTACGAGACTTTTATTTTCAAGAGGATGCCATTTGGGTTATGTAATGCGCCAAGAACTTTTCAGCTTTGTATGATGTCTATATTTTCGTATATCGTGGAGGACATAATAGTTGTATTTATGGATGACTTCTTAGTGGTTGGTTCTCGTTTGATGATTGCTTGTTACATTTAGGTCAAGTGCTGAAATAGTGTGAATAGTGTAATCTTATGCTTAACGGGGAGGAATGTCCCTATATCGTAAAAGAGGCTATTGTAACAACCTGTATTATGCGTATGCTGGTTCTATTCACGTGATACTTGACATAGCCTTATAGTATAGGTGAGGGACAGTGCTTCTTATATGATTAGTGTTGGTTTAAACTAGCCCGCAAGGTGAGGTAACACCTTGCATGTTTCAACATGTGTACTGCAAGTTAGCTCCAACGGAAGTATTTAAACTAGAGGTAGTAAAGTGGTAATTGGGCCAAATGCACTACCACTTACTTGCATTAATTATGGCCCAATTTGACATGAATAGAGGGATAATTCGGATTAGGGCCCAACAAGTGTTGAAGTTCCCAAAAACCCAAGTTAAAAGGCCAAGTAGGTGGGTCACCTACTTGACAATATATGGCCAAAATTAGTCAAGAAATTCGGCCATTACACCTCCTTTTTAAAGGGATAAAGATCAGATCTTTTACCTCATTTTTAACTTGCAAAATTTTCAGATTTCTTAAGTTTCTCTCTTGGTCTGTCTTGGCTTCAATCAGCAGCCCTAGAAAACCTTGGTTCCTTGAATATTGCCCCATTTTCAAGTAAAAGTTTGAAGGAGAGTTTCAGTTCTTGGAGTACAACTTTAGAGGATAAATTCCTAGAAACTAAGGTAAGACTACTGCCCATTTTTTTCCTCTCTTTAAATACAGATTTGGGGTGGAAAATTTTGTATATATTTATCAAGAACTAATGGATGGTGATAAATCTTTGAGTTAATATGCTCCTATTATGCTGAAAGATTTTTAGGGATTGATAGTGGCTGCCTTATGTATATTGTTGTTGGGGGCTGTTTGGGTATCTTGGAAAAGGATGTATGAAGTTGTATTAATGTATAGAAGAAGGGTGTGGTGGTTCACCATTGGTGCAAGGGTTGTATGGGCCTACTTTCCGTCAAGTGTTAGCTACTGTTTTTAGGGCCTTGATTAGTTGCTAACATTAGCTTAATTGTGACTTATATTGTAGATTAGCATTCAAGAAGGGAGGTTGAATTGTGACAGTGGTATTGGTCAAAAAAATAAGGTATGTAGGGCGATTCGATTCCATATTTCTTGGCATGAAATCTGATACTTGCGATTAATGTCAATAAGTGAATTTCCTAAGTTCTATTCCTAGTAAAGGAAACATAGTGGCAACGTACGATATCCAAATAGCTAACAATATTCCCCCCCTCCTAAGTGTACATAATTACTTAGTTACACGTTCAGTACTCTATAGTCAATTGAAGTCATTTGTGTCATTCAAACTCTCAAGTAATGCATTAATGTTACGTAGCTCCTTATATTGTAGCTACTGTCCTAAAGTATTATTTTCATGTCTCCTACTACTGTTCCGTATTTCCAAATCTCAAAAATTATCGTGACCACCAAAACAACAATCTCAAAGATTAAAGAATCTAAGTGAAGCAATTTGTATAACTATGGGTGGCAGCTCAGGGGCGAAAGCCTAGCATGGGCCGATCCCAATGGGTATAGGAGGGTGGCAGCTCAGGGGCAAAAGCCTAGCATGGGCCGATCCCGATTTGTGCAATGTTGAGGACCGCATCCCAGGGGTTAAAATGCCTAGCATGGGTCATCCTCTTTTACCACTGATCAGCTGGTCACTTATATCACATACGTTATAAAGATCATAACACACATAAAGGTAAAGACAAGAATATAACATACATGACCCCACCAGAGTTAACAGAGGCAGCCTCCTATTCTGAGTTATGCACTTATACGTTGATACCTGGTTTCTTTTGAACTCTTATTTTATATATGTAGTTGCCTTACATATTCAGTACACTTTTCGTACTGACGTCCCTCGCGGGGGACGCTGCATTTCATGCTGCAGGCACAGGTACTCTCGCTAGTAGACCTCCTCAGTAGGAGCATACGACACTCAGCTACTTTTGGTGAGCTCCAGGTTGCTTCGGAGCTTTACTGAGCCCTTGGTAGACTCATTTTGGTATTGTATCGTAGCTAGGGGTAAGGCGGGGTCTGTCCCGACCTACTCAAAAGGTTTCTATCTTTTAGAGGCTTTGTAGACTTATGTATATGGTTCAGTTGCATCTTAACAAGTTGTGGCCTCAATGGCCAAGTCTTGTATATAAGTTTTGGAGTCTACTTATGTCGGTTCATATCGTTGTGTCCCTGGCGAACTTGTCACAAAACTTTCATAGTTACATGCATAGTAAGCACAGGTCACATGTGGGTTCTCTCGGGCCTTTAGGGCATCGAGTGCCTGTCCGTCTTAATGGGGTTTGAGGCGTGACAGCTATATTTCATGGCCATAGAACTTCACAGAAAGGAATCAAAGTTGATAGAGAAAAAGTTGAAGTGATTGAAAATCTACCACCAACCATCTTTGTAAATGGTGTTAGAAGTTTTATAGGGCATGGAGGTTTTTATAGGAGGTTCATAAAGGATTTCTCAAAAATTGCACACCCATTGTGCAAAATACTTGAAAAGGAGTCAAAGTTTGAGCTTGATGATGCTTTTCTGAGAGCATTTGAAGGGCTAAAGGAAAAGTTGACTTCTACACCAATCATTATTTCACCAGACTAGGGACAACCGTTTGAATTTATATGTGATGCGAGCGACGTGGCACTTGGAAAAGTATTGGTGCAGAGGCGAGAGAAAATTCTTCATTCTATATACTATGCGAGCAAAGCTTTGAATGTTGCTCAAAAGAACTATACAGTTACTGAACAAGAATTGATTGCTATAGTCTTCGTGTTTGAAAAATTTAGATCCTATTTTATTGGCACTAAAGTCATTGTGCATACTGATCATTCGACATTGAGGTATCTTATGGAAAAGAAGGATGAAAAACCAAGACTGATTAGATGGGTATTGTTGTCGCAAGAATTCGATTTTAAAGTGAAAGATAGAAAGGGAACAAAAAACCAAGCAGTTGATCACTTGTCCAAATTAGAAGAAAAGGCAATGATGAAGTTAGCTGGTGGAGTTGAGATATATAATGTGTTCCCCAATGAACATGTATTGACTCCTTCTTTTGATCTTATCCCTTGATTCGCAGATTTTGCTAATTATTTGGCAAGTGATTTTGTGCCTTCGAATTTGTCGTTCCACCAAAGAAGAAAATTCACATCTGATGTGAAGAAATTTTTCTGGGAAGAGCTTTACTTGTTTCGTGTATGTGTTGATGGGATTATTCGTTTTTGTGTGCCTGAGGTCTAGATGATGAGTATATTGGAAGCTTATCATTCTTTTCTTATTGGTGGACATAATTGATAACACTTAATTATACTTCATCAGATTCTAAGGTAGGCGGTCGCTAACAAGTATAAACCCAACTAAGAGTTGGGGTCGATCCCACAAAGAGTGATAAAGTAAAGAATTTTATTACAAAGTAAAATGGTGTTCTAATCATTTGTAGAAGTAAACATATTTGCAACAAATAAAGTAAATGACAAGGGGTTGACAATTAATGTTAAATGGGGGGATTTGAGTGAACAATTAACAACTACCAATAACTGGGAGTAAACAAGTAGAGAATGATCCTTGGGAGTGTGATAAATTGAAGGCCTATTTAGCTAAATGGTGATTATTATTTACTAAAAGTTGTTGAACTTCAGTAGGCTAGGCCTTTTGTGTAATAGCTATTTCTCAATCAACTATCACGAATCAAGCGAGTTCTCTCAAACCTCGACAAGAACAACTCATGTAAACAACTCAATACCTCAATCAATCTACTTTTTCAAGCTAGATTGGTAGGATTGAATTCAGACCCTCTTTATCAAGCTAAGTCTACAATAACCCAATCACTACATTGATCAACCAATAATTTTGATTCTAAAACTTCTTTCTCAAGCAAGCTTAGGATGCTAAACTAGAACTGTATTTGCAACTACAATTCATTAATTAAAACTCAACTATTAATTGAAAGCACTTGAAATCAACAATAAAATAAGTAAATAATAACACCCATAAGCTAATTGAAATATTCAATCACATAATCACACCCCCAAGAATGGGGTTTTAGCCCAACATAATAAAGAATAAGAAATCATTACCAACTATGTTTTCCATCAACTTGGGCAACAATCCCCAAGTCTTCAAAATGCTCAAATTGAATTCCAAGTTAAATAAACCCTAAATCTCTACCCAAAAAGTGTAAGAACAATGTTTAGAATGTTAGAGATCAAAAACCCAGAACTAGACAATGTGGGAACTCTCAAAAGCTCAAGAATTCGCTTTTTCTTATTTTAAAAATTGCATTTATATGTTCCCAGAATTTCAGCTTTGTAGTCACTGGGCGAAATAAGTTAGGCTTCGCCGACCCCGGTCAACGATGCACCGAGTGTTCCTTTCCATAGCCTTCTTGGCTTGGCTTTTAACCACTTCTCTTCTGTAACTTTAGACGATCAAAGTTGACTTTGCCGATCCGTTTGGTGCGTCACTGATGAGTCCATGATTTGGACTAATTTAGGGCTTTCTTTGTATATATTTAGTGTCCTCAAATGCTTGTTTTGTGTCAATAACTGATGTAAAATCTTTGATTTTCAGGTATATGGATTGAGGAACGAAGCATGGACACTAATGGGTAAAAAAGGAACAAGGCAACCGAAGGAATGAAGAAAAGAAGGCCTGTTGATTGCCTAATCCATTGGACGAGTCGCCGAATGACTATTATCTCGCTTAAAGTTCTAATGTGCCAAGCCCTGAAGGCAATAATCAAGTCAGCGAAAGAAAGAAGAAGTCGACATTTCGCCGAACGATTCCATCATGCAATGTTGGATTGCCTAAAGTTACAGAATCTGAGGATGCTGAAGGCCAAATTAAAATGGCGATAGAATTGACCAAAGGGCGGATCGCCGAGTTGATCGGCGATTCCGACTTACTGCGTCGAATGGTCCTTCGCAACACATTTTTGGTGACTATAAATACATTTTTGAATATTAAGTTTAGTATAAGTTTTTTGTAATATCTATCTTTTGTAAATTAGTTTTGGAGAGAGAACTCTGAGTTTTGAGACAAACTTTTTCTTAGTTTTGAAGAATTGAAGTTTTCCATTTTTAAGAAATTGGAAGTGGGTCTTTGAGATTCTTCAATTTGGACCTTTGGAAAGATGAAATTAATCTTACCCAGTTGATGGAAACACAGTTTGGTAACGATTTTTATCTTTTTATGATGTCTAGCTAAAACCCCAATTCTTGGGGTGTGATTATGGGTTGATTTAGCTTATGGGTATTGTTAATTGATTGTTTAAATGCTATTTAGAAGTGATTTCAATAAGTAATTATGCTTTAAGTTAAAGGGTTGTAGTTGCAAATGCAACTCTACCTTCGTGTTTTTTGCTTGTTTGAGAGAGAGGTTTTAAAATCAAGATTACTGAATTGATGGTCTGTGGGTATTGGGTTGTCATGGTTTCAACTCGAGAGAGTAAATCCTAAATCCTTTTCCACACATTTAGCTTGAGAGAGTGAATGGACTAAAGCATATACTGTTCTTATTTGCTGCTTGTTGGTGTTCGAGAAAAACCAACTTGATTTGGGATAAATTATTTGAGAGAAAGTTTATCCTCACTAAAGTCTAGCTTATTCACTGATTTACAACTATTTACTAACAATTGCAATTACCCATTTGTCTACCTTAGCCTATAATCCAATCACGTCCCAAGAACCCGTCTCATTACTTGTTTATTCGTGTTACTTACTGGTGTTGTAGCTGATAATTACAATCAAAACCCCCCTGTTATTTGACACTTGTGTCACCCCTTAAATTTGAATTATTCTTTTATTCGTAAATATCTATTCCTATGATTGACTTGAACATATTCGTGCTTTGCTCTTGATTCTTGAAAACGTACCACTGCCTGTGGGATTCGACCCTAACTCTTTTAGTTGGGCTATATACTGACTAACGATCGTTGACACTTACAATTGGATGAAGTGTCTTTGATAGTGTTATTCAATCAAAATGGCGCCGCTGCCGGGGAATGGTGTTGGTTAAGAATTGTTAGCTAAGTTGAATTTTGTTCTTGTTAGTTATAGTTGAATCTACTTACTTTCAGTTTTGGTTTTCGTGTTGCTGGTTGAGCAGAGAAATTGAGCTTATTTGGTAGCAACAGGGGCCAAATGGATCACCCTCCCTTGAGATTGATAAGTCTCAGGGATGACATCCTAACCTTCAAGCAATTTGAGCGTGAGACCATTTATGAGTTGTGGCAAATATTTAAGGACCTATTACAATAGTGCCCAACTCATGGAATTCCAGATAAGATGCTTCTGGAATGTTTCTACAGGGGTCTTGGCCCCGAAAATAGAATAGTGGCTAACCAACTCTCTTCGGGTTGTTTGATTGGATATCCTATGAAACATTAGCCCAACTCCTTAATTGTATGGCCAAGACCAACAAGGAGGTAAAAAAGGACCAACACTTGACCACATTCTTGGATCAGCTGGATATCTTGGCCAAAAGGGTCATGGAACTGGAAGTAGTGTCCAAAAGGAAGGACAAGTACATCCCACCTCACGAGCATCAAATGATGAAGAAGCAAGTGGGTGGGAAAATTGAAGAGGTCCTCTTACTCATTCTACACAAAGTCGAAGAGCACAACAGAGTGTTGGAGGAGATAAGAGAGAATGTCTTGATGCTAAATCACATGAAAACCTCTCATTCCATGTTCATTCAACTACTAGAATCCCAAATGGACCAAGTGCTGTCTTATATCTACCCAGAGCAAGACGAGGGGCTACCTTATGAAAATGAGGAAAACCCCACTAATGGAACTTAAGTGGGGACTTTCATCGTGCCACGATGTTAACTAAGGCACTGCTTGAGAGGCAACCCAAGTTTTATTTGCTTTCTTTTTATGTTTAAAATAATGGTGTATTGATTGTGCAGGTCAAAGTGTGGAATGTGTTTGAAAAGTCTAGGTTGGCGAGCTAGAAGTCCAGTCGGTGACTCACCGAAGAGGTCGGCGAACCCGACTTGGACTGCCGTTGGACTCAAGACATCTTGAAATTGGAATCTGTAAAACTCGGCGAGCCCATGAGCTGATTGGCGAATCGTCAACCTGGTCGGCGATCACGACTTAGTCCATCGTTTGGACCCCCACAATAACTGGAGGTCCTGTAAGACTCGACGAGGTAAGTGCCCACTCGGCGTGTCACCGAGTGGGTCGGTGGGCAATACTTATGTCTTTGAATGGGCGAGATCTGGATGGATTTTAAAGGCCAAAGGTTTAAACTCTTAATCTCTTTCACTTTCCCTCACTTTTGAACTTCCAAAACTCACACCCGCACAATATTTTATATATTTCTTATATTCTTATCGCATTTTAGTCGTCGAATTTCTGTTCGGAGTTGGATTTCTTTGCCGCCTAGCTTTTCAAAGTATTTATTAAGCATCTAAGGGTGGTTTTCCGAACCTCGAGTTTTTATTTAGCAATTTGTACTCTTTTGCAATTGATTTTTTCTTAGTGATGTGTGCTGGGCCTCTCTGATCATAGTTGTGTATGTGTGTGCCTATGTTAATCTGAATATTATGCCTGTAATGCCTATAATTTTGATTTCCCAAAATTTTGTGCCTTAAAATTGATTTAAATTGTGGGGTTGTGCTTGCATGTTGTTGGGCCTAGTAGGGTGAAGTCTAAGTGACCCACATTTGTGCCAAATGATGTAATTTGCCCAATGATGGAGTGGTTGACGTCATTTCTAAGAGAAAAAGTCGTTAAATGGCCAAATTTGGCCAAATCGAGAGAAGTCTGAGTACCCCCGGCGTGATGGAGTGCCCCTGGATATGACTAGAGATATTGAGGTTACTCCCTTTTTGTCCATAAATATCAAGCGTATAGAGGCCAAATACACATGAGAGGAGGCCGACAGAAGGAGAGCAGCTCCGGTGGATATATCCCCGGAGGTGGACATTGATTTGATACCTACAGGGCCATCTTTTCCTACTCCGGCCTCTGGGCCTTCAGGTACATCTGCTCATACTTCTTCTTCACAGGCTCCAGTTGCTTCTACCTCATCCCAACCCACTAAGATAACTCAGGCCATGCTCCTAAAGATAGGACACTAAGCCCACTCGACTGATGTGAGGGCTACTTGATTGGAGACTGCTGTGCCATGGATGATTAGGCTGTTATTTTAGCTACACTGACCCCCCTCCAGGCTTCCGTTGATGATTTGACTGCGAGAGTCACGACCTGTGAGAGTACACATGGGGAGTCTTCTGAGTTGACGACTTTGAGAGCCGAGGTGGCAGATCTGAGGAAGAATGTGGACTACCTCAAGTCTACAGACTTCACCACCTTATTTGAGTCAGTTGAGACAGAGGATGCTCCTGCTACATCTTATATTCCACTGATTACCACCGGAGATACACGGATGGATGACATAGAAACTGATGAGTCGGAGGCAGAGACCAACGAGGAGTAAATTGAGATGAGAGAAAAGAGCATATATGGAGACTTTCTAGATTTGGAGGAGACTATTTTATAGTCGGAGATTAAGACATCGTTGACAGAGACATCCAGGGCAAGCCCTAGTGGAGCTGGTATTGCTTCTGAGGTGACTCCAGGTACTGATACCGAAGTTAAGAGTGATGCACTGGGCATTGATGCCCCGACAGATGGAGCGAATGTTTAGATAAGATCCCTCTTTACCTCCCTCCCTGTCTTATTTTTATTGACTTTTTAGATATTTTCTTGCATTTGAGAAAAAATAGCCTTTGTTTTGTGGTGGGGTGAGGCCTGATGAGTCCACAAATTAGACTCATTTAGGGCCATATTTTAATAGAATTAGTGTCATCAAATGCTTCTTGTATCCCAATATCTGATAAAAGCACTTAAGTTTCAGGTATTTGAAGTTTGAGTGGAAGCATGGACACTTAGGTGCAACAAGGAACAAAAAGGCTGAAAAGAATGAAGAAACTGAAGCCTGAGCATTGCCAAGCACACTTGGCGAATTGCCGAAGGGACGTACTTCGCCCTTTGTTCCAGTACGCGGAGCCCTGAAGGAAGAGGATCAAATCGACGGTAAAAAAAAAGCAGTTGACGCGTCACCGAACAGTTCCGCAAAGCAGTACAATATTGCCCAATGGTCGAGGACACAGAGATGCTGTAGGCAAGCACAGAAGGTGATGAACCAGATAATGGGCGAATCTTACCTCGCCAAATGATCCGCCGCAACACTATTTCCTGAAACTATAAATACTAGCTCTCTATTAGTTTTAAAGTAGATCTGAACATTATTGTAATTTTTCACTTTAGCTTTCATATTTTCTCTCAAGTTTGGAGAGGGTTTTGTGGGAGACTTGAAGAAAGGAGTTTATCTTCCCCAAATTGGAAGTGGGTCTTCTCTATTCTTCTTCCTTTGATTAAATCAAGGCTTAATTTCTTATACCCATTTGATGTCTCTATCATTTTAGGTATAATTTCTTATTTCTTGATGTGTGGCTAAAAATCCCCTTTCTTGGGGTGTGATTTAGCAAATATGTGTTGATATTATTGTTGGGTCTTGCTTGCTGATAGGTAAGATGCATTTTAATGGTGATTTCACCTAGTGATTGTGGTCTAATTTAATGGGTTTATAGTAGCAAATACAAAACCACCCATGTGTTTTTGGCTTGCTCGAGAAAGAGGTCACGAAACCAAGACCGCTAGACTGATGGCCTAAGGAGTGTGTTGACATGAGGTTCAGCCCGAGAGGGTGAGCCCTAGTCCCATATCCTAACACTTAGCTTGAGAGAGTGAGTGGGGTAAGGCGTAGGTTGGCCTTCATATGGCAAATGGGTGTCCGAGAGGAACACATTTGAAATGGTGTAAGTTTCCCGAGAGGGAACTTATTTCCATCTAAAGCTTAGCCTAGTCGCTATTATCTTGCAAATTTCCTATCGAAAGCATGTACCCAACGATTTATATCAATATATATTGTGGTCACACTCTAAGAACTTCTCCCTATACTTGAATTTTCTCTTTATTTTTGTTGTTTTAGCTATACTTGTGACAAACCCCCATTGATATTTGACACTTTGGTGTCACCCACTTGAATTTACTTTGTTTTTATTCGATAATTTTTCAAACTACTGCTAATTAGAACGAAATTCTAGCCTAACTACTATTTTCACTACCACTCCCTTGGGATACGACCCCAACCCTTGGTTGGGTTACTATATTATCGACGATCGTAGACACTCATACCATAGGATAGTGTAGTTGGTCACGATAAGCATCAAAATGGCACCGCTGCCAGGGAGTGGTGTCACGTGAAAATGTAGTTAACTAGAGCTTTTTGTTCTTTTTATTGTAGTATTTTCTAATTTTACTTTTAGTTTTGTTTTTCTTTGTTTATAGTTTGTGTATGCAGGTCTTCTACCTAGATCCAAACGAGGGGTGGCCACATGAAAATGAGACAAACCTCACTAATGGAACTTGAGTGAGGAGTTGTGTCGTGCCACGACGTTAAATAAGGCGCTTCTTGGGAGGCAACCCAAGGTCGTAAATTTAGGATTTTACTTTTATAAATAATGGTGTGATGATGTTGCAGATAAACCGAGGAAAGTGTCAAAAATCTCAGGTTGGCGAGCAGAAAGTCCATTCTGCGAGTCGCTCAACAGGTCGGCGAGCCCGACTAGATCAACTGTTTGGCTCAATACAAGAGTTGTACAGAGCCTTAAAACTCGGTGTACTCGTAAAGCAGCTCGGCGCATGGCCAACCTGCTTGGCAATCTCGATGTAGACCGCCGATCTCACCCCCGGAAAATTGAAGATTTTGAAAAAAGAGCAAGATAAATGACCACTCGGCAGACCGCTGAGTGGGTCGGCAAGTTGATTAACATTGCCGAATGGACAAGAACTGAACGGTTATAAAGTGCCAAAAATCTCAGAATTTTTAAATTTTCCCACTCTCCCTCCTTTTAAACTTCTCAACTTCACATCAAGGTAATATTTTGTAGATTATTGCTTGCCTTTAGTATTGTAGTCAATAATTAGTGTTTGGAGTGGATTACATTGCCGCCTAGCATTTCAAAAGTATTTTAATCGGCATCTAAGGTTGGTTTTCCGAACCCCGAATTTATATTTAGCAATTTTGTACTCATTCGCAATGATTTTTTATTTGTAATTTGCATTTGAGGACAAATGTTTTTATTTGTGGTGGGGTGAGGCTCACCTTGTTTTGCTTGTTTCGGATACTTGTGTTTTGGTGTACATTTTGGTTGTCTGTTTTTAATTGTATTTTAAAAAACTGCTTCGTGATTTTTTGAGCTTATGGCTTTCTTTTGGTTTAATTGCAAAATAATTTTGACCCTTTCGATAAATTTTTGTTTTTTGAAAATTTTCGCCACCGCTTGTGTTGAAAGTGGATGTTCTTGTACAAATTTAAGTCTCGGTTTCGATCAATACCGATGACTTAAATTGTGCTGTCAATAGAACAAACATGAGTGTGCGGCTACAATGAGACCAAATGAAGTTACATAGGCAATATGTGAACTCTTTGCATCTTGTTGTGATTAGCCATGTATCAAATTGATTTCTCTTGTGATGATCGTTGCACACTAGCGAAAGTGTGTAGTCTTGCTTGGCTTTAGTATCAATGCCTTCTGTGATGAGTTACTTTGAACCATTCATGAATAAGCCTAGAATTTTCCCTAGTCTGATTGATTTAGTAAGGTGTGCTCTTGAAATGAGCCAATCTGACATATACCTCTTTTGTGACCCACCCGTGAGCGTGTGAAACTCTTTTGAACACCTCTTGAGCCTTACCCTTCTTTGAAAGAAAACTTGATAAAACCTAGACCTCTATTCAACCACGACCTGTAATCCTTATGACTTGTGATGTAGTGAATAGCCAACTTAAGCCAAAAGCTTAAGTTGGGGGTGTGGTGAAAAGGAAAAGTAAAAGTCAAGAAGTGCAAGAAAAGTCTCTTCTAACTCATGGTGTTGCGGAAAAATGGAAGCCCTCCATATATTAAAAAAAAGAAAAAAAAGAGAGAATAAGAGAAAAAGAAAAAAAGAAAAAAGAAAAGAAAAGAATGAAAAAGAAGACTGTGGAATAAAAGTCCAAAAGAAATGGAGTTTCCAAGCAATCCATGGAGTGAAGAATAATATGACTTAGAAGCACTACAACAAAAATTTATAGAAGAAGGTGAAGAAAAGGAAGTGTTGAAAGCTCCACAATTCATGATGATCTTTAGTCACTGAGCCTAAAATGACCATACCTTTGCACTCAGCCCCATTACAAGCCTTGAAATGACCTTTTTGATCTTGAGTAAGCCGAATCGAAGATCAATTGGAAAATAAGGGCAAACCTATGGGTAAAAACATGCATTGTGTTCCTGTTTCTGAGTGTGAGCATTGCATCTGATTCCTGATCTTAAATAGATTAACTTTTGTGTGTGAATATGGAATCATTCTTTGTGTGAGGGAATTCTGATACTGTGGTTGAGGTTGAACTTGCATTAGTAGCAAGTATTGTGAGCATGAGAATCTTTGGTAATGGTGTGTCACAACTTGAATCTTTGAG
This sequence comes from Solanum stenotomum, assembly GCF_019186545.1. NCBI lineage: Eukaryota > Viridiplantae > Streptophyta > Magnoliopsida > Solanales > Solanaceae > Solanum > Solanum stenotomum. The sequence continues at coordinate 47,081,587 of NC_064282.1, forward strand.
TACACAATTGATCTTTGCATGAGTAGTTTGAGTCTTGTTATGTATATTCATGATTTAGTCTTTTGTAGCACTAATTGAGACATCCTATTTGAATTGCTGAACTTGAGTTCTACTTGAGGACAAGCAAAAGTTTAAGTTGGGGATGTTGATGAGTCTCAAATTGGACTCATTTAGGGCCATATTTTAATAGAATTAGCGTCCTCGAATGCTTCTTTTATCCCAATATCTAATAAAAACTCTTAAGTTTCAGGTATTTGAAGTTTGAGTGGAAGCATGGACACTTAGGTGCAACAAGGAACAAAAAGGCAGAAAAGAATGAAGAAACTGAAGCTTGAGCATCGCCAAGCACACTTGGCGAATCGCCGAAGGGACGTACTTCACCCTTTGTTCCAGTAGCGGAGCCCTGAAGGAAGAGGATCAAATCGGCAGTAAAAAGGAGTAGTCGGCGCGTCACCAAAAACTTCCGTGAAGCAGTACAATATCGCCCAATGGAACAGGACGCAGAGATATTGTAAGCAAGCACAAAAGGCGTTGAACTAGATGATGGGCGAATCGCTGAGTCGATCGGCGATTCCCACTTACCTCGCCGAACGATCCGCCGCAACACTATTTCATGAAACTATAAATACTAGCTCTCTATTAGTTTTCAAGCAGATCTGAACATTATTGTAATTTTTTACTTTAGCTGTCATATTTTCTCTCAAGTTTGGAGAGTGTTTTGTGGGAGACTTCAAGAAAGGAGTTCATCTTCCCCAAATTGAAAGTGGGTCTTCTCTATTCTTCTTCCTTGGCTTAAATCAAGGTTTAATTTCTTATACCCATTTGATGTCTCTATCATTTTAGGTATAATTTCTTATTTCTTGATGTGTGGCTAAAAACCCCTATTCTTGGGGTGTGATTTAGCAAATATGTGTTGATATTATTGTTGGGTCTTGCTTGGTGATAGGTTAGATGCATGTTAATGGTGATTTCACCTAGTGGTTGTGGTCTAATTTAATGGGTTTGTAGTTGCAATACAAAACCACCAATGTGTTTTCGGCTTGCTCGAGAGAGAGGTCACGAAACCAAGACCGCTAGACTGATGGCCTAAGGAGTGGGTCGACATGGGGTTCAGATCGAGAGGGTAAGCCCTAGTCCCATATCCTAACACTTAGCTCATGAGAGTGAGTGGGGTAAGGCGTAGGCTGGCCTTCATGCGGCAAATGGGTGTCCGAGAGGAACCCATTTGAAACGGGGTAAGTTGTTCGAGAGGGAACATATTTCCATCTAAAGCTTAGCCTAGTCGCTATTATCTTGCAAATTTCCTATCAAAAGCATGTACCCAACGATTTATATCAACATATATTGTGATCACACCCCCAGAACTTCTCCTCATACTTGAATTTTCTCTTTATTTTTGTTGTTTTAGCTATACTTGTGACAAACCCCCATTGATATTTGACACTTTGGTGTCACCCACTTGACTTCACTTTGTTTTTATATGATAATTTCTCAAACTACAGCTAACTAGAACGAAATTCTAGCCTAACTACTATTTTCACTACCACTCCCTTGGGACACGACCCCAACCCTTGGTTGGGTTACTATATTATCAATGATCGTAGACACTCATACCGTATGATAGCATCGTTGGTCATGATAAGTATCAAAATGGCGCTGCTGTCAGGGAGTGGTGTCACGTGAAAATGTAGTTTACTACAGCCCATTGAGCAAGCTCTCCCTTCCACATCATCTTGCCAGGCTGCGAGCAGACCACGTGCTTCTACTCTTTCTAGGCTTGTCTTGCTGCCCCTTGCTCGAGTCTAGAAATTGGAGACTTAGATGGCCATTCTTATTACAACATATTCATCTTCGGATGAAGAAATCTATGGAAGAGTCGGTGTCACGACCCAAGGTAGCCCTTAGGTGTAACATGATGTATAGGACCTCGAAAGACCTCATACAAGCCACTTAACATTCATAACATAAGAATAGACAAAAATATTTAAAAAACAATTTCAATGTATCAAAGTTGGAAATTCTAACATTTGTCTCATTAGCCATCTCGTACATAAGAATGAATTTGTGCCTAGCCCGTACATCATGTTCGAAAAACTGAAAATCAGGAAAGACTGAAAATAAGAAATGTCCGTCCTCGAAGCATAAGGACTCACCCAACTAGAAATCTCGTCAACGAACTCTAGCCATGAAACTGGAACCCTGACTATCGGACCCTATATTCGGGGAAATGTAGGCAAGAGTATGTGTTAGTACAAAAATATGTACCAAGTATGATAGCTATCCATAAAATATTTGAAAAAGTACTTAAAAGATATACCTTCATGAAATGCAATGACCAAGCTAAAACATGAGATAAGAGGATTTGAAAACACGAGTCATAAAACATGATCAATGCACATAGCATTATCTTAAATATGCATGAGATACTTCCTTGAAGTGATCTTAGTTCATCATATCTTGCTTGTGGGAAGTAGCCTTCTACCTAATGTTTAGATTATGTAGATCCACTAGCTAATATCTATATAGACAATCCTATATTAACACATAGTTTATGGGACATGGGTAATCGCCACTTGTCCACTCGGTTTTAAGCTTAACTTCCACAAAATAATTCTTATTCATATTCGTCTTAGCTCTTAAAGGAACATGGGTAATCTCCTCTTGTCCTTACATTGTAAGATATGGGTAATCTCCTCTTGTCTTTCTATAAGAGAGCATGGGTAATCGCCTCTTGACTCATCATTAAAATAGCTTCTTAGGATTGGTTCATTTTAGGTGAGAAAGCCATTAAACCCTAAGAACCCTTATCATGTGAGGAAACCTTTAACTATTCATGCTTACAAGTGTATATGAGAAATCCTTTCAACAACAAAACAATAGCAACATCATTGATTCTCAAAGCATCCTTAAAACATTTACATAGATTTCAAGAGAACATGCTTGATTTCATAAACTTCTCTTTCATAATAAAAAACCCAAATTATATAATCATAACTTGGAAAACATGGGGATTACATGGGTCCATGGGGAATCATCATAAAAGCATGGTATTAACTCAATTCATGCATAAGAGATCATAATTCAATCAATTAGATCAATAATTAAAGGAACCCATAACACAGAAGAAAACCCTAACTCAAATGAGGAATTCTAACTTTGAAAAGTGGAGAATTTGGGAACTCCATGAAGGGAAGGCTTCCATGGAGGAAAACTATCATACCTCAATGCCAATTGCTTAAATTCAATTGAGGAATTGGAGACTTGAATTGGAACCCTACGTTGAACCCTTCTTCTTCAAGCTTTTCTAGAGAGAGAAATATTTGAGAGGAAGACTTCTTCTTCTTTTGTAAATTTGAGAGAATGACTTGAATGGGTTGATTTTGGGATTAAAATCACTTATATAGGGGTTTTAAGTAAGGGCACAATGACATAGTATCAAGATAAAATAATTAGGAAAAGATCCAACTGACTCTGACTTACAACTAATGCGAGCCCACAGATGGAGGGCTTCACGAGCCATCTAGGAGTCCATGAGTCGTCTAGGCAGTTGTCGTCCCTCGACCACTGGCTAGGCTAGACCTTCCTTTCCACACGCCCACTTTCACGAGTCGTTTAGCCCTACACGAGTGTCTAGGGGCTCGTGGAAGAAGGCTAGCCTAGAGGTAGGTTCTTCCTCCCTTTCACGGCAACCACTACAGGTCGTGAGGCTTATCACGAGTCGTCTAATGGATCGTGGGAGAGGAGCCCCTCTTGGCCAAACAATGGAAGGCAGCCACGAGCACCACCATGAGCTGTGGTGCCCTTCACGACATGTCTGGGGCTTCATGAAGGGTGCCATTGCTTAGTCATGGGTTTGTGACCTCCCATTTGACTCCCTTTTCTATACTTTTGAATTCCGAAGTGTTACATTATCTCCCCCTTTAAAACATTCATCCTCGAATGGGATTCTACACATCTCATGAAAGAAAAGAACTCATATCTAGCAGCCCAACAAGCATGCAATTACATAATTACACATATCCGAGGAGTAAACATCAACTTCAAGCTAAAGCATGTTCAAAACATCATATCATGAAGTCTATATGCAACTCATACTCAAATGCACATAAACATATAGAAATCAATCAACTTGACTCATTTTCTCTAAACTTAAGCTTTTTCATGAACATGCATAAATGATGAAATCATGGGAATATCTAAGACACATGACACCAAAGTGTAAACCATGAGGAACATCAATACCTCAAGAAAGAGTAGAGGTAGAAGGAAAGAGATGAGGATAATAGGACATCATATTGGCCTCAGTCTCTCAAGTAGAATCCTTAATTATTTGATTCCTCCACAACATTTTCACGGAAACAACTTCTTTATTTCTCAACTTCTCGACCTGCCGGTCTAAAATCTCAACCGGAGCTCCTTCATAAGAAAGATTCTCACAAACTCCCAAATCTTCTAAGGGAACTATAGATGTCGGATTACCAACACATTTCTTCAACATGGAAGTGTGGAAAATTGGATGCATCGATGCCAACTGATTAGGCAATTCTAGTTCATAAGCAACCTTAGCAATACGCCTCAAAATCTGATATGGGCCTACATATCGGGGACTAAGCTTTCCTTTCTTACGAAACCTCATTACACCCTTCATGGGTGAAATTTTCAGATAGACCCAATCATTAACATCAAACTCAAGATCTCTCCTTCTAACGTCAGCATATGACTTTTGTCAACTTTGAGCCATTATCAATAGCTCTCTAATAAGTCAAACTTTTTCCATAGCCTCATGTGCAAACTCGGGACTATTAGGGCACCTTCACCCACCTCAAACCAACCTATAGGAGATCTACACCTTCTACCATACAAGGCCTCAAATGGAGCGATACCAATACTTGGGTAGGATAATTCTTCTCATGAATCTTAAGTTTCTTTGATGCATCGACAATAACTTCCCCATTTTGCTTAAGCACACATCCTAGCCTAATTCTTGAGGCATCATAATAAACAACAAAACCATCAGTCCCTTCAAGTACAGTCAACACCGGAGCCGAAGTAAGTCTGTCTTTCAATTTCTAAAAACTCCTTTCACATGCTTCGGACCATAAGAACTTAGCCTTCTAATGCCGTCAATGGAGAGGCAATCGACGAAAACTCCTCAACAAACCTTCTGTAGTAACCAACCAAACCCAATAAGCTTCTAATGTCCGAAAGGGATAGAGGTCTAGGCCAACTCTTAACCAAATCCGTCTTCTTAGGATCTACCTCAATACCCTTACTTGAAACAATATGACTAAAGAAAGCTACAGACTTTAGCCAAAACTCACACTTGCTAAACTTTGAAAGGAGTTGTTGGTCCTTGAGAATTTGCAACACAATCCTCAAATGACTGATGTGATCATCCTCACTTCTCGAATAGTTCAATATATAATCAATGAATACAATCACAAACATGTCAAGTTATTGTCTAAACACTCTGTTCATCAAATCCATAAATGCTTCCCTAACATTAGTCAAACAAAATGACATTACCAAAAACTCATAATGACCATACCGAGTTTGAAAAGCTATCTTCGGAATGTCATCTTCTTTCACCCTCAATTAACCCAACTGAAGGTCAATCTTAGAGAAGTAAATTGCTCCTTGAAGTTGGTCAAACAAATCATTTATCCTTGGGAGGATACTTATTATTAACAATAACCTTGGTCAATTGTTGGTAGTCGATAGACACATGGAGCAAACCATCTTTCTTTCTAACAAACAAAATTGAAGCATCACATGGAGAGATGTTCGATCGGATGAAACCCTTATCAAAAAAATCTTCCAATTGTTCCTTCAACTCCTTTAGTTCTGCCGGAACTATTCGCTAAGGAGGAATAGATATAGGTTGCATATCTAGGAGAAGATCAATATCGAAGTCTATTTCCCTTTCAGGAGGAATACTGGGTAAGTCATCTGGGAATACTTTTGGAAATTCTTTTACTACAGGGATCTACTCAAGAGTAGGCTTTTTGGAATCTACATCCCTCACCCTAACTAGATCGTAGATAAAATCCTTAGCGATCATCTTTCTAGCTTTAAGACAAAAGACAAACTAACCCTTAGGCATAGAATTTCCCCCTTTCCACTCTAGGATAGGCTCATTCAGGAGCTAAAACTTGACTACATGAGTTCTACAATCAATAGAAGTATAACATGAGTGAAGCCAATCCATACCAAGGATAACATCAAAGTCTAACATATTGAGCTCTACAAAATAAACAAGATTAACTCTATGGGACAAGGAGATGGGACACTTTTTGTAGATCCTCTTAGCCACAATAGAATCACCAATGGGAGTAGAGATAGAAAAATGATCTAAAAAAACATCTGAAAGAGCAACGAACCTCATAGAGACATATGGCGTCACAAAATAAAAGGAAGCACCGGGGTCAAGTAAAGCATAAACATCGAGTTGAAAGACTTTACATACCGGTAACCACATCGGGAAAACCCTCTTGGTCACCACGACTCTGGAGTGCATAAACTATTTTTTGCTTGGGAGCATTTGGACCCGAACCACTTGGACCAGATGAATGATTAGGTTAAGCCCTTCAGCAATTATCTCCTTCATTCTTAGAAACCAAAGGACAATCTCTTATCTTGTGGTCCATCTTACCACAACCAAAGCAAACATTGGAACCCGCTAGGCACTTACCTTCATGATTCATTCCACACTTAGCATAAGTAGGCAATAAGGACAAACTACAATTTCCTCCTTGAGGCTTAGGGTTAGACACCCTCTCCTTGTTGAACCTAGAGAGATCATTGGAGGAACTTTGACGGGAAAACCCTTATCGAAATCTACAACGACCATGCCATCGGACCTTGCATGTGAGAAATTACCATCACCCGTTTTAGCCCTCTTTGTCTACCTAGAATTTTCCAAAAGTTTCTCGTCTTCAATTTGTTGAGCATGAACCATGAGACAAGTGATATCCATCTCATTAACAAGCATGGCGGTACAACATTCCTTAACCACTATTTCAGACACACCCAAAACAAACTTGCTCATCCTTTCCCTAGGGTTAGCAATTATAGTAGGAGAATATTGAGACCATTGTGTGAACTTAAAAGAATATTCCTTCACACTGATGCTTCCTTGACGAAGGATGATGAACTCAAGCACCTTGGGCCGTCACTGCTTGGGCCAACACTTGAAATCAACTCCAAACTCCGCATTAGTCACTTTCTTGGCTAAAGGATCGACAAGAACTTAAGGAGCACGAGAAAGAGCTTCTTCTTTTGTATTCTCCTTCACATTCCTTCTAGCATAAGCTCTTGAGTAGCCATATCCTATAGAGCATCGGATAAGTATTAGGAGAGAGAGATTGGATAGAGTTAAACTTGATGACTTCGAGATTCAGACTCATTTAGGGCTTTGTTTATATAGATTTTGTGTCCTCAAATGCTTAGTTTGTTCCATAAACTGATGTTAAATCCTTGATTTTTAGGTACATGGATTGAGGAAAAAAGCAAGGACACTAACATGCAAAAAAGAACAAAACAAATTGAAGAATGGAAGAAAGGCAACCCTGGTGATCGCCAAGAGCACTCGGTGAATCGTCAAGTGGCTAGCTTGACCGCCTAAAGTTCTAGTGTTCTATCCCCAAGGGAAGAAACCAAATTGGCTATAAAAGGAGCAGTCGACACATTTTCGAGTAGTTCTGCGAGGCCAAGATAGGTCGCCGAATGTTAAAGACCTTGAGAATGTTGAATGCCAAGGCGAAAATGTGATGGAAGAGGTCAAAGGGCGGCTCGCCGAGCGGTTCGGTGAGCCTAACTTACCTCACCGAATGGCCATTCGTAGCTTATTTATGGCAACTATAAATAAGATTTTGAACATTTAGTTTAGTATCTTGACAAATCTTGAGATAGCTGAACAATACGAAATTAGATTAGAACAATTTTCTCTACAATTTTTCTTAGTTTTTGAAGAACCTTAAAGATTAAATTTGGAGATTATGGATGTGCGTTTGAATATTCTGCAAATTGAGCATTGTAAAGACTAAATCTCTCTTACCCAGTTGATGGATAGTCAATTCGATAATAGTTTTTACTTTTTTATGATTGGCTAAAACCCCAATTCTTGGGGTGTGATCATATGATTATGGGTTGAATTATTTTATGGGTATTGTTAATTACTAGTTTAAATGCTATTTTGAAGTAAGTTTAATTATTAATCGTGGGTTAATTTATGAGTTATAGTTGCAAATGCAACTCTACCTTTCTGTTGTTAGCTTGCTCAAGAGAGAGGTTTTAGAACTAAGATTATTAATTGATGATTTATGGGTATAGGGTTGATCTGGGTTTAGCTCGAGAGAGTGAATCCTAAACCCGATTCCACCCATCTATCTCGAAAGGGTGGATGTATTAATGTGTGGGGTATTCTTCATTATCATGCTTGTTGATGTTTGAAATAAATCATCTGATTCGGGGTAGTTGTTCGAGAGAAAACTATCTTCCTTATAGTCTAGACTACTCACTGAAATTTAGCTATTTATTAGTAGTTGAAATTACCCATATGACTATATTTGCCTATAATCGATCACATCCCGAGAATCCATCTCCCTATTGTTAGTTTGAATTATTTGTGACTGCTTGTAGATGATAATTACAAACCTAATCCCCGATCTAACATTCGTGTCACGCCTTTAATTTGATTAATGTCTTTTTCGATAATTTTTATTCCTATGGCTGATTAGACCACGTTTGCACTTCCTATTTGAATTTGAAACACGTACCGCTCCCTGTGGGATTCGATCCCAACTCATTTAGTTGGGTTTTATATTGATTTAAGATCGTTGACACCTAGAATTGGATAAGGTGTGCTTGAAACATTTAATCAAAATGGCGCCGCTGCCGGGGAGTTGTGTTGTTTGAAATTCTTTTGGTGAAGTTAAATTGTGTTCTTTTTAGTTATAGTTAAATCTACTTAGTTTTACTTTTGGTTTTTGTGTTGCTTGTTAAAAACATACGAGGAAATGAGTGTTAACAGAAGTAATGGTATCCAAAGGACCACCAAGATGATGTCGAAAACCTCAACGATGTTAATGACCCAACCCAAATGGGTGGTGTTGGGACCATTCGTTTGCCTCCAGTCGAAGGAAACACTGTGTTTCACATCACAAGCACTATGCTTCAGCTCCTTCAACTGAAGGGTTTGTTTGGAGGGCTAGATCATGAGGATCCCCATGAGCATATCAGAAATTTTGTTATTGTCTATGGACCGTTCTCATTTAAGAACATATTGCAAGAATCGGTCCGACTGAGGTTGTTCCCATTTTCTCTGATGGGCGAGGAAAGCAAGTGGTTGGCTGATCGAGTTGCCAAAAGATTCTATCACTTCGAGGGATGAACTTACAACTGCATTCCAAGTACGATTATTTCCTCCGTTGAAGATGATGATAATTAGGGATGGTATCCAAAGTTTCAAGCGCTTTGAGGGTGAGCCAATCCATGAGACATGGCTAAGGTTTAAGAAGCTAGTGTTGTAGTGCCCAACTCATGGACTCTTAGATATGGTGCTGCTCGAATGTTTATATAGAGGTCTTGATTTGGTAAACAGAGGAGTGGCTGACCAACTTTCTCCAGGTGGTATATTGCGACAGCCCTACGCAATAGTTTCCCAACTCCTCCATTGCATGACCAAGAGAAACAAGGCAAGGTATACTCGCGAAGACCAAGTCTCTCATCTCACTTATAAAATGACAAAAGAACACATCATAAAGGATCAAGAGAGAGACCAGAACTTGGCCAAAATGATCACCGAGCTGGATATCTTGGCCAAAGATATCATGGAATTCGAAGCGTTGTACAATAAAGAAGTAAACTTCCTAGCCAATCAAGGGGTAAGTCATCGTGCAAACTACCCAAGGCAGGGTGGTAACCAAAGAATGGAATAAAGAGGGGGAGAAGGATATGTATGTTTCTTTCCATAAGCGTCCAAAGCCCAAGGACTTTGAGAGTGGCAGGACAAAAATATACTCTCACATATTCTCAGCAAAGTTGAAGAGTCCGACAAAGTGTTGAAAAAGATAAAAGAGGATGTCTCGACTCTCAATCAGATGGTGACCTCTCATTCTGTCTCTATCAAGCAGCTGGAGACCCAAATGAGTCAAATTTCTTCGCATTTGAACCCAAGAAAACAAGGGGGGTTGCCTAGTAATACTATGTCAAACTCCAAGAATGAAGCTTGAATGGGTACTTGCGTCATTCCACGACATTAACTAAGGTACTTCTTAAGAGGCAACCCAAGTTTTTAATGCTCTGTGTTTGTTTTTGAATAATGGGTGTTGATTGTGCAGGTTGAAAAGAAGAATGTGTCTAAGAATGTGCAGGTTGGCGAGCCAAGAGTCCAGTCGGTGACTCATCGAAGAGGTCGGCAAGAAAATATTGGACCGTCATTGGACTCACAAAAATATTAAGTGGGAGTCAGTAAAACTCGGCAGGCCAATGGCTGAATTGGCGACTCGCTGAACAGGTCAGTGAGCCTGATTTCGTCCACCGTTTGGACCCCTAAATTGATTGGAGGTCCTTTAAAAGTCGGCGAGGTAAGTTACCACTCGGCGCATCACCGAGTGGTTCGGTGTGGTCGACTAATACCACCGAAAGGGCAGCGAACTGAAATGTTTTAAAAGGCTAAACGATTTAAAATTTCAAAATCTTTTACAATCTCTCATTCTAACCCCGTACACTCTTACCCGCACTCTAGATTTTCATTACTTTCCCATTTTTATTATTTTTTGTATGTTCATATCGTGCTCGGATTTGGATTACATTCTCGCCTAGCGTATCAAATTCTCAATTCAGCAATCAGGTTGGTTTTCTGAACCCCAAACTCTAGATTAGTAGTTGAACTCAAATGCTCTTGGTAAATGTGTGTTGTTGTGTGCTGGGCTGATGAATGAGAGATCTGGACTCATTTAGGGCATTGTTTATATAATTTTAGTGTCCTCAAATGTTTATTTTGTGCCAATAACTGAAGTTAAATCCTTGATTTCTAGGAATATGGATTTAAGGAACAAAGCAAGGACACTAGTAGGAAAAAAAGAACAAACCAGGTTGAAGAAATGAAGAAGGGCGAGCATGAGGATCGCCAAGAGCATTCGGCGTGTCGCCGAGTGGTTCATAAGACTGCCTAAAGTTCCAGTGTGCCAATCCCCGAAGGAAAGAACCAAGTTGGTGATACAAAGAAGCAGTCGGTGGATTGCTGAGTTATTCCCCGAAGCCAAGATAGCTCGCCTAAAGTTATAGACCTTGAGGATTCTGAGTACCAAGGCAAATGGGTGATGAAAGATACCAAAGGGCGGCTCTCCAAGTGGTTCGGCGAGCCCGACTTACTTTACTGAGTGACTCTTTGCAACACCTTTTGGCACCTATAAATACGTTTTTGAACATTTAGTTAAGGAGCTATTATTCAGTTTTTATCTATCTTCGTACAAAATAATCTAAAGAACATCCGGAGACAGTTTTCTCTAGTTTTCTTTTAGCTTTGAAGAATTGAAGAAATTCACTTTTGAGAAATTGGAAGTGGGTCTTTGAAGTTCATCAAATTGGAGCATTGTAAGGACGAAATTACTCTTACCCAGTTATGGATAATCAATTTGGTAATGGTTTTTACCTTTTTATAATGTCTAGCTAAACATCAATTCTTGGGGTGTGATTATGTGATTATAGGCTAATTCAGCTTATGGGTATTGCTAATTATTAGTTTAGATGCTATTTAGAAGTGAGTTTAATAATTAATTGTGCTTTAATTTAAGAGTTGTAGTTGCAAATGCAGTTCTATGTTTGTGTTGGCTTACTTGAGAGAGAGGTTTCAGAACTAAAATTATTGATTGATGGTTTGTGGGTATTGGTGTCACAACCCAAGCCTAGGGCCTAGACGTGACATGGCGAATGAGGAACCCGAAGGAACCCCAAACAAGCCTCTCAAACTTGTCATCACACTTCATCGGTCGCGGAAGTACATTCAACATTAATTAACGGGAAATAGGGACTAAGGGCAAACCATTTCAAAATGACATCATAGAACAAGAGTCAAACTCATTTACAAAATACTTGTCCAACGCACACCTCTACATACATAGATAGGACGGGGCCATGACATACTGATGTGAGGTCAAAATACATATTTTTAATCATTATTTGCCTCACATTTAGTATTTATATTTGTCCTTTATGAGCATAAATTTTATGGATTGTGCTAAATTGTGTATTTTATTTTTAGGATTAAATTGATGGAAAATTGAAGATGTTTGGAGCTAAAACGAATTAAAGATGGAAAGTTGAAGAAGGAAATCAAGCAGGCAGCTTAATGGAAATAAGTTAATATAATATTAATATAATTTATATGCAAATAAGGAAAGAAAAACTTACCTGCTGGTCCACGTATCAGGCAGCAACATCAAAAGAAGTTACACGCACAAACTTGGAAGCTACACGCGGAGAAAAAGGAATCCAATTCCTTTCGGGTTTTGATTTCCTAATTTGTTTGGACTCAATTATTTTATTTAGAGTTTCCTACATCTATAAATAGGGCATGGAAATAATTATTAGGGAGACCAAGAACCAAGATACAAGACACAATATAAATTTTCTTCTAGCTTAGAAACTTTGGAAGAGCCGCCGTGGAGGCCGGAGAATTGTGGTTTATTCTTTCTTCTCCTTTATTATTTATTTGTATTCGTGCTTAATAAAAGATAGTTTAGCTATTGTTCTTAACTTTTTATGATTAACACAAGCATATTTATTTTAATGAATTTTGATTGTGTTTTTTAGATAATGAGTAGCTAGCTTTCATAACTACGGTTGTGGGAAACATAAGCAATTAACAAAGTATGAATACTAACTAAGCAATTCTTGAATAGTGTCTTGCATGCATTGATAATTCTTTCGTTTAGAAGTCTTTTTAACGAGTGCACGCGTTAGAACTCGCCTTGTTGCTACTTGCCGGACCAAGGAGGTAATCAACAAGAAAAGAATTATCAACATAGATTTAGTGTGATACTATCTAATAGGCTAGTGTCGATTGGTGCGAAGTAATAACTAAGCCAAACATCGATTATGATGTCTAATATGAGGTAAAGGTAAGGGTTAGTAAATTATACACACGTAGCCGGACCAAGGTGCGGGGTGAAATTCTCTAGATGCCGGACCAATAATTTAGAGATACCAACTTATCACTTTGCATGTAATACACTAGAAAAGAATTACTATTATTAGGATTACCGCGTTATGAGCGTATGGGGAACACATTCCTAGTTACTTTTCATAATCTGAATATAAATAAATACTTAGTTCAAAGCTATCCTTTTATTATTTTTATTTTATTTTATTTCAATTTAAATCGCCCAATTTTATAACGACTATCGAGATAAATATTTACTATTGACAATATTCTTCCATATTCTCTGTGGGATCGACCCCGACTCATAGTTGGGTAAATATATTGCATACGATCGTTTATATTTCTTTTCAAGAAGTATATTTGAACGTTATCACATACTACCGGCTCCCCTCATAGTCAAAATACAATTGCAAGCTAAAGTCTCAAAACATAGGAGTAGGAAACATAACATAGCCCTCGAATCATTGAGGACTCACCAACAAACTTGGATAAGCACCGTACTAGCCACGTGAATGGAGAGAAGGATCAAGAGTAGCTCCGGTCACTACATGGTGACATCATGTAGGCAAAATATGCGTTAGTACTTGGAATGTACTAAGTATGCGGGGTGCAACACAACAATAGACAAGGACACAATCGAAATACAAGAAATAGTTTCATAGGCATTATGAATAACAATATGAGGATGCATGATCAAAGTGAAGTCAAAATATGTTTAAGTAAATATATACTAATAGTAGATATCATATGTGTATACATGATCCAACCAATCTATAACCCCAACTTAGAATGGGGGATGCCGTTCACACCCGGACACCCTGGTGGCAAGGTATAAACCCCTCACATGGTTGATGTTGGTCACACCCCAAGCATCCTAGGTGGTGAGATATAAACCTCTCACATGGTTGATGTTGGTCACACCCCAAGCATCCTAGGTGGTGAGATATAAACCTCTCACATGGTTGATGTTGGTCACACCCCAAGCATCCTAGGTGGTGAGATATAAACCTCTCACATGGTTGTCCGGTTCTTTTCCCCCGGACCGGGCATGGTCATGCAACACTTTATATAGGAAATTCCCATTAGGCTCTAATGCAATCTCACGTATGGAATGAACATATACACAAGCTTAGTTTGTCATCAACACATCTCTGGATTGCCATACATCTCATAACTCAAGCTTTAAAGCATCGATTCATCAATTCTCCATAGTTGGACATTTTGTCAAACACCTTGAAGGCATGTAATGGAATCAAAGAGCATGGAAAATAGGGTAGTAATTATGCAGCCAAACCAGTGAACAACCTACAACAACACCTTTTAACACCCACAATACCACATGAAAATCTCCACATCCATTCCAAATTTAGATTCAAGTTCTAGAGTCACAACATGCTCAAAACAATCACTTTTCATGTTTAAAATTCAATGTGCAGGAAATTATTACAAAGAACAAGACTAATTTATGAATCTTAACTTAAACCATGAATTAGTGAGTAGAATAGAGTCTAGGCACTATGGGTGGAAGGACCCATGAGTTCAACACCACATACCTTGAGTTCTTATGAAGGTCTTGAGAGTGTCTTCAATGGAAGCTTGGAACTTGGAGCAAGAGTCTCTTCAATCTTGAGGAAGGTTTTGGATTAGGGTTCTTGAGAGAACTTGAGAGAAAATGTGTCTAAGTATGGGAGAGGTGTTTTGGGAAATGTTTTAGAGATGGGAATTGAACTAATGGTATATAGGAAATAACATATGCCCTTTGGAAAAATGGTCCAACACTTAGAAAAAAAAATGAGGCGGGTGAACAGTAAAAACGCTCACTGGAAATTGCATTTCCTGCCGGACAGATTTTACGAAAATGGGCATAACTTCTTCGTCCGAACTCCGAATGAGGTGAAACGAAGTGCGTTAGGTAGCTAACTCAAAGGGCTTTCCATGGATATGTTATGGGCCACCCAATTATTTGTGTGCTAGGAGATATGACCCTCCAAAGTAGACCCTCGAAAAAGGCTTCACTTGGAAATTTCGGATTTTGATACGGTTGCTCTAAAATTTGGGTTAGACCCATTTCCCACTCAATTTGACCCCCTAAACAAGAATATGAAGTCGGATTTTCGAAAAACGAAACGGATTTTTTTTGATATAGCTAAACAAGTTTCCGGTAACTTCCGAAGCACATTTTTAAGAACCTTTTGGGTCATTTCAATATCTCCCCCTTGGGAACATTCGTCCCCGAATGTGGAAGAGACGTACAAGGCAAGACTTAGTAAGAACATATCAGCCCCAACATGAATGCAAAAATTTTATTTAAACATCACTTCAAGATTTCAAAACTTAGTGTAAAGCATCCATAACTCATCAATTTAAACATATATGCACATTAATGATTCAGGGGCTGAAATGTAAGACTCAATGGAGTACAAAGGACTTGATTTAATACCTTAGGCTTGAGTGGAGTTGAATAGATAAGGATAACGTCTTTGCATGTCCGCTTCGGCCTCCCAAGTAGCACTCTCCACTTGTTGATTTCTCCAAAGCACCTTAACGGACGCCACTTCTTTGTTCCTCAACCTTTTAACTTGTCTATCTAAGATCTGAACCGGGACTTCTTCATACGTCAAATTATCTTCTACAACACCCACAACCTCAAGAGGTACAATAGCGTTAGGATCACCAACACATTTCCTCAACATCGATACATGGAATACCGGATGAACTAATTCCATCTCCTTGGGCAACCCCAACTCATAGGCTACTTTACCAACCCTTCTTATTATCTCATAAGGACCGACATACCTAGGACTTAATTTCCCCTTCTTACCAAAACGAACCACACCTTTCATTGGAGAAACTTTCAAATAAACCCAATCACCCACTTTGAATTCAAGATCCCGTCTCCTCACATCGGCATAAGACTTTTGACGACTTTGGGCTGTTTTCAACCTCTCCCTAATCATCCTTACCTTCTCAAGAGCATCCATGACCAGATCCGGACCCAACAAGGCCACCTCTCCAACTTCAAACCACCCAACCGGTGACCTACACCGTCTACCATAAAGTGCCTCAAAAGGAGCCATACCGATACTAGAATGATAACTATTGTTGTATGCAAATTCAATCAAAGGAAGATGATCATCCCAACTACCTTTCAACTCCAATACACAAGCTCTAAGCATATCCTCCAAGGTTTGAATTGTTCTTTCGGCTTGGCCATCCGTTTGAGGGTGGAAGGCCGTGCTAAGCTTTACCTTTGTACCAAGACCCCTTTGGAATGACTTCCAAAAGTGAGAAGTGAATTGGGCACCACGATCCGAGATGATAGACAAAGGAATCCCATGCAACCTTACCAATTCATGAATGTACAACTTGGCATACTCTTCAGCCCCGTAAGTAGTTTTAACCGGTAGGAAATGAGCCGACTTTGTCATCCGATCAACCACCACCCAAACCGAATCAAAGCCTCTTCTAGCCTTGGGTAAGCCCACTACAAAATCCATGTTGATTTCTTCCCACTTCCAAGTAGGTATCTCAATGTCTTGAGTTAGGCCACCCGGCCTTTGATGTTCGGCCTTGACTTGTTGACAACTATGGCAACCCGAAACAAATTTTGCAATGTCCTTCTTCATACCGCCCCACCAATACACATCCCTCAAGTCTCTATACATCTTTGTTGACCCCGGATGAATAGAATAAAAAGAATTATGAGCCTCATCAAGGATTCTTTCCCTCACACCATCCACACAAGGAACACATAATCTACCTTGGTACCTAAGGGCACCATCTCCCCCTTGGGAGAAAACCTCCACCTTACCACTACTCACCGAAGCCTTTAATTCTACCAAAGAAGGATCAAGATCTTGCTTGACTATCACCTCATCAACCAAGGAAGACCTTGAACCATCAACAACAACTACTCCTCCACTATCCACCCCTTCTAACCTAACTCCCAATTTGGCCAACCGATGGACCTCCTTAGCCAACTCTTTACTACCTTCCTCCACATGAGCCAAGCTACCCATGGACACTCTACTCAATGCATCCGCCACCACATTAGCTTTCCCCGGATGATAGTGAACACTCATATCATAATCCTTAAGGAATTCTAACCACCTCCTTTGTCTCAAGTTAAGATCTTTTTGCGTGAACACATATTGGAGATTCTTATGGTCGGTGAAGATATCAACATGCACCCCATACAAATAATGACGCCAAATCTTTAAAGCAAAAACCACGGCGGCCAATTCAAGATCATGGGTTGGGTAATTTTTTTCATGAACCTTAAGTTGCCTAGAAGCATAGGCTATAACCTTACCACTTTGCATCAACACACAACCCAAACCAATACGGGAAGCATCACAATAAACAACAAAACCTTCTAACCCATCCGGAAGTGACAAAATAGGAGCGGACACAAGCCTTTCTTTCAAAGTTTGGAAGCTTTCCTCACACTCATCCGACCACACAAATTTAGCCTTCTTTTGAGTCAACTTAGTCATAGGAGAAGCAAGAGAAGAAAACCCTTCCACAAATCTCCTATAATAACCCGCTAAACCCAAGAAACTCCTTATATCCGACGGGGTCAAAGGTCTAGGCCAATTCCTAATAACATCGGTCTTCTTAGGATCCACCTTAATACCATCCCCCGACACCACATGGCCTAGGAAAGCAACTTCCTTCAACCAAAACTCACACTTTTCATATTTAGCGTACAACTTCTCTTCCCTCAATCTTTGGAGTACAACCCTCAAGTGACCCTTGTGCTCTTCCTCACCCCGAGAATAGATCAAGATGTCATCTATAAACACCACCACAAAAGAATCAAGGTAGGGTTTGAAAACCCTATTCATCAAATCCATAAAGAGAGCCGGAGCATTAGTCAACCCGAAAGACATCACCACAAACTCATAGTGCCCATACCTAGTACGAAAGGCCGTCTTGAGAATATCACACTCCCTCACCTTCACTTGATGATACCCTGACCGAAGATCAATCTTAGAGAAGTGACTAGCCCCATGCAATTGGTCAAATAAATCGTCAATCCTTGGAAGAGGATACCTATTCTTGACGGTGACCCTATTAAGTTGTCGATAATCAATACACATTCTAAGAGACCCATCTTTCTTCTTCACAAACAAAACCGGAGCACCCCAGGGAGAATGACTAGGTCTAATAAACCCCTTCTCTAACAAATCTTTTAATTGCTCTTTCAACTCTTTCAACTCCGCCGGGGCCATACGGTAAGGGGGGATAGAAATAGGTTGAGTATCGGGAAGGAGGTCTATACCAAGATCTATCTCCCTTTCGGGAGGGACACCGGGAAGGTCTTCTGGGAAGACATCTAGAAACTCATTAACAACCGGAATAGACTCAATAGGAGGGACTTTAGACTCCACATCATTGACTCTCACAATATGGTACAAGCACCCTTTGGAAATCAACCTATGGGCTTTAATGCAAGAAATGAATTTCCCCTTCACCACAACATCCCGGCTCTCCCACTCAAGGACGGGTTCATTAGGAAATCGGAACTTGACTTTACGAGTCCTACAATCAATAGAAGCATAATATGCATGCAACCAATCCATCCCAAGAATAACATCAAAATCCACCATGTTCAACTCAACAAGATCACAAGGCAACAACTTATTTAATATGCAAACCGGACAATTTCTATACACTTTTCTAGCAACAATAGAGACACCAATGGGAGTGGATACTTCATATGACTCATGCAACAATTCCGACTCGACATGAAATTTTCTAGCAACTAAGGGGGTAACAAAGGAAAGGGTGGCACCCGGATCAATCAAAGTATAAACATCAAGATCAAAGATTTGCAACATACCGGTCACCACATCCGGAGTCTCATTAACACCTTGTCTACCATGCAAAGCATAAAATCGATTGTCCCTTGGGGCACCACTTTGAGAAGCACCTCTACCCAAAGGAGTAGTGTTAGCACTTCGGACCTTGTTGCGGATCTTGGGACATTCAAACCTCTTATGACCCACTTCTCCACATTCAAAGCAAGCACCCGAACCCTTCATGCAAGGACCACCATGCTTCCTCCCACACTTAGGGCATACATCCATAGAACCCACTTCACCTCCCCCTTGAGGTCTAGGAACATTGATAGCAAATCCCCGGTTGACATGAGGGTTTCCTCGGCCTTGATGAAATCTAGCACCCTTAGGGAACCTATTCTCCAATCGGGCCCTCTTGGCCTCGTGCCCCCTTCTCTTCCTCAATTTCTCCTCCTCCATTTGCTCGGCATAAGTCATCAACCGAGACAAATCCATATCTCCAATGAGCATAGCGGACCGACACTCCTCACTAACCAAGTCGGATACACCCATCACAAATTTGTTCATCCTCGACCTAGAGTCGGCCACCAAGTGAGGTGCATACTTGGAGAGTTGGACAAATTTGAGGGCATACTCCCTCACACTCATAGCTCCTTGCTTCAAGTTCATGAACTCCACCAACTTTGCCTCCCTAAGCTCAAGAGGGAAGAACCTATTAAGGAAAGCAAGTTTAAACTCCTCCCACAACACCACATAGCCATTACCTTTCTCACCCTTCCATTGATCAAACCAAATTTGAGCAACCCCCTTGAGTTGGTAGGCCGCCAATTCCGCCTTCTCACAAGCACCAACATCCATAATGGTCAAGATTTTGCATACCTCATCGATGAACTCTTGCGGGTCCTCATCCACCTTTGAACCATGGAAGACCGGAGGGTTCATCCTCATGAAATCTCTCACCCTTTCCCCCGGGGTGGTAGTTCGAGGAGCTTGGGCTCCTTGTTGCACTTGGTTAGCTACCACTTGTGCAAGCATGGTGAGTGCATCACGGAGCTCACCATTGGTGGGTGGCTCTTCCGGTGATCGGGCCCGTCTTCCCCTCATGTTTGGCATGATGATCTAGCAATCCAAAGAACAAGCGTTAGGGAGGAATCACCTTATCGCACTCTAAGCACGACATAGAACATGAAGAAGGGAAACCTTTCCTAAAACGTTTTGTAGCCTCCCATTCATAGTCGTGGCGCGCTTCACAACCATGATTAGGACTCTACTCAACGCGGTGTGTTGGACTCCGAGGATTTAACAACCTAGTGCTCTGATACCAAGCTTGTCACGACCCAAGCCTAGGGCCTAGACGTGACATGGCGAATGAGGAACCCGAAGGAACCCCAAACAAGCCTCTCAAACTTGTCATCACACTTCATCGGTCGCGGAAGTACAATCAACATTAATTAACGGGAAATAGGGACTAAGGGCAAACCATTTCAAAATGACATCATAGAACAAGAGTCAAGCTCATTTACAAAATACTTGTCCAACGCACACCTCTACATACATAGATAGGACGGGGGCCATGACATACTACCGGCTCCCCTCATAGTCAAAATACAATTGCAAGCTAAAGTCTCAAAACATAGGAGTAGGAAACATAACATAGCCCTCGAATCATTGAGGACTCACCAACAAACTCGGATAAGCACCGTACTAGCCACGTGAATGGAGAGAAGGATCAAGAGTAGCTCCGGTCCCTACATGGTGACATCATGTAGGCAAAATATGCGTTAGTACTTGGAATGTACTAAGTATGCGGGGTGCAACACAACAATAGACAAGGACACAATCGAAATACAAGAAATAGTTTCATAGGCATTATGAATAACAATATGAGGATGCATGATCAAAGTGAAGTCAAAACATGTTTAAGTAAATCTATACTAATAGTAGATATCATATGTGTATGCATGATCCAACCAATCTATAACCCCAACTTAGGATGGGGGATGCCGTTCACACCCGGACACCCTGGTGGCAAGGTATAAACCCCTCACATGGTTGATGTTGGTCACACCCCAAGCATCCTAGGTGGTGAGATATAAACCTCTCACATGGTTGATGTTGGTCACACCCCAAGCATCCTAGGTGGTGAGATATAAACCTCTCACATGGTTGTCCGGTTCTTTTCCCCCGGACCGGGCATGGTCATGCAACACTTTATATAGGAAATTCCCATTAGGCTCTAATGCAATCTCACGTATGGAATGAACATATACACAAGCTTAGTTTGTCATCAACACATCTCTGGATTGCCATACATCTCATAACTCAAGCTTTAAAGCATCGATTCATCAATTCTCCATAGTTGGACATTTTGTCAAACACCTTGAAGGCATGTAATGGAATCAAAGAGCATGGAAAATAGGGTAGTAATTATGCAGCCAAACCAGTGAACAACCTACAACAACACCTTTTAACACCCACAATACCACATGAAAATCTCCACATCCATTCCAAATTTAGATTCAAGTTCTAGAGTCACAACATGCTCAAAACAATCACTTTTCATGTTTAAAATTCAATGTGCAGGAAATTATTACAAAGAACAAGACTAATTTATGAATCTTAACTTAAACCATGAATTAGTGAGTAGAATAGAGTCTAGGCACTATGGGTGGAAGGACCCATGAGTTCAACACCACATACCTTGAGTTCTTATGAAGGTCTTGAGAGTGTCTTCAATGGAAGCTTGGAACTTGGAGCAAGAGTCTCTTCAATCTTGAGGAAGGTTTTGGATTAGGGTTCTTGAGAGAACTTTGAGAGAAAATGTGTCTAAGTATGGGAGAGGTGTTTTGGGAAATGTTTTAGAGATGAGAATTGAACTAATGGTATATAGGAAATAACATATGCCCTTTGGAAAAATGGTCCAACACTTAGAAAAAAAAATGAGGCGGGTGAACAGTATAAACGCTCACTGGAAATTGCATTTCCTGCCGGACAGATTTTACGAATATGGGTATAACTTCTTCGTCCGAACTCCGAATGAGGTGAAACGAAGTGCGTTAGGTAGATAACTCCAAGGGCTTTCCATGGATATGTTATGGGCCACCCAATTATTTGTGTGCTAGGAGATATGACCCTCCAAAGTAGACCCTCGAAAAAGGCTTCACTTGGAAATTTCGGATTTTGATACGGTTGTTCTAAAATTTTGGTTAGATCCATTTCCCACTCAATTTGACCCCCTAAACAAGAATATGAAGTCGGATTTTTTTAAAAACGAAACGGATTTTTTTGATATAGCTAAACAAGTTTCCGGTAACTTCCGAAGCACATTTTTAAGAACCTTTTGGGTCATTTCAATTGGGTTGACTTGGGTTCAACTCGATCGAGTGAATCCTAAGCCCAATCCCACACATTAAGCTCTAGAGAGTGAATGGATTAAGGTGTGGGCTAGTCGTATTTTGCATGCTTGTTGATGTTCGAGAGAAATCACTTGATTCGGGGTAAATTGTTCAAGAGAAAATTTACCTCCACTATTGCCTAGCCTACTCACTAATATCTAGCTATTTACTAATAGTTGCAATTACCCATATATCTATACTAGCCTATAAGCAATCACATCCCAAGAACCCGTCTCATTATTGTTAATTCGTATCGTTGTGATTACTGTTTGTAGTTGATCATAAAAACCAAAACCCCCCATTTGACATTCGTGTCACCCCTTAATTAAAAAGATGTCTTTATTCGATAATTTTTATTCCTATGACAAATTTGAAGATGTTCAAACTTCCCAATTAAATCTAAAACCCGTACCGCTCCCTATGGGATTCCACCCCAACTCATTTAGTTGAGTTATCTACTGATTAATGATCGTTGACGCTTAGAGTTGGATGAAGTGTCTTTGAAATGTTATTAATCAAAATGGCGCCGCTGCCAGGGAGGGGTGTTGTTTGAAATTCTTTTGGTGAAGTTGAATTTTGTTCTTTTTAGTCATAGTTGAATCTACTTACTTTTAGTTTTGGGTTTTGTGTTACTTTTGAAAATAGAGGAAATGAACATATTTGGTAGCAACGGTAACCAAGTGGATCACCTTCCTTTAATGATGATAATTCTTAGGGATTACATCCTAAATTTCAAGCACTTGGAGGGTGAGACAATCCATGAGTTGTGGCTGAGATTTAAGGCATTATTGCTACAGTGCCCAATTCATGGAATCCTAGACAAGGTGCTACTGGATTGTTTCTATAGAGGTCTTGGTCCTGAGAACAGAGGAGTGGTTGACCAACTTTCTTTAGGTGGTCTAACACGACAACCCTATGCAATATTAGTCCAAGTCCTCGATCGCATGACTAAGACCAACAAGGAGCAAGAGAGGGACCAAAATTTGGCCAAACTGTTGACTCAACTAGATCTCTTGGCCAAAAAGATCATGGAATTTGAAGTACTGTACAAAAAGAAAGATAGGTGCATTCCACCTTATGAGCGTAAAAAACCTAATGATTATGAGGGTGGACAGATAGAAGAGATAATCTCACTTATTCTCCACGAAGTCTAAGAACACGACAGAGTGTTGAAAGAGATAAAAGAGAATATCTCAATGCTAAATTAGATGACTGCTTCTCAATCCATATCTATTCAGCTACTCGAGACCCAAATGGGTCATATGTTGTCTCGTCTCTAGTCGAGACAACAAAGAGGGTTGCCTAGTGGCACTATGGCAAACCCCAAGAACGAAGCTTGAGTGGGTACTTGCGTCGTGTCACGATGTTAAATAAGACACTTCTTAGGAGGCAACCCAAGTTTTTATTGCCTTATTTTGGTTTCTGGAATAACGGGTGTTGATTGTGCAAGTGAAAAAGTGGAATTTGTTTGAAATATGTAGGTTGGCGAGCCAAGAGTCCAGTCGGTGACTCACCGAAGAGGTCGGCGAGCTTGACTTGGACTGCCGTTGGACTCAAGATATTATAAGAATGGAGTCTGTAAAACTCAACGGGCCCAAGGACTAGTCAGCGACTCGCCAAAAAGGTCGGCGAGCTCGACTTTGTCCGCCGTTTGGACCCCCAAATTAATTGGAGGTCCTGTAAAACTCAGCGAGGTAAGTAACAACTCAGCGTGTTGCCGAGTGGTTCAGCAAAAATGACTAATTTCATCGAAGGGTCATGAACTGAGCGGTTTTTAAAGGCCAAAGGTTTAAACTTTAAGACTCTTTCACATTCCCTCACTTTTAACTTCATACAAGCACACTCACACTCAATATTTTCTTTATTCTTGCATTTTCTCACATTTTTGTTTGTTGATCTTGTGTTCGGAGTTGGAATTCTTTGCCGCCTAGCATTACAAAATCTGAATTCGGCATTAAAGGTTGGTTTTTCCAAACCTCGAACTCTTAAATGGCGGTTAAACTCATATGCATTTGTTTAATTCTTATTCATGTGTGATGGGCCTCTCTAAAATCATAAATGTGTGCTAGTTGCTTTTCATATTCTCGTAAATGTGTTAAAATTGCCTAAATGGTTGATTTCCCAAATTTTGTGCTTTTAAATTGATCATAAACTTATGGTTTGCATTAAATTGTTGTTGGGTCTAGTCGGGTGAATCTGAGTAACCCCCATTGCTCTAAATGGCATGCTTTGCTCAACGATGGAGAATTGGACGTTATTCTAAAGGGCTAAAGTTGTCAAATGGCAAATTTTGGCCAAACCGGGGGAAGTCTGAGTACCTCAGTGGCATGGTTCATATGGTTCTAGGCTTAATTGAGTATATATGTTGTTTGATTTTGTTTTCGGAGGCTGCAGTTTTAATTTTGGGAGTCGGGGTTAAAAATGGGCACGTTGGGCATTTTGGCGAGCTGGGTTGAGCTCGCCGAACCACTCGGCGGTTTGCTGAAGTCCCCCTAGATCACCTTTAATTTCATGAATTGGTTGAGTTTGGTTCTGTAACTTTCGGCGAGAATCTTGAGCTCGTCGAGTTCACTCGTCGACTCGCCGAAATCACTCGTCGACTCGCCGAAAGTCTCTCTTGATCGCTCTTTCTACGCCCCTAACCCCTAAAACATACTATAATTTTTGGTGGGCTAGTCTGAGTGCGCCGAATGGTGTTGGTGATTTTCCGAAAGGCCCTATAATTTGCCGACCTAACATTTTGCTGGGAAATTTTCAGGCCAATCCTTTCGGCTAGCCTGATCTGGCTCGCCAAAGTGATTCAGCGACTCTTTCTGCAACATGATTTCTACAATTTTCTTGAGATTGTCTCTAACTATTTTCGATGTGTTTTGCATATATGGCTAGGACCAACTTTGGCGATAGTGGTATGCCACCTCGAAAAAGAGCACGAGGCATTTTTATCAATGAGGGAGCAACTACTCCCTCTAAAAAGGGAAAACAAGCACCTTCAAAAGGAGGCAAAGGAAAGGGAAAAGTACCCACAACTGAGATACCGAAGCACAACTCCGACAATGATGAGGAGTCTTTCAATTCCCAGGCTACATTCATTAAGCCTGAGGATGACCAACCTCTGCAATCCCGGTAAACTGATATTCGTTCCAGATTTCGTCAAGGCCGTCTAGGATCCCAAAGGCCATCCCTTCTGTTGTTGATATAGTGCCAGCTCTGGCACAAACGGTGGTTCCAGTGCCACCAGTTTAGGGTCCTCTTCCTTGACTACTCAATAGGCTAAAGGCCGAGGGATTGAGGATGATTCTCGAGGAGAAACTGTTGTCCACGTATGGCCTAGAGGGCAGATATTCTAGGGTGAGCGACACGCTCTGATACCATCGCTTTAACATCTTCACCAAGCCTTGAGGCCCGTATATCCACACCTGGGTTTGTGAGTTCTACGCTACATATGGTGAGCTTGTTCCCAAGGGGAAGAAGAAGTCCAACCCCTTCAGACTGGTGAAGTCCGTAGTGGTCCGGTGGAAAGAAGTGGAGTGCAACTGCGATCACATCAAAGCTACACTTGACAGAGCCAGGTGGTTTAAGCATGAGTATGAGGGGCAAGCTACAACATAGGCCCTAGATGATCTGAAGGGCTGGCTTGCTCCCCTTATTTCTGACACCACCCTAAGGTGGATTGAGGCAGGATCTCCGATCAAGAAGAAGGATTTGAATGTAGCTGCGTGGTACTAGTTTGGATTCATTAACAACTCCATCATGCCCTCAAAGAATGAGTCCATTCTCCGCCACCCCAAGGCGTTCTGTTTAGGATCCATCATCGCACACGAGAGGCTCAACTTGGGACTCATTATTAAGAAGGAGATGGACATGAGGGCCAAACAACGCCAGACGTCCCTTCCCTTCCCGGTCCTAATTACAGATCTATGCTAGCATGCTAGAGTCCTCGTGATGAGAATAGGGATATAAAGGTTACCCCTATATCTTCCATAGATATGCGACGCATAGAGGCCGAGTACACTCAGGACCAGGCTGATAGGAGGAGAGCGGCTTCGGTAGATGCATCCCCAGAGGTTTATGTTAATTTTATACCGGCAGAGGTGTCTTTTCCTACTCCAGCCTCCGGGCTTTCAGGTACACCCACCTCCACTTCTTCCTAGGCTCCTGGTTCTTTTGCTGCTTCCCAACCCACCAGGATTACTTAGGCCATGATCCTAAAGATGGGGCACTTAGCCCATTCTGCCAATGTGCGAGCTACCCGGCTAGAGGCCAAGTACCTTGGATGATTGAACGGGCCATCATAGCTGCATTGACACCCATCTGGACATCTATTGACTCTCTCACAACGAGAGTAGAGACTTGTGAGAGTCGACATGGGGCTAATTCAGAGATGACGGCTTTGAAAATCGAGGTTGCAGACTTGAGGAAGGACGTTGACTATCTAAAGTCTATGGACTTCACCTCTTTGTTTGAGGAAGCTGAGACTCAGGGTGTTCCGGGCAGTTCTGAGATGCTTCCAGCTACCACCGAAGATGTGCCTATGGAGGATGTGGCAACTTATGCGTCAGAGGTGGAGACCGATGAGGAGCAGCTTGGGGAGCGAGATGCCGCTGAATATGATGATCTGGCCATCTTGGAGGATGCGATGTTCAAGACTTCCCAACAGACCTCCTCGAGAGACACCACCATGGCTGGGCCTAGTGTAGCTAGTGATGATGTGACACTGGGTATTGATGCCCTGACATATGGAGCAACTGTTTAGACATGACTTTTCTTTACCTCCCTCTCTGTCATTTTTATTGACTGTTTTTTATTTTGTTGCATTTGAGGACAACTGCATTTTTATTTGTGGTGGGGTGAGGTATTTCCATACCTACCTCTTGTGACTATATTTTGTATATATATTGGGTTTTTGTGTTTAAATTGTGTTTTGGTTTCTATCTTGTGGATGTTTGAGCTTGTGGCTCCATTTTATGACTGAAATGGTTTTTAACCCTTCTAAAAATTGAGGAATTGTCATATCTACTTCTTGTGACTATATTTTGTATATATTGGATTTTTGGGTTTAAATTGTGTTTTGGTTTCTATCTCGTGGATGTTTGAGCTTGTGGCTCCTTATTATCAATGAAAATGGTTTTTAACCATTATGATTTTTTTGCCACTTTTGTTGTGTGTGAATGTGGCTGTTCTTGTGCAAATTTGAGCATCGTTCATGATCAATACTGATGACTTGAATAGTGCTCCTAATCGAACAAAATGAATGCGCGGCTACGATGAGGCCAAATGAAGTTGCATAGACAATCTGTGAAATTTTTACATTTCATTGTGACTAGCCGATTATCGAATGAGTCTCTTGTGATGAACATTGCACACTAGAAAAAGTGTGGAGTTTTGTTTGATATTGGTGCCAATGCCTTGTGTGATGAGCTTACTGTGAACCTTGTGTGGTGACACCTAAAATTTGCCCCGTTGGTCCGTTGACTAAGTGATGCAATCTCTTGAAATGATCTTAGGCAACAACTTTGAAGAGTGAAACAATGTGACAATATACCTCTTTTGTGGCTAACCTTGTGAGTTGTGTGAACCTTGCTTAAACCCCTTTGAGCCTCATCCTTTTCTTGGAAGAAACTTGATGAAATTGTGACCCCTCTTTATCCATTCACCCATAATCATCATGAAGTGTGGTTTGTTTGAATAGCCAACTTAGGCCAAAAGCCTAAGTTGGAGGTGTGGTGAAAAGAGAAGGTAAATAAAGAAGTGTGAAGAAGTCCCCCTTTAATCCATGGTTTTGAAAAAGATGGAATTCCTCCCTATAAAAAAAAGAAAGAGAAAGAAAAGAAGAAAGAAAAAGAATGAAAAAGTTGTGAAATAAAGCAAAGGAAATGGGGTATCCGGAAAGTTGAATTATGGGGTGAATTTTGAGCACAAGTAAAAATGCTGAAGAAAAGGAAGAAAAGTGATATTCAGACCACATTTCATGAGGGTAGAAACCACTGAGCCTAAATTACCATACCGTTAAACACAGCCCTATTACAAGCTTTGAAAATACCTTTTTGAGCTTGAGTGAGCTGAAACGAATGTTGATTGCAAAATAAGGGTAAACCTATGGGTGAAGTCATGCATGTGTTCATATTTGTGAGTGTGAGAGTCTTGTGTGATTCCAGAGCTATGAATTGTTGAAGAATAGTGTGTGAATATGGAATCATCTTTGTTGTAAGGGCATTTGGGTACCTTTGTTGAGGTTAAACTTGCATTTGAAGAAAGTATTGTGAACTTGAGCATCTTTAATAATGGCGAGTCACAATTTGAATCTTTGAGTGCACAATTGATCATTGTATAAGTAAGTTGTCTTGTTGTGTGTATTCATGATTGAGTCTTATGTAGCACTGTTTGAGACATCCTTTTTGAACTGATGAACTTGAGTTTTACTTGAGGACAAGCAAAAGTTTAAGTTGAGGGTGCTGATCAGTCCGAGATTTGGACTCATTTAGGGCTTTGTTTATATAGTTTTAGTGTCCTCAAATGATTATTTTGTGTCAATAACTAATGTTAAATCCTTGATTTTCAAGAATATGGATTGAGGAACAAAGCAAGGACACTAGCAGGCAAAAAGGGACAAAACAGGCTGAATAAATGAAGAAGGGCGAGCCTGAGGATCGCCAAGAGCATTCAGCGTGTCGCCGAGTGACTCATCAGAATGCCTAAAGTTCTAGTGTGTCAAGCCCTGAAGGAATCAGCCAAGTTAGCGATGGAAAAGAGCAGTCGGCGGATCACCGAGTGATTCCGTGAAGACAAGATAGCTCATCCAAAGTTACAGACCTTGAAGATGCTGAGTAGCAAGGCAAATGGGAGATGGAAGATAACAAAGTGCGGCTCGTCGAGTGGTTCAACAAGCCCGACGTACTTTGTCAAGTGACGCTTCGCAATACATTTTTGGCTACTATAAATACATTTTTGAACATTTAGTTAAGGAGCTATTATTCCATTTTTATCTATATTCGTACAAAATACTCTAAAGAACATCTGGAGATAGTTTTCTCTAATTTTTCTTTAAGCTTTGAAGAATTGAAGAAATTCACTTTTGAGAAATTGGAAGTGGGTCTTTGAAGTTCATCAAATTGGAGCATTGCAAGGACGAAATTACTCTTACCCCGTTGATGGATAATCAATTTGGTAATGGTTTTTACCTTTTTAATAATGTCTAGCTAAATCCCCAATTCTTGGGGTGTGATTATGAGTTGATTTAGCTTATGGGTATTGCTAATTGTTAGTTTAAATGCTATTCAGAAGTGAGTTTAATCATTAATTGTGGCTTAATTTAAGAGTTGTTGTTGCAAATGCAATTCTATGTTTGTGTTCTTAGCTTGCTCGAGAGAGAGGTTTTAGAACTAAAATTATTGATTAATGGTTTGTGGGTATTGGGTTGACGTGTGTTCAGCTCGAGAGAGTGAATCTTGAACCCAATCCCACACATTCAGCTTGAGAGGGTGAATGGATTAAGGTGCGGTCTAATCGTATATTGCATGCTTGTTGATATTCGAGAGAAATCACTTGAATCGGGGTAAATTGTTCGAGGAAAAATTTACCTCCACTATAGCCTAGCCTACTCACTAATATTTAGCTATTTACTACTAGTTGCAATTACCCATATATCTATACTAGCCTATAATCAATCACATCCGAAGAAACCGTCTCATTATTCTTAATTCCTATCGTTGTGATTACTGTTGACATTCGTCTTACCCCTTAATTTTAATGATGTTTTCATTCAATAATTTTTATTCCTATGACTGATTTGACCTTGTTCATACTTTCCAATTGAATCTGAAACACGTACCGCTCTGTGTGGGATTCGACCCCAACTCATTTAGTTGGGTTATATACTGATTAACGATCGTTTACACTTAGAATTGGATGAAGTGTCTTTAAAATATTATTAATCATGGTCCTGTGTTTTAATCGTATTTGATGCATTGTTGTGCCTATTTTGTGTTTCGAAATTGTGCCTATTTACTTAAAAAAATGATTTCCCGAGTTTTGTGCATTAAAATTGACTCTAAAATTTTGGGTTGCTCTTATTTTATATTGGGTCTAGTTGGGTGAAGTCTAAGTAACCCCCAATTGTGCTAAATGGC
Organism: Solanum stenotomum; assembly: GCF_019186545.1. Lineage (NCBI taxonomy): Eukaryota > Viridiplantae > Streptophyta > Magnoliopsida > Solanales > Solanaceae > Solanum > Solanum stenotomum. The sequence goes on from NC_064282.1 coordinate 47,112,077, forward strand.
GTACTTTGCCCAATAATGGAGCGTGTGACGTCATTCTTAAGAGCATAAGTCATCAAATGACTAATTTTGGCCAAATCAGGGGAAGTCTGAGTACCCCGGAGACATGGGTTGATTGGGTCTAGTCCTAATTGCATAATGTGTGAGTTTGATTTTGATTTCGGGGGCTGCGGGCTTGATTTTGGGAAATGGGGTTCAAATTTGGCACGTTGGGCAGTTCGGCGTTTCGCCAACGTCCCCCTTGATTGCCTTTATTTCGAAATTTGGCTAGTTAGAGTCTGTAACTTTCGGCGGGAAGTCTGTACTCACCGAGTTCACTCAACGACTGGCCGAAAGTTTCCTTTGATCGCCCTTTCTGCGCCCCTAACCCCTAAAGCACACTGGAATATTCGGTGGGATAGTCTGAGCTCGCCGAGTGATGTCGGCGATTCGCCGAAAGGCCCTGAACATCACCGACCTGCCATTTTTCTGGAAATTTTTTAGGCCAGTCGGGCTCGCCAAAGTGACTCGGCGACTCACCAACTGGTTCAGCGAGTCTTTCTGCAACTTGAATTCTGCAAACTTTCTTGAAATTTTTCTAACTCTTTTTTATGTGTTTTTCAGATATGGCTAGGTCCAAGGTACCCATATGAGACATGCCACCCCGTAAATGGGCAAATGGAATTGTTATCAATGAGGATGCAACAATATCTAAAGGAAAGGCATCTAAACTTCCTACCACTGGTGGGAAAGGCAAAAACAAGGACAAGGCGCCCACAGTCGCATCACCGAAGGTCAGCTCCAACAGTGAGGGAGTCTACGCGACTCACCTCACCACTTCTGAAAGTGAGGGAGAGCACCAGGATCCTCAGGCTGCCATCTCTGAGCCTGAGGATGATCAGCTGCTATTAGACCAGAGGGCTGAAATGTGCTCCAAGAGGATGTATGATCCGTCTAGGATCCGGGTGCCTTAGACCACTCCTTATCCTTATGTTCAAGATCAAGTTGTGGTCCCAGCACCACCTACATAGGGTCCTCCTCTCTGGTCTCTCAACAGACTAAAGGTCGAGGGACTGAGGACTATCATCGAAGAGAAAAGATTGTCCACATATGGTGTAGTGACATATATCCGGAGATCAGGAGCACCTTGAAATCCCACAAACTCCAGATTTTTACTAAACCCCGTGGCCCTTACATTCCTAATTGGGTTTGGGAGTTTTAAACTACCTTTGGAGCTCTGGTGCCACAAGGAAAGAGAAAGCTTGCTACCTTCAAGCCAGTAGATTATATGGTTGTCAGGGGCAGGAAAGTGAAGTGCGATAGTGAGATATGAACGCCGTATTAGAGTGCACTAAAAATATTGCAGATGACTACCAGAGCATGATCAAGAAGACTTCTTTGGAGGACATGAAAAGTTGGTTGGCCCCTCTTTTATCTAACAACACTCCTAGATGGCTTGAGGCAAGAGTGCCAATTGAGAAGAAAGACCTCAATGTTGTAGCGAGGTACTAGTTCGGCTTCATCAGTAGCATACTCATGCCGTCCCAAAATGAGTCTATCCTCCCCCATACAAAGGAGGCCTTTTTGTTCCTTTTTGCGCCTAAGTGTCCATGATTCCACTAAAACTTCAAATACCTGAAACTCAAGTGTTTTCATTAGATATTTAGAATAAATAAGCATTTGAGGACACTATTTCTATTTAAAAAAAGCCCTAAATGACTCCAATTTGTGGACTCACCAACACCCCTAACTTAAACTTTTGCTTGTCCTCAAGAAAACTCAAGTTCAGTCATTCAAAAAGGGTGTCTCAAACAGTGCTACACAAGACTCAATCTTGAATACACACAACAAGATTCAATTTACTTATGCAAAGATCAAATGCGCACTTAAAGATTCAAGTTGTGACTCACCAATATCAAAGAATCTCATGCTCACAATACTTGCTTCACATGCAAGTTCAAGCTCAACTATAGTGTTCAAACGCCCTCACAGAAAGGATGATTCCATGTTCACACAATGATTTCCAGTTAAAAGCTTCGGAATCAGATGCAACTCTCACTCTCACAAGGAAGAACACAATGCATGCTTTCACCGATAGGTTTGCCCTTATTTTCCGATCAACATTTGTTTCAGCTCACTCAAGATCAAAAAGGTTTTTTCAAGGCTTGTAATGGGGATGAGTGCAAAGGTATGGTCATTTAGGCTCAATGACTTTCATCCCCATGAAATGTGGTTCTCACAACACTTCCTTTCCTTTTCCTTCATCATTTTCTTTAGTGCTCATAAGTCATCCTATTATTCACTTTCCATCGATTGTTTGAGAACCCCATTTCTTTTGTATCTTTATTTCACAACTTCCTTTTTCATTCTTTTTCTTTTTCTCTTTTTTTTTATATAGAGGGGTTCCATTTTTCTTAAATCCATGGGTGAGAGGAGACTTTCCTTGCACTTCTTGACTTCTCCTTTTCTTTTCACCATACCCCCAACTTAGGTTTTTGGCCTAAGTTGGCTATTCAACTAACCGCAATTCAAGAGGATTATAGGTAGCAGATTAAGAAAGGTTATGGTTTCATCAAGTTTCCTTCAAAGAAAGGTAAGGCTCAAGGGGTATTCAAAAGAGAATCACACGCTCACATGGTAGGTAACAAAAAAGGTATATGTCAAATTGGCTCACACTCTTTGAAGTTGCCTAAGATCATATCAAGAGATAGCATCACTTAGTTGACCGAACCAACGGGGCAAATTCTAGGATCTATCATGCATCGATCAAAGTAAGCTCATCACACAAGGCATCGACACTAAAGTCAAACAAGAATCCACACTTTTGCTAGTGTGCAACGATCATCACGGGAGACTCGATTCAATAAATGGCTAATCACAACGAGATGCAAAGAGTTCACATATTGTCTATGCAACTTCATTTGGCCACGTCGTAACCGCGCGCATTCATGTTCATTCGATTGAGAGCACTATTCAAGTCATTGGTATTAATCGTAATCGAGACTTAAATTTTGCAAAAGAACAGACACATTCAACACACGAAAGGTGGCAAAAATGTGCAAAAAATAAAAAAAAATAATTGGAAGGGTCAAAATCGTTTTGCAATTTAAAATAAAAGGACCCATAAGCTCAAACATACACAGAAAGCAGATAAAACACAATTTTAAAGCAAAACAACCCAAGTATATACATAGAACATAACTATCAACACAAAAGGTGTGGGTCTCATCCCACCACGACTAAAAGCAATTTGTCCTCAAATGCAATTAAAAAGTTCCCAAAAATGATCATGTCTATGCGGTTGCTCCATTTGTCAGGGTGGCATGGTATTTCTATGACTATCGTTGTAGGCCTTCCACAATTTTAGCATTAAAAAGAAGACGAGGTGGGGACGTTACGCGAGTTGTTGAGTGATTCAGGAAGCTCTACACAGCATCGCTAAACAACCCAACACGCCTGTTTTCAACCCACTTTCTAGAATACTTCACAACCACCCTGCTTCAACTGTACTCAAACGCTGTCCAATTCCTACGCTCCCGACGATATCCATCTGAATCGCCGAGTCAGTTGGTGTGTCGCCGACCAATCACTTGTTTCACCGAGTTTTAAAGAACTTCCCAGTAAACCAGGGAGTTCAAACGGCGGTCTCCATCGAGATCGCCAACAGAGTCGACGATGCTCCAATAATTTCACAAGTTCGCCGAGTTTTATAGGCTCCAATTTTGGACATCTTTAGAGTCAAATGGCGGATAAGGTTGAGTTCGCCGACCTTTTCGGTGACTTGCTAATTGGATATGTTTCTTGTCACCTTGCACTTTTTAAGCACTTCTCACACTTCAACCTATACCAACAACACATCATTATTTTGCACTCTCGGAAGGAATGGTGCTTTTCTTTTCCCATGCCCTGTACTTCCAATTATGTGACTCGGTTGGATAGAATATCCAACTGGGTGACTAGTGCATCCCACTCCTACTTCTCTTTGGCTTCTTTGTTGGCTTCTACATTCCATCAAGGAGTTTTGCTACAACTTCATAGGGCTGTTGTAGCATACTGCCCTCGCAAAGTTGATTGGCTATACCTCTATTCTCAGGTCCAAGACCCCTGTAGAAGCACTCCAGTAGTCCATTGTCTATCTTCCCGTGAGATGGGCATGGTTGCAACATCGCTTGAAACTTCAGCCACATTTCCTAAATTGTCTCATCCCCTACCTATTTAAATGTCAGAAGGTTGTCCCTGAGGTTCAATAGTTTTAGAAGGAAGTGATCCGTGTGATATCCATAATGATTTTCCATCCTTAGTTCCATGCTTCAATATTCAAACTAGCATAACAAAACTACAATTTAGATTAGTAAAACTAAAATAAGGAAGAATCAAATATTCTACTTAACTAAGAATTCCCAAATAACACCACTCCCCGGCAGTGGCGCCATTTTGATGCTTATCATGACCAACTACACTAACCTACGGTACGAGTTTCTACGATCGTCGATAATATAGTAACCCAACCAAGGGTTAGGGTTGTGTCCCAAGGGAGTGGTTTTGAGAATTAATAGAAAAATTAAATTTTGTTCTAATTAGTCATAGCTAAAGACATTAATGAGTAAAAACATAGTAAATTAAAGGGGGTGACAAAAAAGTGTCAAATATCAAATAGGGGTTTGTCACAAATATAGTAAAAACAGTAAAAGTAACAAAGAAATCTATGAATGAGAGGGGATTCTTGGGATGTGTCCGCAATATATATTGGTATAAATTGGTGGGTACATGATTTTGATAGGAAATTTGCAATATAATAGTGACTAGATTAATCTTTAGATGGAAATAAGTTCCCTATAGGGCAACTTACCCCGTTTCAAATGGGTTCCTCTCGGACACCCATTAGCCGCACCAAGGCCAACCTACGCCTTATCCCACTCACTCTCTTGAGCTGAGTGTTAGGATATGGGACCAGGGCTCACCCTCTCGGGCTGAATCTCATGTTGACCCACATCTTAGGTCATCAGTCTAGTTGCCTTGGTTTCGTGACTCTCTCGAGCAAGCTGAAAACGCATGGGTGATTTTGTATTTGCAACTACAAACCCTTTAAATTAAACCACAACCGCTAGGTGAAATCACTATTAAAATACATCGAACCAATCAGCAAGTAAAACCCAACTATAATCTCAACACATATTTGCTAAATCACACCCCAAGAATTAGGGTTTTTAGCCACACATCAAGAGATAGAAATTTATACCTAAATGAGCTTGCATTCAAATGAGTATGAAGATTTAAGTCTTGTTACATGCCAAGAATGAAAAACCCAAGAGACCCAACCCAAAATCTAGAAGATGAAACCCTCTTCTTCTTCAAGTCTCCAAAACCCTCTCAAGCTTAGTGCAAAAAGTACTATTCTATTGTGAAATTATAATAATGGTTCGACTCCCTAAAATTAATAAAGACTTTAGTATTTATAGACTTCAAAAAATAGTGTTGGCGGATCGCTCGACGAGGTTAGTCAGAATCACCGATTAACTCAGTGATTCGCCGTTTGGTGTAGTTCATCGCCTTCTTGCACTAGCCTTCAATATCGTCATGTTCTATGTATTTGGGTGACATAGTACTGCTTCACGAAACTATTTAGTGAAATGTCGATTGCTCCTTTCATCGCATTTTTTATCCTTATCTTTCAGGGCTTCGCATACTGGAACAAAGGGCGGAGTGCATCCCTTCGACGAATCTCCAAGCGTGCTTGGCGATGCTCAAGCATCAACTTCTTCGTTCTTTTTCATCCTTCTTGTTCCTTTTTGTGCCTAAGTGTCAATGCTTCTACTAAAATTTCTAATACCTAAAACGTAAGTATTTTCATCAGATATTTAGAATAAATAAGCATTTGAGGACACTATTTCTATTAAAATAATGCCCTAAATAAGTCCAATTTGTGGACTCATCAGCCCGGGTGCCACGTGATGCGAAGAAAGATGTGGAAGTGATTCCCACCTCCTCTACCGACATCCGGTGTATTGAGAGCGAGTATTGGAAGGATGAGGCTAAGAAAAAGAGGGCAACCTCAGTGGATACATCCCCGATTGTTGACATTGAGACACTACCTACAGAGGCATTATTGCCTACTCCGGCCACTGGGCCTTCAGGTATTTCTAGCTCTGCCCCTTCTATTGCTCCGAGCTCCTCTACCACTCCTTGTCTCCTAGGTCTACTGCTAGTTCTGTTGCATATCAACCTCCACTCACCCAGGCCTTGCTATAATAGATGGCGCATCTGGCCCATTCTGTTAATATGTGTGCCTCAAGACTAGAGGCTACAGTCCCAGGATGATTGAGAGACCTCTCACCGCTATTGTGACACCTCTTAGACAGTCTATTAATGCCCTCACGACAAGGCTAGAGGTGTGTGAGAGAGGTCAGGGAGCCACTCGTGAGATGACGACCCTGAAAGCCGCGATTGCAGAGTTGAGAAAAGATGTGGACCAGCTGAAGTCAACATATATGTGTATGATTTTTGGGACCATAGAGATCCTTGATGACATAGACACAGATATACCAGACTATTCTGATATGCCTCCATCTACCACCGAAGATGAGGTTAGAGCTGATGATGTGGCTTCAGAGTCCGAGGCTAAAATTGATGAGGAGTAGCTCGGTGTTTAGGAGGAGACTACATATGAGGTACTGACTGAGGTTGAGAAGGGTACGGTGCATTCAACCATTAAGAATTCATTGAGAGAGACTTACATGACAGACTCTAGTGGAGCCAATGTTGATGTTACCCCGGGCACTAATGCCCAAGACCAGAGAGTGACCCCGGCCATAGATGCCCCGACAGATGGAGCGACTCAGTGGACAGGATGAAATCTTTACGTTTCCCTCTGTTGTTTTTATTGATTTTGATTGTTTTTAGTTGCATTTGAGGACAAATGCTTTTCTTTTGTGGGTGGGGTGAGGTATATCCATACCTACCTCTTGTGTTTTGATTTTGTTTATGAATATTGGGTTTTGTGATCTAAAATTGTGTTTTGATAGTTTTTATCTTATCTTGTGGATATTTGAGCTTGTGCCTCTTTGTTGTGAATGGAAATGGTTTTTGACCTATTTTAAAAAATTGTGCCAGCTCTTTTATTTGTGATTGTGGCTGTTATTGTGCAAATTTGAGTATCGTTTATGATCAATATCAAAGACTTGAATAGTTTTCTTAATTGAACTAAATGAATGTGCGGCTACGATGAGGCTAAATAAAGTTTCATAGACAATATGTGAACTTTTTGCATCTCTTTGTGACTAGCCGATTATCAAATGAATCTCTTGTAATGAACATTGCACACTAGCTAGAAAGTGTGAAGTCTTGTTTGATATTGGTGCCAATGCCTTGTGTGATGAACTTACCTTGAATATTATGAGTGATGACACCTAGAACTTGCCCCGTTGGTCCAGTTGACAAAGTGATGCAACCTCTTGAAATGATCTTAGGCAACAATTTTGAAGAGTGAAACAAATTGGCATTATACCTCTTGTGTGGACAACCTTGTGAGATGTGTGACCCTTGCTTGAACCCCCTTTAGCCTTATCCTTTTCTTGGAAGAAACTTGAACAAATGTGATCCCTCTTTATCCATTCACCCATAACTCTCATGAAGTGTGGTTTGTTTGAATAGCCAACTTAGGCCTAAAGCCTAAGTTGGGGTGTGGTGAAAAGAGAAGGTAAATCAAGAAGTGTGATAAATTCCCCTTTGAGTAATGGTTTTGAAAAAGCTGAAACTCTTCCATATAAAAAAAAAGAAAAGAAGAAAACAAAAGAAAAAGAATGAAAAAGTTGTGAATTAAAGTAGTGAAAGTTGCCAAAGAAATGGGGTATCTGATAGTCCATTTGAAGTGAATAATGGAGTGAATTATGAGCATGATCAAAATGTTGAAGGAAATGAAGAAAGTGATGTTCGGACCACATTTCATGAAGGTAGAAACCACTGAGCCTAAATGACCATACCTTACATTTAGCCCCGTTACAAGCCTTGAAAAGACCTTTGTGATCTTGAGTGAGCTGAAACAAATGTTGATTGGAAAATAAGGGCAAACGTATGGGTGAAGTCATACATGTGTTCATCTTTGTGAGTGTGAGAGTTGTATGTGCTTCCAGAACTATAAATTGTTGAAGAACTTTGTGTGAAGAGGAATCATCTTTGTTGTGAGGGCATTTGAGTACCTTTGTTGAGCTTGAACTTGCATTTGAAGCAAGTATTGTGAACTTGAGCATCTTTGATAATGGTAAGTCGCAGTTTGAATCTTTGAGTACACAATTGACCATTGCATGAGTAAGTGAGTCTTTTGGTGTGAATTCATGTTGAGTCTTATGCAACACTATGTGAGACATCCTTTTTGAACTACTAAACTTGAGTTTTACTTGAGGACAAGAAAAAGTTTAAGTTGGGGGTGTTGATGAGTCTGAGATTTGGACTAATTTAGGGCTTTGTTTATGTAGATTAAGTGTCCTCAAATGCTTAATTTGTTTCATAAAATGATGTTAAATCCTTGATTTTCAGGTATGTCACGACCCAAGCCTAGGGCCTAGACGTGACCGGCGAATGGGGAACCTGAAGGAACCCCAAACAAGCCTCATAGCGTATCATTACACATCCTTGGTCGCGGAAGCAATTAAAATGACCATAAGCAATAAGTATGATCAAAGGGGGAAATCGGGACTAAGGGAGCAAAAAAAAAAAAAGAAGAAGAAATGATACATAAATATCATAGATAAGTCAAACTCAAGCATAATACACAACTTGTCCAACACCACCTCTAAACATAGGTACTTTAGCGGGGGCCAAGACAACCAACTAGGCCCACCCTCATAGTCAAAACATAACTAAAAGGAAAAGTCTTATACATAGCAAAAGATCATAAGCAACGTCCCCGAAATGGAGGACTCACCAATAACCTTGATGGAAAATCGTATTAGCCACGCGGAGGACGAGGGTCAAGCGGTGCTCCGGTCCCTACATGGTGACATCATGTAGGCATAGAGTATGCGTTAGTACGTTTGAATGTACTAAGTATATGGGATGCAATGCAATGCAACAAGGGATGGACATCATAGACAAAATGCATAATCGTACCCGATAGTTAGCATATTAATGAGATGATATGTATAATGATGCTTATATAAAAATCATATTTAGTGGGACATAGTACATATGTGGTGAGTGACCATCAATATAGTATTTCCAAGGCCTACCACCCCCTTGGAGAGGCGAAAGAGGTACAAACCCCTCAATGTGGTTACCCGGGCCTACCACCCCCCGAGCTAGGGACCAAGGTACAAACCCCTCGATATGGTTATACGGGCCTACTACCCCCCGTACTAGGCAACCAAGGTACCAACCCCTTGATACGGTTACCCGGGCCTACAACCCCCCGAGCTAGGCTTGGTCGACTCACACACTATATAGAGAAAATCATATACATGTATCCATTTCATCATCATTTCAATACTTATATAATCATCCGACTCATAGGACGTACATTGGACCTTCCATTTCATAAGAATTCTATAAATGGCATTTTATCAAACATATGGTGGGCTACTTGTTCATGTAAATAAAATCATGTGTTTCAAGAGTACTAAGTCCAACCAATTTCAAAATCCATATAAAACAGCCCACCAACAACATACATATATATATACATATATAACAACCTTCATAATTTGATCATGGAGGCATGAAAACCATAAACATCATATAATCATTCCATTTCATGATAATATACAAAAATAGACCATAATAGGATGTGTAGTAATAATTCCATAATTCAAGAGTTCATAAATGATCATAAGGACCCATAAACTTGAAGTAAAATAGAGGATAAATGGTTGGACTTGTGGAAAGGAAGGTTTCCACAATCAACCCACATACCTCAACTTTGGAGAATTCTTGATGAAGATTGGAATGGAGAATTGCTTGAGATTGAATCTTGAATCCGGAATTAAAGCTTGGGATCCTTGAATTTGGTTGATGATCTTGGTGGAATTTTTGGAGAGGGTTTAGAGAGAGTTTTTGGATGTTTTGAAGTTAAATGACTAAGTATGGATATGTCCCCTTTTTATAAAAACGTCCCAACACTTAGAAAAAAATTGAGGCGGGTGAACAGTGTTTTCGGCTACTGGAATTTGCATTTTCTGCCGGACAGGTTTTACGAAAATGGTCATAACTCCTTCATCCTAACTCGGAATGAGGTGAAACAAATTGCGTTGGAAAGCTAACTCACAGAGCTTTAATTTTGATAGTTTGAGCTCCTTCCAGTTCCTTGTGTGCTGAGAGATATGCCCCTTTAAAGTTGACCCTCAAAATCGCATTTTTTGCGATTTTCGAATTTTGATACGGTTGTTCTAAAATTCGGGTTAGACTCATTTTCCACTCAATTTGACCCCCTGAATAAGAATATGAAGTCGAATTTCCGAAATGATGCACGGATTTTGAGATATATGGAAATTACAATTTTAGGTGTTTCCGAAGCACATTTTCGGGCATTTTTGGGGTTGTTTCAAGGTACATGGATTGAGGAACAAAGCAATAACACTAAATGCAAAAAGGAACAAAACATACTGAAGAATTGAAGAAATACAAGCCTGATGATCGCTAAGAGCACTCGGTGAATCACTGTGTGGCTAGCTTGATCGCCTACAATTCTAGCGTGCTAGCCCCGAGGGAAGAAACCAAGTCAGCAATAAAAGGAGCAGTCGGCGCATCACTGAGTAGTTCCGTGTGGCCAAGATAGATCGCCCAAAGTTACAGACCTTGAGGATGCTGAATGCCAAGGCGAAAAGGCGATGGAAAAGGTCAAAGGGCGGCTCGCCGAGTAGTTCACTAGCCCGACTTACTTTGCCGAATGGCCATTCGTAGCTTATTTCTGGCAACTATAAATAAAATTTTGAACATTTAGTTTACTATCTTGACAAATCTTGAGATAGCTGGATAATACGAAATTAGCTTTAAACAGTTTTATCTACAATTTTTCCTAGTTTTTGAAGAACGTTAGAGATTAAATTTGGAGATTTTGGAAGTGGGTTTCAAATATTCTGCAAATTGAGCATTGTAAAGACTAAATCTCTCTTACCCAGTTGATGGATAATCGATTCGGTAATAGTTTTTACCTTTTTATGATGTTTGGCTAAAGCTCCAATTCTTCGGGTGTGATCATATGATTATGGGTTGAATTAGTTTATAGGTATTGTTAATTACTAGTTTAAATGCTATTTTGAAGTGAGTTTAATCATTAATTGTGAGTTAATTTATGAGTTGTAGTTGCAAATGCCACTCTACCTTTGTGTTCTTGGTTTGCTCGAGAGAGAGAGGTTTTAGAACTAAGATTATTGATTGATGATTTGTGGGTATTGGGTTGATTTGGGTTTAGATCGAGAGAGTGAATCCTAAATCCAATTCCACCCATCAAGCTTGAAAGAGTGGATGTATTAAGGTGTGGGATGTTCTTCATTGTCATGCTTATGGATGTTCGAAAGAAATCACCTGATTTGGGGTAGTTGTTAGAGAGAAAATTATCTCCCTTATAGTCTAGCGTACCCACTGGTATTTAGCTATTTACTAATAGTTGCAATTACCAATATGCCTATATTTGCCTATAATCAATCACATGCCGAGAATCCATCTCCCTATTGTTTGTTCGAATTATTTGTGACTGCTTGTAGCTGATAATTACAAACCAAATCCCCCATCTGACATTTATGTCACCCTTTTAATTTGATTAATGTCTTTTTCAATAATTTTTATTTATGTGGCTGATTAGACCGCGTTTGCACTTCCTATTTGAATTTGAAACATGTACTGCTCCCTGTGGGATTTGACCCCAACTCATTTAGTTGGGTTTTATACTGATTTACGATTGTTGACACCTAGAATTGGATGAGGTGTGCTTGAAACGTTAAATCAAAACTCTATCACACAACTTTAGAGTAATGAATGAAGTGGAGTTTCCTAAACATCTTGTAGCCTCTCATTCATAAGTGTGGCGCACTTCACACTCATGGATAAGACTCCACTCGATGTGGCTTATGAGACATCCTAGGACCTTTCGAAACCTTGTTCTCTGATTAGCAAGTTTTTCACTACCCAAGGTAGCCCCTAGGCGTAACATGGCATATGGGACCCCAAGAGGTCCCATACAAGCCACTTTGCATTCATAAATAGACAAAAAGACTTAAAACAAAATTTCAATGTATCAAAGTCTTATAAGCAAAGCAGAAATTCTAATATTTGTCTCATTAGCCATATTGTACATAAGAATAAATTTTGTCCTAGCCTCTACATAATGTTCAAAAATTGAAAATAAGAAATGACTGAAAGCAAGAAATATGTGTCCTCGAAGCATGAGGACTCACACAAGCTCGAAATCTCGTCAACAAACTCTAGCCACAAAACTAGAAACCCTGATTGTTGAACCCTACATTTGGGGAAATGAAGGCAAGAGTATGCGTTAGTACAAAAATATGTACCAAGTATGATAGCCATGCTTAAAGCATTTGAAAACATACTTAAAAGAGATACCTTCATGAAATGTATTGACCAAGCTAAAACATGAGATAAGAGGGTTAGAAAACATGTGTCATAAAACATGATCAATGCACATAGTCATCATCTTAAACATGAATGAGATACTTCCTTGAAGGAACCTTAGTTCATCATATCTTTCCCTTGGGAAGTAGCCTTAACCGACATATAAGACCATGAGAGCTATCATCATGGGATTCGGGTGTCTCCCATACTGAAAAGGGGTGTCCTACTTGCCATGGTAAGGACCATAAACTTCTAGCTTATGTGAATCCACTAGCTAATGGCTATCTAGACAATCCTATGTTAGTACATAGTTTATGGGACACTGGTAATCACCACTTGTCCACTCAGTTCTAAGCTTAAATTCCATGGGATAGTTTTTATTCATATTCATCTGAGCTCTTCAAGGAACATGGGTAATCACCTTGTGTCCTTACATCGTATGACATGGGTAATTAGCACTTGTCTTTCTATTAGAGAGCATGGATTATCGCCTCTTTCCTCATCATTAGAATAACTTCTTAGCGTTGGTTCATTTTAGGTGAGAAAGTTTTTTGACCCTAAGAACCCTTACCATGTGAGAAAACCTTTCACAATTCATGCTTACATGTGTATATGAGAAGTCTTATCAACAACACAACAATAGCAATATCATTGATACTTTAATCTCAAAGCATCCTTAAAACATTTATATAGATTTCGTGAGAACATGCTTGATTTCATAAACTTCTCTTTCATAATCCAAAACCCACATTATATAATCATAACTTTGAAAACATGGGGATTACATGGGTCCATGGGGAATCATCATAAATATATGAGATTAACTCAATTCATGCATAAGAGATCATAATTCAATCAATTAGATCAATAATTAAAGGAACCCATAACATAGAAGAAAACCCTAACTCGATTTGGGAATTATAACTTTGAAAAGTGGAGAATTTGGGAACTCCATGAAGGAAAGTCTTTCATGGATGAAAACTATTATACCTCAATGCCAATTGCTTAACTTAAACGGAGGAATTAAAGACTTGACTTGGAACCCTAGGTTGAACCCTTCTTCTTCAAGATTTTCTAGTGAGAGAAATATTTGAGAGGAAGACTTCTTCTTATTTTGTAAATTTGAAAGAATGACATGAATGGGTTGATTTAGGGGTCAAAATCACTTATATAGGGGTTCTAGGTAAGGGTAAAATGGCGTAGTATCAAGATAAAATAATAAGAAATGACCCAATCGACACTTACTAACAGCTGACGCGAGCCCCCTGATGGACGGCTTCACGAGACGTCTAGGGGTCCACGAGCCTTCTTGGCAGTCGTGGTCCCTAGACCAATATTATGTAAGATCTTCTCTTCCACACGCCCACCTTCACGGGTCGTCTAGCCCTTCACAAGATGTCTAGGGGCTTGTGGGAGGAAGCTAGCCTAGAGGTGAGTTCTACCTCCCTTTCACGACCACAACTACGGGTCGTGACACTCACCACGAGCCGTCTAAAAGGTCATGGGAAGGGAGCACCTCTTGGCCAAACACTGGAAAGCTGCCACGAGCACCACCACTCGTGGTGGTGCCCTTAACGACCAGTTTGGGGCTCCTTGAAGGGTGCCATGGCTCAGTCATAGGGTGGTGCCCTCCCATTTGAATCCCTCTTTTAGACTTCTAAATTTCGAGGTGTTACAGTCAAAAGTTTAGATGGAAAAGGTTGATATAAAGATTCTGATGGTGCATTGGAAGATTAATGCATTTGAGCTTAGGGTACTTGAAAGGCCTCAACTTGGGCCTACTGTTGATATGGATAAATTTTAGTCGGTGTTGTCCAAACTCCAAGCTGATATTGATGCCTTAGCTGCTCTAGAGAAGGCTGTCCAAGAGCTCTCACTAGAGGAGGATGCCCGTGATGTGGTGCCGAATGCACTATTTGGTGAGGACACACCTTCTCTTGACCCCCCTCGTTCGGCTGGAAAGTGCACACATACTTATGCGCCCACTAGTGACACAGAGGAGGAGAGACGAGCTAGATAGAGGGAGAGGCAGAAGTTTGAGGTAGCCCAACGACAGTTAGTACTTGATGAGGAGTTGCAATAACAAAGAGCGAGGGAGTTAGCTGCGGGTGTATCTTCATCGAGGAGCACTATCGATGGAGTTCCCACTATTGTTGAGGGCATTACTAATGGCGTCACTCTTGATGATCCAGTAGGTTCCGGGCAACCGGACTCACCCGCTTCTTGATTTGACTTAGGTACATATACGCCACAGGTTTGTCTCACCTTATGTATTATATTTTGATTTTGTGCATTGAGGGAATTGCACTATATTCTTTATGGGGTGGGGTAAATGGATTGTGAGTGTTAGGGTGAAGTCCTAATAACCCAACTCACAATTCTTCCTTGAGGTTTCCTCCCCTGTGTTCTTTTTCGCGAAGGAACTGTTTAATTTCTGTTGAACCGGCATGTTTATGATAGTATAAGTGTAGAAGTAGACTAAAATTAAATCATGACGGCATAAGAGCATGAAAATTGATACCTCTCAAAGTTTTAATATGTGCTAGATCTATGTGCTATAGAAGTTTTATATGTTGGATATTTTATGACATGATAGGAACCGATATGACAACATGACTTAAGCTATAACTTGAACCAGATGCATTAATGATTTGATAATGAAACAAGGTGCCATGTGTGTGTGAGGTTGTTGTATATTCATATAGTTCATGCCAATCTAGAACTTGCCCTGTTGTTCATGCTAAGATGATTTAGATTGGAAATTGAGAAATGGTCATATGCCATTATTGATAATGAATTCACTTAAGCGTAAAAACAACAAACCTAAAGAAATAAATGCTCCCTTTGATACAAATATTCTTTCTTTCAATACACCTAACTCACCTTCCCTAAAAATCTCTATGGTCATGTTCCCTCATTGGACATTGTGCACCTCAACTCAGGCTAAAAGCCTAAGTTGAGGGTCACTACTTCAGATGTTTGCCTTGATTTTGGCCCTGGTCCTCCCTAGGACATCTTGCACCTTAACTCATTTAAAATACATAAGTTGAGTGTGACTATTGTGAAGGACAACAACAAAGAAAGGGTATGAAAAGAGTCACATGTAGAGAAGAAAAGGTTGAGCAAAAATGAGAAGAATGGTGTGACTAAACAAAAAGAAACAAAAGAGTGAAAATACTTGAATAAAAAAATCAAGAAAATATGAAACAAGAAAGAATGTCAAGTCAAAGTCATACTTGCGCTTAAATGAATCATAAGGAGAAGGAAAGAAAACAAGACGATGTCAATATTGATTATGCAAGAGGTAAAATAGCCAATGTAATGTCAAGGAGGGCAATAAAGTCACTTAATATCCAAATATACCACACCTGACCCTGAGCCTATGTTACATGCTAGGAAAGTCATATATTGATCCTAAGTAAGCAGTTAAGAAAGTCAAAGAGTAGAAAATATAGGCAAGCCTATGGTATTGAGCACATATTGTGTTTGAATTCACTTCTAAGTGTGAGTGTATACTGGGTCCCTAACTAAAACATCAAATTCTGTGTGAAAAAAGGAATTTCTTTGTGGTAAGGGCACAAGTCACATTGTTAAAGAGTTTCTATCTTGGTTATTGTTGTCTGTATATGTATATGTCTATGTAATGTTTTGATCCGTATGAGTTAGGTTATTGAGTCTAAATAAAAGATTTGCACTATGTTGAAAATAGCTAAAGAGGGTGATTGTTAGAAAATGACATGTGATTGCTTGAGTGTGTGTTGCTTTTGCATGAGTGTCGTTTAGATTTTGTTGTGTCGCTTGAGGACACGCAATAATTTTATGTTGAGGGTGTTGATGTATCGTGAGTTTACAGTATTTTTTATGCTTTTAACTTTGAGTTTTGCATGAATCTTAGGCATTTTATTATTAGATGTGATGGTATTTTGATCTAATTTTGCAAGAAATATGTTTTGGAGCAGTGGTGTTAAAAGTGTTTGAAACTGTTGTAAGTAGGCGACAAACGAGCCCACCTATGAGCCATCATTCATTTGACGAGCCATAGGTGGAAGTCGTGGATGAAGGTTCTAGAAAAATGGACCAAGTGTGGAACGACGAAGGCAACTGACGAGCCATGAGTCGGATGATGGATCGTCGATGATGAGTCGTCGATGACTTAAGAAGATGAGTTCCAATAAATGAACAACGAGTCAAAAAGGTGGAATGTGCTTAGACCTACGAGCCATAGGTCATGACCGTCATTGCCATCCACATGATTTTTGGCCAACTTCTAAGAAACAGTGGCACCCACGTGCTGTCGTTTGTGTGACACATCGCAGGTGGCCACCTGTCGACGGAACTGCCCAAACTAAATTTCCCCTATCTTCCTTTTCCTACTTGGTTTAGGATTTATTTTTGATAAATATTGGTTTTAATTTTTGTTTTTTGGGTTGTTAGACTTTTTGTGATACTTTGTTTTAGCTTTGGGAATTATTTTTGCAAACACTTTTTGCATTTAATTGTTAATGTTTAGTTTATGCAATTTGCGTTTGCTCTTCAATTCAAGATTCCAGATTTAATCTATTCTAATTGTAAGTTCATGATTTATATTATTAACCCTATTATAATTTGTGATAATTCAAGAATGAATAGCTAAATTCACAACTAGGGTTGTGGGAACCATGAGTAATTAACAATGTAAGATTAATAATTAAGTAATTCTGAAATAGTGTTTATGCATGTATTGTTAATCCTTTCATTTTGAATGCTTTTTAATGGTGCGCAACGTTAGAGCTCACCCTATTCCTAGTTTCCCACCCAAGGAAGTAGTGAATAAGAAAGGATTTAACAACCAAGATTTAGCTGGATAATCCGCTATCTAATAGCCTTACCCACCTACTGCGAGGGCTAATCTGGGTTAAGGGTAAGGGTTAGTAAAGCATATATTCGTAGACAGACCAAGTTGCGTGGTGAAATTCCCTACTTGGACGACCAAACACTTAGGAGATACCTAACTTACCAACCTTGCATGTTAAAACCACTTAGGAGATACCTAACTTACCAACCTTGCATGTTAAAACTAGGAAAAAGTTACTGTTATTAGGATTACTGCGCTCAAAATATGTGGGGAACGCATGTGCCCTAGTTTTCATCTTATATTGATATTGCAAATTGTGAATCCTACTTACTTGTTACTAAAAATCAATCAACTATTACTTTAATTAAGAATCCCCCCCCCCCTTTAACAAAAATAAACCTGACTAAAAGTACCACTAAATGTGATTTAGCCTAAGTCTAGACCATATTCCTTGTAGGATAGATCCTAACCTCAGTTAGGTTCTTTATTTGGCAATGACCACTTATACATCTTTAGGGAGGTGTAATTTGGGTGTATCATTTGGCGAGTCACTGACTCACTCCGCGAGTTGCCAACTGGTACTTTTTCTAACCTTTTCGTCCTTGATTTCAGGCATTAAGTGTTTAAACCACAGTGGGTGAGCCCGATGAAGATCGTCGTTCACGTTCAGTGAGTCGTCAAATATAACCTAAGATTTCCTTTATGATTTCTATTTCAGCTCATCTCTTTTGTCAATTTCATTGAGCTTATATTACCTCGAGGATAGAGTTTGTCAAGTTGTTGTTTCGTACTTCTTCTCACCGACCTGCCCTTAGCTTTTCAGTGTAAGATCTGGCACTTTCAGTAAGGTCTGAAACATTTGGCAAGTTACCAAATGCCTTCAACGAGCATCAATTTCAAATTTTCTTTGTTTTTCTTTGTTTTTGGCTTATTTTTACATGTATTTGTCCTTGGCTTTTCCTTAGGGCATTCATACCTACAAAACAAGAATTAAACATAAGATACGGACATAAAATGAATTTAAGGACGCTATTTGTTGAACTAAAAATCCTTAAATGAGTCCAAAAATTTTCTGACTTATCAAGAACCCTTGCTTAAATTTTGTTTGTCCTCAAGTAAATCAAGAATTCAATCAGTTCAACAAGGGTGTTTACAAACAGTGCTTCTTGCGAGCCAACGTGCAAGTGCTATCACAAGGGTAACTTCAAGTTTATGAAATTTTCAATTGTGCACAAAAATCCTTAAATGATCACTAGCCGGTATTAATTTAAGTCAAAGCTCATGAATGCTGACTCATGTTACAAAGTTATGCTTCAATAAAAGTATTCAAGTTCCCTCACAACAAAAGACGATTTCATGCTCTCACAAAACACATCAACAATTAAGTTTGGAATCAACAGAACTCTCACACTCTCAAAGATAAATGCATACATGTTTCAACCCATAGGTTTGCCCATATTTTTCAATCATCACATCGTCCAGATTTAGAAAGATCTAAAAGGTCCCTTTCAGGCATGTAACAGGGCTGAGGGAAAATGTTTGATCAATTTTGTTCATAGTGACTTCACATTTTCGAAACATTATTGTTCTCAACTTCACCTCTTCTCAGTTTCTTTCATCCTTTTGACATAGAGACTCAACCCCATTTGATTCACAACATTATTTTCTTATTTGACTTATTACAAACCCCTTTTATTCAATCACAGACCATAAAAAAATCAAAAAATCAATTTGTGACACAAAAAAAAATTTCTTTTCATTTTTTTTATATTGATGGGTTCCATCTTTTTGCTTTAAAAACCAAAGATGAGTCTCACACTTCTTTTCACTCGAACTCTTTTCTTCTTCCTTACTACACTTGCTTATTCATACAAATCAATACTTCAAAAAGAATTTTTGGATTCGAAGGGAATGACATTTTAAGGCCAAGAGGTTTCATCATGTTTTCCAACAAATGGATTAGGCTCAATTTGTGCCAGTATGGGTGAAAATCCTCATAAGGTAGACACAATGTGGGTATGAAAATTGGGCTCACTCTCAAAACTTGTGCCTAAGATCATTTCTTGCATTCACCAAATTTAAACAATCAGACCAACAAGACAAATTTTAGGAATCCACACACATGCCATTCATGAAATCCTCACCACATCAGGCAATACAAACACAATCATTGGACATTATTTTACAAACTTAAGATTGCATGCAATGGCCATTGCAAGTCTCAAAATATGTACACAATTAGTCACAAAGCTATGTTAGAAGTTCACGCAAGATTCATGCAATTTGAACGTTCTCATACATCCACACAAACACACTTCTCAGTGCATGTTTAGAGAAAGCTCTTAGCGCACAATAGCAAGGTAGCGATTGTGAACTAAGAATACTTCACTGATGGCCCGTCGGTGACAATCACCACCTACGCACACACCCAAAATCGTCATACCAGCTACTGGAGCAACTCATAAGCTATCACCCCTTGCTTTTGGGGATTTTCTACCTTTGAAGTACCAGGCGACAGTGAAGGAGAATGATACTAGAAGCTTAGAGGATGAAATGCAACTGGGAGATGTGGATTGAGAGGACACGCCGAAGAGGAGATTGCAGTTTTCTGATGTAGGTACGTCTACACAACCTACTCATGATGCTCCAGAACAGGTGAAAGGAAATCGCAGTAATGGTAATACCCTTAACGTTATCCACCCTGTGATTAAGGAGGGTATACTTACCGGTCAGATTGAGGTTTTGTGTCAAACCGGGTTGGCGTTTCCCTATGATGGATTGAGACGCAACGTTCTTAAGAGAAAATGTCAAGTTTTAGTTTAAATTGAGTCTTGTGTTGCGTCTCTTGTAAGAGGGACCACCAAAAAACTTAGTTGGTAAAGGAAGATTTTAAATGATTTCAAAATAGGAAAAAGTGAATGGATACCAATCTTTTGTCATGTCACATTCAATCTTGTTTTGGATTTGTGACTTACAAGCGGAAGTAACACCCTTCCTATTGTAGTTTGTCAAAAGTCATTTGACTTGATTAATTTTGAGACTAGTTTGATATTTTGTTAGATTGTAATGCCTTGTGCGGAAAGGATTTGATTCATTATTATATATGAATGTTGTCTAGAACTTGCCCCAAAATGTATTTCAAGGCAAAATTCTATATTTGACTTAGCTTGAAAGATGAACCTAGACACATTTTGACCAGCCATTCCATCCCAAATTTTCCATCTATTGATGTTAACTTAGTCAGCCTCATTATGCCAAAACCAATTTTTTCGGGCAACTATGTCGCATTCCTTGGACCAGTGTAACCCTTTATCTTGACACCCTTGTATATCCCTAGTTGCTAATGGTTTGTGATATAAGGTAAAAGCCTAAGTTTGGAGAAAAAGTGAATGATTTGAAATGTAGGTAAAAACCAAAGCTTGGAGGTTTGTACACCAATAGAACAAAAAGTTTTGAGCTAAAAGAAAAGATCATCCTAAGCTTCAAAATGAAAAGTGCTGAAAAGAGGCTATAAATTAAAGAAATAAAAAAATTGTGGGTGTAAGCTCAATGTGTGCACATGTATCAAGTGAAAAGAAGAATGGAGGTTGGAATGAGTGAACATCATAAAAAGGGAGAAATAAGGAGAAAAGCAAAGCCAAAAATGAGAATAGTGTGCTCAATCAAGAAGTGAAAGCATTAGGGAGGCATCATAGTCACTTGACCAAATAATTCCACACCTTTTGCCCAAGACTAAGTTAAGCCTGCAAGTCGTTGGAAATTTTGAGCCATGTCAATCTATTTTAGTGGCAAGAGGTCACGTCTATGGTTCAATGTGTGTGTACTTGAATCATTTTGTGAAAGTGAATATTTTTGCATGATCAATAATCCCTTGAAATGGAATTCTTAACTATGTGTGGGATTCTCTCTTATCTGAGTGGCATTATTGTGAAATCTTGATTTAATTAAGTTGCATGAATGCGATAAATTCTCATAAATCACTAGGCAAACCTTGAAGGTTGATGCCATTGACTTGAAATGTGTTTGAATTGTGATTCAATGAAAGATTGGACCAGAATTGTGTGAAAATTAAACGAAGCTTTTTTAAAAAAAAAAAAAATTGCATAGTGAATGGTGGTAGAACCAATGGTGAGT
This sequence comes from Solanum stenotomum, assembly GCF_019186545.1. Classification (NCBI taxonomy): domain Eukaryota; kingdom Viridiplantae; phylum Streptophyta; class Magnoliopsida; order Solanales; family Solanaceae; genus Solanum; species Solanum stenotomum. Next base: position 47,133,579 of record NC_064282.1, read on the forward strand.
TGTTCCTGTGTACAGAATCTTTTATTTTGGGTTTTTTTGTTTTTATTGTTTTGATTCAAGTGCGTAATTGTATAAATACATCTTGAGTGTAGTTGAGCTTGAATTCTATGTTTAGTGAGTGCTTTTCTCGAGGACAAGCAATAGTTCAAGTTTGGTGGATTTGAAGCTATAATCATTGAAGCACACCAGTGAAGGAATTGGTGTCCCGCAGGAACCAACAAGTGTCTCGCTGGCTAAAAATTGATTTGAATGGAGCAAAGCAACCTTAGTACCGGTACTTCAATCGACGTGGTACAATACTTGATTGGTAACTCATTGATCCCAATGCAGATGCTCTTGTGAGAACACAAGGTCGAAGTGGCAAAGTGATTGGCACTCCATAATCCTAAATTGTCATTCCACCGATCTAGCGCAAATTCAAATATGAAAGATGAAGGGAAAAAACACAATTAAAGAATTTAAAGCTTCCTTTAGAAGTTTCCAAGGATAGAATGTGAATTTGTGTAATTATGTGCCTTTATCTTCTTACCGATTAGGGATAGTATAAGAGATGTTCCTTTTTGGTGAAAAATATTCATAGAGCTTGTACAGAAAGAAAACTAATATTTGTATCACTCTAAGCTTGGATTTCATATTTTGCAAAATACATATTCTTGAAATGGAGATTTCCTATGTGAGTAGTGTCTCTATTTCTTCTTTATGAGATGTTAAAGCCTTAGCTAAGTGTGTGATATTGATAGGTTGAAAAACCCCAAATGGATATTGCTTAATCAGTTCTAAAATTGATTGTATTACATGGATCTATTGTTGTCTTGAAATTTTATCTAAGAATCAGTGGTTGCAAATATTGATTGTACTCTCTTACACCATTTTGGTTTGAGAAAATAAAATGGAGTTGGGTAAGACTCAATAGTGAGGACTTGTTGAAATTATTATATGGGTTTGAGCCAGGGATGTGATAATTCCAATAATTTCTAATTTAATGATATGAGCTAGAGATAGTCTATCTACTCAAACAATGTTTGGTGTTTTATTGGAAAAGGACTTGGAGTCGAGATAATTCCAAGGACATATGTTTGATAGTTCGATAGAATATTGAATGTAGCCCAGACCAAATGCTATTCATATATCAATCAATTTGGTTGTGATTAATCTTTGCCTATTTGAGTTGAAACCCCAATCATTATGCACACACCCCTAGTTCTTTCCAAACTTGGTAGATCGTATATTTGTGTTGATTCCTTGTTTTGTTACTTGATATTGGTGAATATTAGTTGCTACTAACCCCCCCCCCCCATATGTGTGTGTCCCTAATTACTTTTCCAAATTTTCTTTTGTACTTGTCCCTTTTTACTTCTCCAATTTTTCTTTTTTACTTGTCCCTTTGTACTTGTTCATTTTGACAAATCAAGAAAGGACAAAAAAAAATTACTTATTATACCCTCAATTAATTACTTTGAAAAAAGTAGAACTTTTTGAAAAATTTTAATTTTTAATTCATCCACTTCATAATTAATAGGGGCAAAATGGTAAACTCACTATGTCAATCATTATTTTTTTAATAGGTATGTCAACTCAAAAGTGGACAAGTAATTAGGACTGAGGGAGTAGTAATGTTCAATAAATAAATATTTTATAAAATATACTTCACTCCCCAGTAAAATACATTGACACATTTCACTGGAAAATAATTTTCAAGAGATAAAGTCGCTTAGGGTTGATTTGGTATGATGGAAAAAGAATAACTAATTTTGAGATTAATTTTAGGATAAATTTATTCCATGTTTGATTGAGATAAAATTGAGGATAATTTATTCTATGTTGCTTATATAGTTTATCCTCTCACCATCATACATTGAATGTTTTTAGTAAAGAAACAATGAATAACATTTGATTATTACAAAATAATGAACATTATGTATAATGAATTTATTTTTATAATAAATCATTGAATTGTTGAACTTATTTTACAATGAATCATTTAACAAAAAATATTATGATTAATTATACACACACATTGTAATTTATGTATAATGAATTTATTATTTATATGAATTCAATAATTTTATGATACATAATTAAGTAAGATACAATGATTTTGATGTATTCATTGTAATTTATGTATAATAATATTTTGTGTGAATTCAATAAATATTATATACAAATTTTAAGATACAATTATTTTGATGTAACCAAAATTGACCTTCATTAAATCTCAAAATACATTTTAAATTATTAAATATTAATTTATCAATTAAATAATAACTCTATAAAATAATAATATTTCATGATCACACCTATATTAATTTAGTAAGGTTTTACTGTCTCTCTTTTAAACACATGTATTTGATGTTTAATAGTAATAACTAGGGTTGTCATATGGGTGGGTTGGATTGAAATTGAAGATATTAAAATGGGTTGAAATAGAAATCGAGTTGTGTCCTGACCCGCCCAAGTTTACTTTGAACTCAAATGGATTAGACTCAAATGGGCTAAACACGGGTTGGGTCTTGACTCACCCAATTTGACATGCTTAATCTCAGTAATTTTAACATATTGTTATTTAAGTTTTATAACCATAATTTTAATTTCAACTCAAGAATTATTTTTTAAAAAGAGTTACAAATGGATAGTTAGATCCTAGAAGATATAAAATAGACAGTAATTCATATCTTCAATATAGGAACATACATTACACTAATGCAAATAAAGAGTCTTAAAACGGTTTGAAATTGGAGATTAAATTGGGCTCAATTGAATATTCTTTAAAATGGATTAAGGCCTGAATTGATTGAGAATGAAATCAATTCAAATTATGTTGAACCCAACCCATAAAATTTTGGACGGATTATCAATATTTGGTCTCATTTTGACACCCCTAGTAATAACGTACTATTTTAAGCCCCAACGAGCTATATGTACTCTCCACTGCATCTCGTACGCTTCATTTGCCAATTTGTCTGCTAAATGATTAACTTCTCTAAATACATGTCTGATTCTTGCATGAGTAGTTAGTTGAAGCCTTTATATCTCATCTATCTCTTCCGTATGTTGCCATGGTATTCTCCATTCTCCCCTTATCATCTTTGATAAACACAACGAGTCAGTCTTCACAATAACATTTGTGATATTGTTGTTTTGACAATGTTGTTGTGCTCTTAGGATGGCTCTAGACTCAGCTTCCATGCTATTTCCTATCCCTAGTCTCTGTGCTTCAGCGTATACCAGACGCCCTTGAATATTTCTTGTACAAAATATATATGTAATCTCTCTCAGGCTTCCTCTGATTGCACCATCAGTATTGCATTTTTTCCATCCCAGTTGTGGTTTCACCCAAGTTATAGTTTGGTAATGTAGCTTGGGTTTATACTTTTTTATCACTTCTACTAGATTCTCCCAACTTTTTTGAAACCTAATCCAAGGGTATAGTGGCTTGACTAGCTTGAATACTGCTTCTTGACATTGTTGAAGTAATGTCTCATACTTCACTTCCCTTCCATATCTTTTGGAATTCCTTCGTTTCCAGAGTTCCCACACCAAAATAGCAGGGATAGCCTGAAATATAGATTTTAACTTGGGCTTGGTAGCTGCTTCCCACCATTATGTGATAGCCTGTTGTAATCCGCCCTCCATTCTGATTCCTGCACAAGAAGAAAACTTTCTCCATAGCTGTTGGGCTATGGGGGCTATTAGAAAAAGGTGATTCATTGTCTCCTCCTCATGTGCATCACAACAGTAGCATCTGGACACTACAGTGATCCTCATCCTTTTGAGCGTATCATATGTAGCTACTTTACCTTTCCAACTTCTCCAAAGCAAGAAGTTGATTTTAAAAGGAACTCCTTTGCTCCAAATGTAACTCCACCACCAGACCTTCTCCTTTTTCCTCCTGATGCGCTCAAAAGCAGACTTCACAGTGAATTTCCCACTTTTACTTCCCATCCACCAAGGAATATCCAATGCCCCTTCTTCAATAATTGTTCGTATAGTCTCTACAATAAAGTCAGTCATCTCCTCCGAAATTAGGTTGCTCAACCTCAGCCTGTCCCATTCCCCATTCACGATAAATTGTTTCACCTCTACTTCTTCCTCCCCTATCACTGTATCTTCTATGAAGTATAGTGCACCCTACTTAGTCCAGTTGTCAAACTAAAAGCTCATCTCTCTAGATTTAATTTTCCACCAAATTTCATGCTCCACTTCTGCCCACACTTCTAGCATTTCCCTCCAAGCATGAGAGGGCCCTGTTCCAGTCACTACCGTGGGGTGTTGCTTCTTACAATATTTATTCCACATGTAAGAACTCCATAGAGATGTGGATTTTCTGAAGGACCACCAAAGTTTTCCAAACAGTGCCTTCATGACCTCATGGAGTGATCTGAACCTTACTCCGCCTTCACTCTTTGGCAAACACATATCATGGAGTGATCTGAACCCTCTATCCTTTTACATTTGCCTCTTTTTCTTTTTTTCATTGTTCCTTTTTACTTGTTATTTTTAACAAATAAAAAAACCTTTTTTTACCTATTATATCTTCATTTATTAACATTAAGTTTGTGTCTTTGAAACATCTAACGAGTAAAGATATTTGATATCCTATCAATTAATAGCGATAAAATGGTAAATTCACTACTCTAATCAATATTTTCTTAACAAATGTGTCAAGTCAAAATTGACAAGTACAAAGGGTCAAAGGGAGTATATCATGGAAATGCTGTTAAAAAAAAATTCTACAATAATAGCTCAATTATCAAAATGTAGACAATAAGTTGAAGACACCGCCAACATATAATTTTTAGAGAAATTGAAGATACTTTATATATACGTTTGGGATAAGAGTTTGAAAAATACCTCAACTTTGGTCGAATTTGTTGTTGCGTTACTAAACTTTCGTGAGGATCTATTACCTCCCTAGACTATTTAATACCGTATTATATATATATATATATATATATATATATATATATATANCAAAATTATAAATAGTAATGTATCCACGTGGGCACATATATACCTTTAAAATACACTATTAAATAGTTCAGGGGGTAAAAAATATGGTATTAAATAGTCTAGGGAGGTAATAGGTCCTCATGAAAGTTTAGTATCGCAACAGCAAATTCGACCAAAGTTGGGATATATTTCAGACCATTATCCCTATACGTTTAGAAAGCATTATCCCTATACGTTTAGAAAGCATCATCCCACTAAGGGTTTATATATATATATATATTCTTCATGCTAGTAACAATTCAATCTTACCATGAAAAAGATTCTTGAAGTTACTTTTCTTTCTCTCATATTGTTCTCTAAGTTAATTTCTTTCATTTGCAGTACTAACCATGTGATTTTTCAAGATCTTGAATTTTCTTATTGTACTTTCCACGGTAAAAACTCCATTCTTAATAGATTTTTTCATATCAATATGTAATAGAGCTTGTGTGAAGAACTGCATCTCTTCGTATGTAACTACTGACTTTGATGTTGTTGCTAAGTATTTCTTAAAAAATTATTAATAAGTAGGTTGGTTAGATTTTTAAGAGGTATTTTAGTAATTTAAATTGTCTTAAGAAATTTTCTCTTTTAATATATATAACTACTTCCCTCGTAATTTTGTTATCACGTATTAATGATAGTTGTTTCTTAATTGTCATGCATATCTAACACTTTTTTTAATAAATAAGGTATATACCATGATTCTAAAATTATTGTTTTTGGCTAGTTATCACTTGTAACAAGTCAGTGATGTATGAAAGCACATTATATTATAGAGAAGATGACCAAATAGCCCATACCTATTAGATTGTCGGATTCTCAACTATAAACTTTAACTTTATGGGGTCCTATCACCTCTAAACGATTTAAAATTGTAATTAATTTCAACTAAATCTTTATGAGTAAAAGCGAGTCTATTTTACTCTCTTTGAGAGAGTAAACACCAAAAATAAATATTAAAATTTTAGTTTTATAATCTCTTCTCTCTTTTTCTATCTCTCTTTCTCATTAAGGGTTTGTCTGGAAAGCCATCAGATTAATTGGAAGGGATGTAACTACTAGGGTAGTAATCACCAGCCTAGTGATTACATAATCTGGTAATTACAATGACTTGTTTGTTTGCCACGGTATAATAACATTGCGTATTGTTTGGTTGTACAAATGCAGTCATAAGGTTACATTAAATTTTAAAATTAACAAAATAATTATTTAAAATTTATATTAGAGAAATAAGAAACTTTCTAAATTATATTAAATTAAATATTTAAGATATATATTGTCTTTTAAAAATATATTAATTAATAAGCATATGCTCTTAAGTAATATTATGAACAAATAATTAATTTATATTTTTCAAATTAGTATATTTAATAGAACTAATCATGAAAACTAAAAGTACAAGATTTATATGAACATCATGAAATGCATTTTTGACAAAAAGATTAATATTATATTATATAAAATGTCATAAATTATTAAAATATTTGGCAAAAAGATAATCTATCAAGTCTAACTAAAAAATAAATGACTTGCAATGTGAAGTCTCAAGTCAATACTACTAAAACAAATGAAACCGAAAATACTGTAACACCTCGGATTCAAAAAGGCAAGAAAAATTTCAATTTTTCTCAGACCTAGTGTCAAGATTGACGAGACCATCCACGGCCCATAGGTAGGACAACAGTCCGTCGATGGTGCCATGGTCCACGAGTTGGATTTTTCTAAAGATGTCTAGTTTCAGTACTTTGTGACGATTCACCAGGACGGCCTGCCATCCATTCCACGATCCATAGATAGGTTTCGTAAGTGACTCCTAAACTTAAAAAAATTTCAGGGTCATAAGTTGAGGACGATAGAGTCGGCCTACGGTCTGTCGATAATGTAACACCTCGAATTCAAAAGGTAAGAAAATTTCAGTTTTTCTCAGACCTAGTGTCAAGACCGACGACACCATCCACGATTCGTAGGTGAGACGACGGTCCGTCAATGGTGGTGTTGTCCAAGAGTTGGACTTTTCTTAAGATGTATAGTTTAAGTACTTTGTGATGGTTCATCAAGACGGCCCATCATCCATTCTACGAGCCGTAGATAGGTTTCGTAAGTGAGTCACAAACTTAGAAAGATTTCAGGGTCATAAGTTGAGGACGAAGGCCGCGACCCACGGCCCATCGATTGAGCCACGGATCGGACTATAGGTCAAATTTGTCGTTCTTGGTTCAATGATTGAGTCTCTGAAACCAACGCCGATCGACCAGGACAGTTCGTAGGTAGAACCACGGATTGTAGGTCTGGCCGTTGGTGAGGAAGGGCAGTTATTTGGAAAGAAAGGGCTTCTAGGTCAACTCAAATGGTCATATCTTTTATCAAAATATGAATTAGGTGGAACATGACCTATCAAATTAAAAATAATTGAAACCTCTTTCCAACTCCACCGAGTTTTCTAAAATTCAAGCTCAGAGTAAAAAGTTATGCTCATTTCAGTGAAGCCCTATCAGGCAGACCACGATTGACGAACCTAGTCGACGGACGACAGTCTAAACGATGGTCCTTCAGTCCTGTAGTAGATGGCACTTTGGCATTTTTTAAGTCAGGGGTTATTGGGTCTTTTCCCATTTGTTTTAACTCAATACTGCGTCATTTTGCCTTCTACCCAAAGCCTATATAATGATTTTAAACCCACAAATCATCTAAACCCAATTCATTCTCTCAAATTCTCAAAAGATGATCAAGTTCTTCCTCTCAAATATTTCTCTCTCTAGAAGTTGCAGAAGAAAGCTAGGGTTTCTAGATTAAGCCTCCAAATCCTCCATTGCTTCCAAGCTTTTGGCATCAAAGTATGATAATTTTCATACATGAATTCCTTCCATTCATGGAGTTCCCAAATTCTTCCAAGCTTTTGGCATTTAGGTATGATAGTTTTCATTTATGGATTCCTTGCATTCATGGAGTTCCCGAATTCTCCTATTTTCAAAGTTAGAATTCCCCAATTGAGTTAGGGTTTTCTTCTATGTTATGGGTTCTCCGAATTATTGATCTATGATGCATGAATTAAGTTAATCTAATGATTTCGCGATGATTCCCCATGAGCCCATGTAATTCTCATGTTTTCCAAATTATGATGATATGATGTGGGTCTTGGATTATGAAAGAAGATTATGTGAAATAAAGCACAAATTGATAGAGATATATGAATTTCTATGAACCCATGTCTAACCCATGTCTTCTAGATGTTGATGCTTGAAAGTGGGTTTTGAACCTTGGAAGGTGAATTATGAAATCAAGCATGTCTTATGAAATTATGTAGATGTTTTACGGATGATTTGAGAGTAAAGTATCAATGATAATGTTATTATGTTGCTTAAAGGATTTCTCATATACACATGAAAGTATGATTGTGAAAGGTTTTTCTCACAAGGATTCTAAGGTTGAAAGGTCTTATCACCTAAATAAATCAATGATAACGAGCTATCCTAATGAAACCTAGCTTGGATTGGTTATTGAATGATACCTTTCCATGGATGACCATTACATATCTTAGATTGGCAAGATGACGTGCCCTTACATGGACAATAAGAACAAGTAAAAAAGACTGCTCCGTGGGATTTATGCTTAGCACCAAGGGGATAATGAGATGGAAGTTCTCCCATGACTAGAGGTCGGGTTTCTAGAAGCAATCTCCTTATCCCTTACCTGTGTGGCCCCATAGGATAATTGTCTAGATAGACATTAGCTAGTGGATCCACTTTAGCTAAAGATTAATGGTTCAACCTTGGCAAGTAGGACAACCTTTTTTGGTGTGGTAGACACCTGGGATCGTGTTATAGATCACATCGTCTCTATGTCGATCAAGGCTACTTCCCACAATAATAATGAACTAATGTTACTTCAAGAAGTATCTAACATGTGTTCAATGGTTTTAAAGATAATAGCTTGCATTGACCATGATTTATGACTTATGTCTTCTAACCCGTTTTATATCATGTTTTAGCTAGGTCAT
>NC_064282.1:47142667-47159167 GCF_019186545.1 Solanum stenotomum
AGGGTTGTGATTTTTCGATGAGTTATGATTTTTCCAAAGAGTTGTGACTTTTTTCAAATAGTTGTGACTTTCTTAATAAGTTGTGACATTTCCAAAGGGTTGTGACTTCTTGGAAAGGTCATGAATTTTCAGATAAGACACAAAAAATATTTGCTCATACTACCCTTTGTTAACTATAAATAGAGGGGTTTCCTCTCATTTTTCAGCCACAATTTTTTTTTAATCTTCTACTCTTCTTCTTCTACTTGCATTTTAAAAAATTTCATGTGATTTATTGTCACTGAGTGAGTTCGAAGTTTAGCGGAATATGAGGTATCACTATTCTGATGAAGTAAATTGTTCTATCGTAAGAGGGTACATTCCTTAACCTTGGGTACTTGAGGAAAATAATTCTGATGATATAATATTTATTTTTTTCTTAGTATATACAACAGTATGTATTGTTCCAATATATGAAGTTAACATAATGTACTCTAAATTCATTTGTTTTTGTTAACAATTTCTCTTGTGGTGTAGTTATATGCTTTTGAATATCTTTATTAAAAATTATTAAACTTAGCAAGATTTAGAGAATTGTCACGATTTATTTTTCTGGTGCCCAAGACAAGAGAATGAAATTATTTATCAATGCTACTTATGTGATTTAGATTGTCACGAAGTTTGCTTCAAAATAGTTATTACTATATAAACATTGCTTTTTTGTTTTATTGATTTACTATTTCTTAATATTTCAATATTTTTAATGAAATAAAAGTCCATCTGACTTATAATAACGCCAGTTGGTGTTTTTATTAGTTCAATTTTTATTATAGTATAAATTCATATATCCCTAACTTAGGTTGTGACTTTTTCGATGAGTTGTGACTTTTTAGATAAGTTGTGTCTTTTCCAAATAGTTGTGACTTTTTTAATAAGTTGTGACTTTTCCAAAGGGTTGTGACTTCTTGTAAAGGTCATAACTTTTTGGATAAGACACAAAAAATGTTTGTTCATGCTACACTTTGTTGTGATTTTATTGTCGTTGAGTGAGTTTGAAGTTTAACGGAATATGAGGTACCACTATTCTGATGAAGTAAATTGTTCTATCGTAAGAACAAATATTCATTAACCTCGAGTACTAGAGGAAAATAATTCTGATGATATAATAGTTATTTTTTTGCTTAGTATATACAATAGTATGTAATGTTCCAATATATGAAGTTAACATGATGTAGTCTAAATTTATTTGTTTTTGTTAACAATTTCTCTTGTGATGTAGCTATATGCTTCTCAATATCTTTTTTAAAAATTATTGAACTTCTCAAGAGTTAGAGAATGATTTGTTTTTTGCTGCTCAAGACAAAATAATGACTTTATTTTTCAATGCTACTTATGTGATTTAGATTGTCAGATTGTTTGCTTCAAAATAATTATTAGTATATAAACATTACCCTTTTGTTTTATTGATTTATTATTTCTTAATATTTAATTATTTTCGATGAAGAAAGATTTATATAATTTGTAATAACGCCAGTTGAAGTTTGTATTAGTTTAATTTTTATTGTAGTCTAAATTTATTTGTTTTTATTAACAATTTCTCTTGTGATGTAGAAATATGTTTCTAAATATCTATTGTACAAAGCTTATAATTCAAATCTTTGCTTAAATTTTCTAAATTGATAATCACGTGCAACACACGTGTCGAAAAACTATATATATATATATATATATATATATATATATATATATATATATATATATATAGATGTATGATAGGTGGTGGATAATATAATATACTTGAAGATTTGAAAGAAATAAGAAAAACTCTCATTTCTTGTCAGTTTAATATTAGAACAACAAGAATCTCTAATCTTCGAGTTTCAAGTTATATTTCAATCTCTTCTACCGTGAGTATTTACAATTTCATGTTTCGGTATGGAATTCATTTTATAGTTGCATTATGAACATAGAATGAGGTATGTTTCTAATTTACTTTAGTTTGGCTAGTGTGAGGTAGTAATATCATTACAATAGTTTTAATACTTTTTGTTAAATACCAATTTAATTTTGTTCATAATTTGAAGGGAAAATTAGTAAACTAGTTAAAAAAACCTAAATTAATTAGTAAAAAACCCCATACTTCATAAATATTAGTAAAAATGTGAAAGTGTCATTATTTTAGAAAATATTGTGTATCCTAATTTACTTTCTATTTTATCTCACCTTAATTACACATTTTCCAATTAATTCTCTCTCATGTATACTACCTTAAAAGTATGAACTCTCTAACTTGAATGTTAAATTACTATAATACCCGAAATTTAAAACACACAATTTAGTATATATTCTATATTTATATTATATTAAAAGCAGACAACTTTTCAATTGATGGGTAGTGACTTTTCCGAATGGTAGTGACTTTTTTATAGAGTTGTGACTTTTTCGATGAGTTATGACATTGCCAAAAGGTTGTGATTTTCCTTAATGGTTGTGACTTATCTAATTAGGCACGATAAGCACCTTTTCATACTATCCATTGTTTTCTATAAATAAAGAGGTTTTCTGACACTTTTAAACTACGAATTTTGTAAGTTTTCTATTCTTCTTCTTAAAACAAGAAAGATCACGAGAGTTGTTTAGTTATACAATTACAATATTTTTTGTGGGTAAACTAGACAAATCAACAAAAATAGATGCAACTAGGAGAATTGAATAACTCAACTTCAAACGAGAAGACTATCTACATAATGAATATGTACTCATTTATATAGCCATAAATACACTTTGCAACAACTTCTACTAGACAAGAAGTTCAATGATTTTATGTTGCACAAACTATAACTTGGTGTTCGAGGTGTGTGAGTCTCAAACTGTTGGAGAAAAAGGATTTGATCAAAACCTTTTTTGAAGATTCCAAACATGATTTAATAGGTACTCCTCTGTTTCCAATTTATTCGTTGTACTTTTACTTTTATTCACTTTAATATTGAATGTTCTTTTTTTTGGGTGGGGGTGGGGGCGCATCTTTAAGACTAAAAAGTTACAAAATATTTTTAGATATTCTACATATCCTTGAATTGGAAGTCTTTTTTATTTTTGGAAATTTCATGTCAAATTAAAATTAGAAAAATCTGTATCCCTTTTTTCTCAATAAATAGAGAGGGTTTCTCACACTTTTTTAAACTAGAATTTTGTAATTTTTTTTATTTTATCTTCTTCTTAAAACAAGAAAGATTGTGAAAGTTGTTCAATTATAAAATTATTATATTTTTTGTGGATAAACTAGACAAATCAACAAAAATTGATGCAAAAAAATGGAAAATTGAATAACTAAACTTCAAAAGAGAAGACTATCTAGATAATTAATATGTACTCAATTTCATAGTCATAAATATACTTTTGCAACAACTTCTACTTGATAAGAAGTCTAATGATTTTCTTTTGCATAAACTACAACGTTGTGTTCAAGCTATGTAAGTCTCAAACTGTTGTAGAAAAATAATTTGGTCAAAAACTTGTTTGAAGAGTCCAAACTAGATTTTAAAGGCATTCATCCATTTTTCAATTTATTTGTTGAGCTTTTATTTTTATTCAGTTTAATATAGACTGTTCTGTTTTTTTTTTTTTGGGGGGGGGGGGGGGTGAGGTGCGCTTCTTTAAAACCACAAAGTTAAAAGACATTTTTATATATTCTACATATCCTTAAATTAAAAATCTTCTTTATCTTTTAAAATTTCATGTCAAATTAAAATTAGACAAATCTATATCTATTGATTTTGTCTATACTACCTTAAAAGAATGAACTACCTAACTTAAATTTTAAATTATTATAATACCCCCAACATTAAATGACAAATTTAGTATATGTTCTATATTTTGTGTTGTACTATATTTGTTTATATTATATTATATTAAACGCAGTCACCTTTTCACATTGAAGGGTTGTGGCATTTCCAAAGATTTATGTTTCGATGAGTTGTGATCTTTTCGAAGGGTTGTGACTTTTCCACATAATTGATACTTTTCCGAAGAGTTGTGACTTTTCCAAAGGGTTGTGACTTTTTCAAAGAGTTATGACTTTTTCGATTAGTTGTGACTTTTTTGAAGGGTTGTGACTTTTTTTTGACAACTCACAATAATCATTTTTTTCATACACTATCCTTCTTGACTATAAAAAGAGGGGTTTCCTCAAAAAATTTAACGGCATTTTTATAAAGTTTTTCATTGTTTTTCTTCTTAAAACACCAAATTTAGTATATATTCTATATTTTATATTATATTATATTATATTATATTATATGATATTACAAGAAAACACCATTTCACATTGAATAGTTATGACTTTTCCAAAGAGTTACGACTTTTCTAATGAGTTGTGACATTTCCGAAGGGTTATGACTTTTATGATAAGAAACAATATGCAAATGCTTATACTACCCTTTGTTAACTATAAATGGAGGGATTTTGTCACATTTTTAAACTAAGATTTTTTCATGTTTTCTATTCTTTTCTTATGTTCAGTGAAATTTGAACAATCCATACCATGAATGTTAAATTAATATAATACTCAAACAAAAAAAAAATCCAATTTAGTATATCTTATATATTTTATATCAATATTTATGTATATTATATTATATTAAAAGTATGTACTCCAACAATATAATAATAACTAAGTAATGCACTGTGGAGCAGGTAGGAGAAAGTATATTTAAGAGGTGTAACTATGCGATTTTAAGAGTGACCAACTTTCAGTAGTAGGCATAAGAAAATTTACATCCACCATTCATTCACTTTATAATTCCTTACTTAATTTTTTTATTTGATAATATTCATATTATTTAAAAAAATTAGTGTAGTACATGATTTGATATTCACGTGCAACGCACGTGCGTTAAAACTAGTATGTTTAAAAAAAGAGAATATTTTCTCTCTCTCATATTTTCATCTTCCAATTTTTTCCATTTCAAAGCCCGCCTCCTCTCTTCCTTCTTTTTTATTTTTTTTCTCTTTTAGAAATTGGAAGATATATTTTATCCGTTCTTTAAGATTTGTTTTATGATTTTATTTTTGTTTAAATCGTTCAAAATTGTTGTTTGTAGTTGAAATCATGTTTAGGGTTTGATAAACTCTAAATCACTCTCCAATGGAAGAATCTAAGAGAATTACTAGAGGTATCCAACTTAATCAACAATTTTCTAGTGATTTTTCATCATTTAATCTACATATTACTCAAGAAATAACGGATAATGTAGGATCCGCTGCTAAAATGATGGAAGAGAGACGATCGAAATATTTACAGGACCCAATTAGTGTGCAAAATCTTCTTCAAATTCAGAACAGAGCTGTAGAATCTTCGTCTACTAGTGGGGAACTTGAAAAGTGACGAAGAACAAGTGGTTGACGAAGAGGTATTTAATTATTTTGCAGTTCAGTTGAAGTTGTTAAAATCACAAAAATCATGATTGTTCATAATTTTATGTTAGACTGCAATTTGATCTAATTTTCTTTGTATTCAGAATATATTAAGTATGTGTATTGAGATTAAATAGATTTGCAATTGTATATGGATATTGTGCATTTGTTTGTATGTTTATTGTATTTTCAATTTTATTTTATTTTTGTATTTGTGGATATTTTGTTAGTTTTGATAAAATACCACATATTTGAAATCATCTTTTTCTAGGTATGTACATTGGTATGTATTCAATAAATTAAGGATATTTTTATACTTTAAATAGTGGTGCTATTTCAGATTGTATTAATGAGTTCTTATTGGATGGTTTTGTATTCATCATCGTATATTTGTTGTATTTGTGTTGTGTGATTTTATAAGTTAATGTACTTATAGGTTTTTGTATTCATTATGCTATGTATTTCATTTTCTAAGTTATGGACACGGTAAGAGTGTTGTTTGTATCCAATTAATTAAAGATACATATTAAATTATACATTCGTCTTCCTTTAAAACAAATAGTGATGATATTTCAGATTGTATTCACTCCTTATTATTTGATTGTTTTGTATTAATTATGGCATATTTGTTGTAGTTGTGTTATGAACTTTACAAGTTACTCTATTTACATGTGTTTGTATTCATTATGCTCAGTGTATCATTTTCTAGTTATGAACATTGCAAGAGTGTTGTTTGTATCCAGTCAAGTTAATATACATAATAACTTTATACATTTGTATTCATTTTAAACAAACAATGATGATTTTTCAGATTATTTTGAATTTAGTATTCTCATTTATTTATGTATTTGAATTTTTATTTTCTCTTCTCTTAATGTACGTAGGGATTGCGGTATTTATATGCTTGCTTATGCCGAGTGATTGTCTTTTGGACAAGAAAATCCTGCCGGTAACTTTGATGTAATGTTTTGAAGGTCAAGATACGTTGCACTTCTTTGAAACTATGACCAACAGAAGAATGATGATGGAGCCATTAGTGAGTGAGGCACCCCCAAGGCATAACAAGCCTCAGATAGTTCGTGATGATAGTGAAGCAATTGAAATACAATAGTTTGTAGTATGGTTAATCTTTCTTTATTCTAAACTATTTTGTCTATTATACATTAAATTTTTTGTAGCAGTTTATTCTGCAAAGTCATCATTTTGATTTTATGAAGTATTGATTTATCATTAAAATGATTTGATACATATTACTGTATTTCATTGATTGCATATGTTGCATCTCTCAATAGAGAATTTAAATACAAATGATTATGCTTTCAAATACACTAAGATAGGTCGGATTCATTAGCGCTCTTTCAAATACAGATACAATTTGTGTTGCCACGATTATTCATATACAATCTTAATTAAAATTTGAATTCATAATGAGTTTACCTAAATTACAAATTGTAGTATGTATTTGTTAATTCATTCAATCTCTATTCATCATAGTTGTTTCTCAACAATTTTTTAGTATTTTAATTACCAAACGTTAGTTTACTTTTTGTATTCATTTATATACATAACTTGAACAATTTTGTATTTCGTCTTGATCATCTTGTATTTAGTCTTCGTAATTATATACCTTGTATTTTATAAATTAAAGACTTATCAGATCAATATATATAGTTATATCCACTGTTACTTCCAGAAAAGCAAATCAATTACATAAGGACAGTTTGAAGTAATATATTAAAATGAATACATAATAAATGACAAATACAAATTGACATCTGAATACATTTTGAAATATAATATTCACTAAAGATGATCAAAACATCAATTAAATAAAAATAAGGACAAACAAAATTATCCAATACTTTTGAAAAAAATACAAACATATCTAACTATTCAGTGCGTGGTCCATTCCTGCATGACTGCCTATTATGGCCCTTACATCACAGGTACTACAAGAATTCTTGTTCTTCTTCCTATATAGCTCACTACACGATTTATCACGAAACTTCTTTGGTGGCCTACCAGGTAGTTTTTTGAATTTTGGTGGCCTCACTACTTCATTCTTTATATATCCAGGTACATTCCAATTGGTTCGATCAGGTAATAGAGTAATTGAATTGTTGTATGTAACAAGTAATGTATTTGGTTTATAAAGGTCAGAACAATACGATTCAGGATCAAGAAATTCTTCTTTAAAACAGCCCAAGCAACATGTGCAAATTTTTCTTTCCAGGCAAACAATAAATGTTGTACTTGCATTATGTACACTGTGCACATAATTAATTGTTGCAACTACCTGTTAAACAAAATCAATTCAAATTGCATGATACAAATTTTACAGGGATATAGATTAATGTATGAAATACAAAATAAAATGAAAAAACACAACATACCGTCATATGTACTGATCGTTCTTCATTTTCAGCGAGCATTTCTTGAGCTTTACTAAAATAACAAAATTATATTTTTTCCATTTCACTTATATGCTATGCCCGCCAACATATTTGTATTTGTATATACGTTAAAATTCTATTTCTTAACAATGGTGATATTATCTTGTTTTGAATTAAATAGTTTCAAGTGCATCACAATTCTTTTTGAAGTCTGCCAACATATATGTATCTAAACAAATATTGAAATAGTATTCAGATCAAACACTTACAAAATACATTACATTGATCATATCCTTTTCGATAAGGGATACAATGTAGTTCAATAAACAGAAAACAAATAACCAAATAAATAAACAAAAATACAGTACAATTATTGTAAAAAATTGTACCTGCTCTAATTTGTTTTTCGTAGGGATACAATTTGATTCAAAAAACTAAAAACAAAGGCCAATTAAAAAAGCATATCTTCAAACAATCCATTATTATTTTCATATTCAACAAGTAAAAAAAAATTCAACGAATCCATCAAAACTAATTATTCATATGTTGTCATAATATATCCAATTTACAATGAAAATAGATACAGTTTACAATTATGTAAAAAATTTCATATCAAAATCAAAATTTCCTCTTTAATTTATTTATTTACAAAACTTGTCTTTCCCTTTTATGAAAAGTTGTGAAATTTATGAAAAGTTACGACTTTAATGAATAGTTGCGACTTTTATGAAAAGTTGTGACTTTAATGAATAGTTGCGACTTTTATGAAAAGTTATGACTTTAATGAAAGGTTGTGACCTTTTCGAAGGTTGCAATTTTTCCAAATAGTTGTAACATTTCCGATAAGACACAATAAACAGTTGTTCACACTACCCTTAGTAGGTTTATAAATAGAGGGATTTCCTCTCATTATAAAACAACTAAAATTCTGAACCTCTTCTTCTTCTTCCCAATTAAATATTTGTGTACTTTGCTCCTGTTGAGTGGCTCACTGCCACCATTGCATATGTTACATATCCTGGTATGTATTGTTACAGTCATTAATTTATGTTTATGTTATTAAAGATAAGTGATAACATGTAATAATTTTCATGATTTTCCTTTACATTATTAATGTTTGTTATTACGTAATCATGTATGTAAGATAATATAGTGTTTAAGTTTTAATGACCGATAGATTATATTATTTTATAAATTCCATGACATTAAATTCCCACGCAAAGCGCAAGTAATTTTACTAGTTATAATAAATTAGAAACAGATTAAGGATGAAGCAATTAACTAATACATGATCCAATTTGTATTCCACCAATTTTATCGAACTCCCGATAAAAAAATCCTTCTCCAAAGCTCTTTGTCAACAATTTTTTTGTCCTATTTCGTTCAAATCTATCTTACCAAACAGAAGAAAATAGATTTTTATCAAAATAAATTGATCAAAGATTGAGTATTTTCAATTGAATCTTGAATATCGATAATGAGAAAATTGATCAACAATGGAATTGCCGATGAAGTATTTAGTTTTGATATTTGTAAGTGATGAGACTTTTAAGCGATTGTTCCTTTTTAAAATTATTCTCTCCCTTAAATTTCTCCTTTTTGTTATTTAGCAATTGTATTCTTTCAATTAAAACAAATAATAAAAACTAAAATAAGATACATATTAAATTATTTTTTTGTCATTTTACTAAATATTGAAGGTGTTGACAATGAGTCCTTTTAAATGATAAAATATTGACATTTTGAAAAATTTTCCTAATTTGAATTCTATTAAATATGAGCAGATTGTTATGGGCTCAGATCTTTGTTGTTTTCTAGGTTTGCAGGGCATATTAATTGATGACTTGAAGATCAAGATTTTCATACCTATTGTAAATTAGTGCTGATGAATTTTGTATGTCTGAATTGGTTTTGATAGTTATGTTGTGAATAATAATTTAATCTTCTTGATGACATAACTCAACAATATAATTTTGTATTGTCACATAATTTCTTGGCATCAATAGTTGGTTGAGTTAAAATAAATTAAGTATATAGTTTTTACGTGTGGTCAAGCTGATAGTATTAAGAGTTTTACAAGAAATTTTACAATTGAGATTAATATGCTATTTTTGTTGATATTTTCTTCATATATGCTATTTGATGAGAATCTTGTAATTAGTTAACTATTCACAAAGTTAGTTAGTTAGAAGAGAATCTTTGTTAGTTATAGCTAATTCTTAATTTTGTATATATATACAACTTGGATGTAAAGTCACACATTATGAATGAAGGAATATTTTCATTCTCTCTGATCTCTCTCTCCAGTTCTGTTCATATCTCTGTTAATGGAGCTTTTTATCATAGTATCAGAGCACAACGAAGTTTCCTGTGTCTAAAACTTAATTGCTGCAAAGCTCCTTCATCAGCTCCTCAATTTGCTGCTCAAAGGACTCCTGTTTCTTAATTGATTTGTTCTGTTTTTGGATCTCTGTTCGTGATCTGGAAATTTGTTGGTGATCTATCATGGTGCTTACTGATGAAGTCGCTGGAACTAGTGAAGTGCAGGTACAAGGAGTGACTTCTACTAAGCTTGAACGTATGGATCACAATCATCCCTTATTCATTTATTCATCCGATACTCAAGGTTCTGTTCTCATCTCAGTTCAGCTTCTAGGTTCTGAAAATAATTCTCTATGGAGTAAATCCTTGAAACTTGTACTTCTGGGAAAAAACAAGTTAGGATTTCTGTTAGGAACTTGTAGAAAGGACACGTATCCTTCTTCCATGCATGATCTGTGGGACATGTGTAATGCTATTGTCTTGGGATGGATAATGAACACTGTCTCTAAAGGTCTGCTTAGCACATTCATCTATGGATCTGATGCACACACAGTTTGGGAAGATCTTTGTGAGAGATTTGATAAAGTCCATGCATCTAAGGCCTTTTTTCTTCATAACGAGATAGTTACACTGTCTCAAGGTACTGCTTCTGTGTCCACTTACTTTTCTAGGCTTAGAGAGTTGTGGGATGAATTTGAAACTCTAATGCCTCCTCCTTCATGTGCCTGTAATGAATCAAAATAATATGCTGAACATTTTCAATTTCAGAAGCTATGGCAGTTTCTAATGTGTTTGAATGAAACCTATGTTCATTCTAAAAGTCAAATTCTGATGATAGTTCCTGTTCCTAATGTCAATCAAGCCTATGCTATGATAATCAATGTTGAGAGTCAGAGGTTAAATGGTGGTAGTAGTGGTTCCTCCTTAGCTGATTCACAATCTGAAGTGGCTCTTATGAGTAACAAATTGTCTCAGGGTCACTACTCTAGTTCTAGTAGTCCTCGTCATGGGAACAACAGTGGTTCTAATTCAGGATCTGGAGGGATCAATGCTTATGGTTCTGGTAATGGATCTAATGGTGGTTATAGGCAGAGAAACTATAGTGATGGTATGCCTAATGGGAAATCTCACTTGTTTTGTGATTTCTGTCACTACAAAGGACACTAGGGAGTCTTGTTATAAGCTTCATGCATATCCCAAGAGGAAAGGAGTAGCCTCTACTTCCCATGCCAACATTGCGGCTACTGGGGGAAATTAATTTAGTGAGGCTAGAGCATCTGATCCTTATGTTTCCTCCACTAATACTCCTCCAACAGGTACACAAGGTCTGTCCCTATTCACACCTGAGCAGTACACTCAGATTCTCCAGCTTCTAAGCAAAGGGAAAGAAGTAAATCTTGTGGCTAATGTTGCAACTACTAGCACTGCAGGTTAATCACAACTCTTATGTCTGGTGTGGTTAACAGTAATTGGATTGTAGATACTGGGGCTTCTAATCACATGGTTCATAATCTTAGTTTAATGAATCAATATACAGACCTTGGTGATAAGAGCAATATGAATGTCAATCTCCCTACAGGAGTTCAGGTCCCTATTAGTCATGTTGGTGAATCCTTAGTTCTTACAAATAAAACTGTGAGAGATGTGATGTTTATTCCAAAGTTCAAATACAATCTTCTGTCTGTATCCCAGTTGACTAAGCAATTACAGTGTGCTGTGCTATTTTTTCCTGACTTCTGTGTCTTTCAGGATCTCTCAAATGGAAAGGTCCTGGGATTGGTAAAGAAGATCAAGGTTTATATCTTCTTCAGACTGGACTCAGTAACTCTGGTGACAATGGTGGTTTTCATGCTAATAATCCCATCACTGTAGGTCTTGCTGTAGACAAGTCAAGTGATACTACTACTAGTTTTACTTCTTCTGTTTCATCTGTATCTTCTCTTAGCAATCTCTTGCATAAGAGGCTTGGACATGCTCCTCTTAAAGTGCTTAGTAGAATAGAATGTTTACCTCCTGTAACTTTGAAGGATCATAATTGTACTGTGTCCTATTGCAAAGCAATAAAGACTTCCTTTTTCCTATTAGTATGACTACTTTTGCTTCTGTTTTTGATATTGTACATGGTGATGTTTGGGGACCCTACAAAGTTTCTAATCATGATGGGAAAAGATACTTTCTCACATTGGTGGATGATAAGTCCATATATACTTGGATTTTCTTGTTACACACTAAATCTGACTCTTTTGTAGTTCTGAAAGACTTCTTATGTATGGTGAAGACACAGTTTGGTGTCGGGATTAAATGTGTTAGAACAGATAATGAGACTGATTTTGTCAACTCTAAAGTTTCTGATCTATTCAAAGAGTTTGGGGTCTTGCATCAAAATTCTTGTGTTTACTCACCTCAACAAAATGGTGTTGTTGAGAGAAAGCATAGGTCATTATTTGATATGGTTAGGGCCGTAAGATTTCAAGCAAGTGTACCACTGAAGTTCTGGGGTTGTTGTCTCTACAATAGTCTATATTCTCAACAGGCTACCTCTATAGTATTGAAACATAGGTCTCCTTTTGAAGTTTTGTTTGGCAAATCTCCCTCTTCAACACATTAGGGTCTTTGGCTCCTTATGTTATGCCACCACTCCTAAACATCTTGATAAGTTTCCCCCTAGGGATATTCCTGCAGTTCATCTAGGATATTCCTTTTCTCAGAAAGGCTATACACTATATGATTTAAGCTCCCACTCCTTCTTTGTCAGCAGGTACACGGTGTTCAAAGAAGAGATTTTTCCTTTTAAGGATCTCCACTCTTCTCCTACTCCCTTGTTTCCTGTCTTAACTCTTATTGATGATTCTCCTGTTTCTGTCCCTTCTTCTGACTCTATCACCACCTTAGATAGACCTCCTACACCTCATGATCCCATACCGCCTCCAGTTGATTCCATACCACTTCCAACCCCTTTTGAATTTCCTGTGTCTACAGATAGTCAACCTCCTCCTAGAAGATCTACCGGACCTTCCAAACCTCCTGTCTGGCTAGATAACTATAACACTCCTAGTGCTAAAACTGCATGTTTGTATCCTATCTCTCATTATGTTTCCTATTCTAGAATATCACCTTCATATAGAGCCTCCCTTGCTGCTTATTCTGCTATTACTGAACCACAGTCCTACAAGGAAGCCTGTCAGAATCCTCATTAGGTCAGTGCCATGCAGTCAGAAATTGCTGCTTTAGAGGATAATTTCACTTGGTCTATTGTTCCTCTTCCACCTGATAAAATTCCTATTGGGTGCAAATGGGTGTTTAAAGTTAAGTACCATGTCTCAGGTGCAGTTGAAAGGTATAAGGCTAGGCTAGTAGCCAAAGGGTACAGTCAGCGAGAGGGCCTAGACTATACTGAGACCTTCTCCCCAGTGGCCAAGATGGTCACTGTGAGATCAGTTGTGGCTTTAGCTGCTTTAAATGGCTGTTTTTTTTTTTGTTTCAAATGGATGTTCACAATGCATTTCTTCAGGGTGATCTACCTGAAGAGGTGTATATGCAGATCCCTGATGGTTTTGCAACCCAGGGGGAGAAATCTATGGTTTGCAAACTACATAAGTCCGTGTATGGGTTGAAGCAAGCACCAAGGCAGTGAAATCTGAAACTGACTGAAGCTTTGATTAATATGGAGTTTACACAGTCTCACTATGACTATTCATTGTTCACAAAGAAAGTAGGAAAGGAGCTACTTATCATCCTGGTATATGTTGATGATCTCCTAATCACTGGAAGTAATTTACAACTCATAGAGCAGGTCAGGAAAGATCTCCAACACAGGTTCAAGATGAAAGATCTTGGTGAGCTAAAATACTTTCTTGAAAATTGAATTTTCTAGGACTGTTGATGGTATTCTCATGAATCAGAGAAAATATGCCTTAGGACTTGTGTCTGAATTGGGATTAACAGGGTGCAGGCCTACTTCTACTCCTCTAGAATTCAATCACAAGTTAACTTCTACTGTGTTTGATGAATGCACAGGCAGAGTTAATAATGCAGAAGATAAATTGTTAGATGACTTTGGGAAATATCAAAGACTGATAGGAAGACTATTGTATCTGACTATGACTAGGCTAGACATAGCCTTTGTAGTTCAGGTATTGAGTCAATATATGCACTCACCAAAATTATCTCACATGGAGGCTGCACTTAGAGTGGTGAGGTACATTAAAGGAACAACAAGACTTAGTTTGTTTATGCTAAGCAGAAAAAAATCAGAACTAACAACTGTGACTCAGATTGGGCAGCTTGTGTAGAATCCAGAAGATCTGTGACTGGATACATAGTGAAACTGGGAGATGTAGTGATATCATGGAAGGTCAAGAAGCAAAGCACTGTGTCTAGAAGCTCTGTAGAAGCAGAATTCAGGAGCATGGCTACCACAGTTGCAGAGATAGTGTGGTTGAAAGGCTTATTCAAGGAGTTGGGGACAGAAATCAATTTGCCTATAAGATTGTTTTGTGATAGTAAAGCTGCAATTCAGCTAACAACTCACCCTATTTTTCATGAAAGAACCAAACACTTTGATATAGACTGTCACTTCGTTAGAGAAAAAATCTTGGAAGGACTCATACAGACACATTACATAAACACAAAAGATCAACCAACAGACTTACTCACAAAAGGGCTATGCAAGCCTCAGCATGAAGCACTTATCAACAAGCTTGGAATGAAAAATGAATTTTCCTATTCTCAGCTTGAGGGGGAGTGATGAGAATCTTGTAATCAGTTAACTATTCACAAAGTTAGTTAGTTAGTTAGTTATAAAAGTTAATTAGAGTAAAGTTAGTTAGAAGAGAATCTTTGTTAGTTACAACTCATTCTTAATTCTGTATATATATATACAATTTGGATGTAAAGTCACACATTATGAATGAAGGAATATTTTCATTCTCTCTGATCTCTCTCCCAGTTCTGTTCATATCTCCATTAATGGAGCTTTTTATCACTATTTTTGTTAATTGAAATTAAAAAAAAAAAATTGATTCTTTGTATATTTGATTTTATGCCTAAAGAATAACATTTTGAAAAGGAATAGTGATACTAATTTCATATATAATTTTAAAGATGAGAGAGGGTCTTCTCTGGCCTATTGCTCCTGAAGAAACAATATATTATAACGATTTCGTTATGATTATTAATGAAGGCATGTCAGAGAAATATTTTGCATAATTAGTTTCTCATGTAATACACTATTCCATAAAATATTGTACATAAAAGGATATAGAACAAATGTCTGTGAATGATAAATTTGAATTATCATATGATGACGTATTTAATTTATCATAATAAAGATAATTGAATATCATTCGAATATATAAATTTATAATCAATCAAAGTTTAATTAAATACATAAATATTTTTGTTAATAAGGTACGAACATATGCCTTGAAACAAATTTGACCAAATATTTCATTGTAGATCATATTCTTGTGTATGTTCCTTTCATTTGATTCAGTTATTGATCAGGAATCTTGTTTTCAATATTGGTACAATTCTTGAAAATGCAATGTATAGTTAGTTATGTGAAAAATATAGGTAGAAAATTCAACATTGGAAATTGTTTGATTGGGATAAATTAATTTAAAAGGAATTTTTCATTTTAAAGAAAAAAAAGTTGAATTTTTGGGATAAATACATGCTTGATAGCATATTGAAATTGTTTGTCAAGCAAATGGTGTTATACACCATAATAATAATAAATAATGAAATTGTAACACCCCAGAGAATTTTTCGAACTAAGACTCGAGCCGTCCTTCATGTGGAGTGAGATTTTACCAAGGAATAAAATTTCTTGAGTGTTGAGTTAAGGTCCCTAGGTATAGCACATTGAGTTCCAAGAAGAGTTGAATTGGAAATAGTCATTTTGGAAAGAATCTGGAAAATTTGGCCAAGTATGGAAAAAAAAAAATAAAGAGTTTTTGGTCAACTTTGAGCAGTCGTAACTCCTAGCTCAAAATGATTTAGGCAAATTTCCAGTTATGTCTGGAAAGCCCTTGAAATGATCTTTCCAACGCCACCGAGTTTGCTTGATTCCGAGTTCGTGTGAGTGAGTTATGCCCTTTGGAAGTTGGGCTGTTGGCACAGTCGCACAGTCGCACAGTGCAGTTTGTTTAGTCCGAAAATTTTAAGGGTATTTTGGTCTTTTCCCTAATCTTTTCTTTGGGTTATATTGAGGTGTTAGACTGATGTTTGGATCATTTTTGTCCCATTTTAAAGAGTGAGAGTAAGAGTGAGAGTTAGGGCTTGGAAGATAAGAGAGAAAGAAGAGGAAAAGAAGAGGAGAAAGAGAAGAAGAAGCTAAGGATCGTCGTGGATTTTCGTCGGGGGTGATCCCTAATCAGGTATGTGAGTT
>NC_064282.1:47161005-47211939 GCF_019186545.1 Solanum stenotomum
CGGGAGTTCCAGTTAGCTATGACAAGCCTCTTTGCTTCCGGAGGATTTCATTTACCTTTCAGTTGTATCAGTTGTTAGGAGGTCGTGGGTCTTGTCCCGACTTCCATCTTTATCAGTTAGAGGCTTCATAGATAGACAATAGAGTTTCAGAAGTGTCTTCATTTATTTTGTTAAATGTTTTGAAGACTAAAGTTGCCTTTTATGGCGAGTTGTATATATATTCTATTATACAGAGTTTTCTTTTGAGTTAAAGATTTGTAAAGTTGAGTTTATAAACTCTTATTCAGTTTTAAGCTCTTGTATGCTTAAGTTAGTATTTCGCTTGGAGTCAGCCAGGATGAGGGTTCGCTTGGGGACCAGCAATGGTCTTCGAGTGCCGGCCACGTCCAGGGTGTAGGCTCGGGGCGTGACAGAAATGCTTAAGGAAAGAAATATTTTCATGATTGTACAAAAATATATTTTTCAAATTTCATGATTGAAATATCTAGAAAAATAAATATTTTTATGTTCGATCGGTTAAATTTTTTGGAAAATATTTTTTTAAGAACAATAATTTTCTTAAAAATGAGAAAGATTACTATCCTAGTTGACAGAGGCGGACCCACATGTAAAGGTCAGGTGCACGTGCACCCGCTAACTTCAAGAAAAATCATGTATATCTATTTTGAAAATTGGAAGAAACTAAAATATAAACAAGAGTGCCCTCTTGAAAACACAATTAGTACTGCTGGTACAAGCATACGTGATCACCCATGCGACCGCGGTTCGATTCTAGCCTAAACCACATTTTATTATTTTTATTAATTCATAATATTGGCTCACCCCGTAGTATTCAAATTGAATCTTGGGTTTGCCTTGCTGGTTGATGTAGGGAAAATAACTTCCACAAGTGATATTCCACACCAATTGTATCCAACACACTTCATCTTCACCCCCAACCACTTACATCTTGTTTGGATGGTTGTTACCCGTTGCTTTATAACACTTCATCTTATAAAGTGAAGGAAATCGGATCGGATCACCCATGTGGATCAATCCGGATTCATATTAAGAAAATAATAAATATAATTAGTTATATATTAAATTGCTAATTAGAAAAGAAACGAGAAAAGACACAATGATTAGGAGACTCCCAAATCAATGTGTCGCTTCGTGAAATATTAAAAAGTAGTCTTTGGAACTCCTCGCAAAAATTATTTGCGCATAAGAAAAAACAGAAAACTTCATCCTCTTTTTCTCTAAAAAAAGTCCATGCAACAAAGAGTTGTTGTTTGAATATTTTTCTACGAATATTGGGATTTTGGGAACAATCATCCGTAACAAGTACGATTCTAAAATATGGCTATTTCGGTGTAGTTCATGTTTATATACATATAATTGACTATTAGACTAGTGAAGCGAATTTAATGATCCTCCAAACTATGCGTTTGAGTTTATTCTTCATTAGTACCAAGCCACATTATTTGTTTCCTAGTTTTATTTTTCTTAAGGAAATTTTCAGTGTTGAAAAGTCTTAATTTATTGCATGTTAAAAGTTGTTTTGGTGGTGTTTTTCGGCGAAATCAAATTATTCTCTGTTTATAATTTATTTTGTTTTTAGCGTGAAACAAATTGTTATTGCAGAAATTTCTTTCTAATGTGGACCAAGTATTTGGTTTTTGTACGTGTATGTGCACCGTGTTTTATTTGAGTGAATAAAATGTCGCCTTGAATTGGAATAGCATCATCATTACAATCTAAATTAAGAGAAAATCCTCTCAGCCATTTGTTGTAATTAAATCTTTGGGATAATTTCAGAAATCTCCCTCCACGTTTCGCTCAATCACAATGACCTCCCTCGAAATTTGTGATATTACACATACCTCCCTTATTTTAAATATTTCGTAACAATTCTTTTTAATCTATTTTTAATTAGTGTAATAAAATACAGTTTGACAACTTTGCCCTTTTCTAATAGTCTATTAAACTCCTTTAATTGATTGTTTTTTTAAATCAAAAATATCATATTTGATAATTTTTTTTTAAAAAAAAGTCCTTGGCTCAAAATATTCTTTTCTGCAGACTGTAAACAAGTTCCAAATCTATTCCTATTCGGTCTTTTTCTTTGCACGAGTAATTGACCATTCTTATTTTCTCCTTTGTATACATTACAACACATAAAGTCCCTCACGGTATAAGTAGTTTTGGAGTAAAAGAACTACAATCTTTTATCCCAGAGGGTACGCGTACGACTGCGTATTGGTTAGTTCGATTTGAAGTTTATCGGTTTGATTTATCAGTTACCAGTTTGTATATATGCTAAACCATTATAGAACCATAAAAATATTGTCTTATGAGTTATTGGTTTGTCGATTATTGATCATTATCAATTCGGTTATTGGTTTAACAGTTATGATTTGCCACCAAAAATAATTTTTGAAAATTACTTTAAAACAAAGGTGACAAACCAACAGTGGTGGAGCCAGAAATTTCATCAAGGGTGTTCAAGATTATTTTTTTTAATAAGTGAGTTGAATATTATTTGTTTAACCTAGGGATTCTACCATGAACGATGTCAACATTTGTCAATATCAAATATAAACAATCAAGTTTTTTTTCTTCTATTTGATGCATTGATTTTATATGGATAAAATATATGATTATTTTTTTTTAAAAATGAAATATTGATAGAACAAATGCATCTAGCTTTACAAAACATAAATCACACCAGTAGAAAAAAAAATCTTAAAAAAAGAAGAAGATAAAACGCATGTATTGATTTTAGCTTTGGGTTTAAAGTTATTAACATGTATAAACACAAATTTTTAAAGTAAAATGTTGGCTTTTTTGTTTTCACCATTAGAAAGTGTATTATATCCTAGATAAAAATTAAAATACATGATATCTAAATATTCAAAATTAAATAGTATTCATATATGTTACTCTATATTATTAATATTGTAATATTAATAATTAAGAAACTTGAGGAACATAGTAATGGTGTGTGAGGTTGTGTTCTTCTCTCAAAATAAAACCAAAAAAAGATGTGTGGGATTTGAACCCGCACACCTGAGGTGGAACTGCACAGGCTTAACCACTGTGCCACAAAAGAGTTTATACCAAGGTTGTTCAACATTAATTATTTATTCCATAAATCTAGAATTTGACCTCTCTATATGATGTAATTTTCCGGCCAAGGGTGTTCAACTGACCACCCTTGGATGACTGTAGCTCTGCCCCTGCAAACCAAACGAACCATGCACATGATTTGAAAACATTGTCACATTGTAGAATAACCAACAGTTTGAAACAACCATAAATAAAAGTATGAAACTAAACTCTAAGTCAAGGACTTTATATACCAAAAGGTATAAATATAATTATTTAATTTACTATCGGGTTATTGATTAACCCGTTAAGAAAAAACCTCAACCGTTAAGAACTGATAACCAGATAATAAAAGAAATCAAAACCGTTAGGGACAATGCTAAACTAAAACTCATTATCGATAAATCAATAGTTTTTTATTGATTCGAATTACCAATTTTGGTTCGATTTTGACGTGCATGGAATAATTGGCCTCACGGGGCAAGAAGAAGAAGAAAACGTAGGACCCACGTTTGTAGAGAAAAATACTTTCTAGCAAAGAAATTGTGGGATTTAAACATTTTTTTGTGTGTTAAATATGAGAGTTTAAATGAAAAATGTAATATTTAAAAGGATAGATTTGTCAAGTTGTATTTAATGTACATTAATGGAAAATAGATAAAAAGATTTGTTACAAAAAATGCTTGTTTAATCTTAAATGGGAAAAGGGACAAATATACCCTCGAACTTTCAAAAATGGTATGTCAATATCCTTCGTTATACTTTTGGTTCATCAGAGCCCTTGCCGTCCAATAATCAGTGCACATTTGCCCCTCTTACTAACAGAACACTCATTGTGTACAGGTGGCGCAATCCTACGCCACAACCCGAGTTGACCAATTTTTTAACTCGAATTTCAAAACCCGTCCATAACCCATTTAACCCACCCGATTTACCCACAAATAAACTCAATAAAATCCTAAAGAAAAATGGAAATCTTTATTGAATTCATCAACACGAACCCTGATAGGATCCTTATGAACATTAACATCATTTTTAATCTTCTTTGCATTTTGGTGATCCACATACGGCACCGCCGGCAACGACGGTGAAGGTGGCGGCAAAGGCCGAAACCCACCCCATCTGTTATTACTGTGAGGATGATAATAAGGAGGATACTGATTTTGATAAACTACAGATCTAGTACCATAACTGGACTGACGGAAACTAAAGTGGTAATTCGAATTGGAAGGAGTCAGGTAGTTGAGTGGGGGAGGAGAGGTTAGTATGTAAAGGATAAGGGTTTGGGAGAAGGGGGAGGTGTTGTAGAAGCTGCAAGTAAGGAGTAGTTTGGGTGGGGAGGTGGTGGGGAAGGGAAGGAAATGGCGGAGCAATAGAAGAAGACGGTGGCGTCGGAGGAGGAGGGTGGTGGAGGTGATGATTTTGATGCCTTTTACCCCATGAAATTCTCATTTTTTTTCTTCCTTGCAAGAAGCAGAGGAACAGTAAAAGAAGAAATTTGAAGAAATCAACAGAAGAATTAGGAAGAAGAACGATGGAAAATGTGGGACCCACGTGGTTAAGGGAAAGTAATTAGGAAGTTAAGTTATTGAAAAAATAATTTCAAAAATTAAGTTTTACCAAAACAATCCATTAATTAATAGGACTATTACGATAAATTTTTTATTACAATCGTATTTTTTAAAACGTGTGTAAAGTTTAACGTAAATAAATAAACCTTTTAGGATTTTTCCTTAGGATTTTAGAGAGTTTATTTATGGATAAATCGGGTGGGTTAATTCATGGGCGGGTTTTTAGAATTTGGATAAAAAAATTGGTCAATTCGGGTTGTGGCCTAGGATTGTGCCACGTGTACACAATGTGTGTTCCATTAGTGGGAGGGGCAAATGTGCACTGATTATTGGACGACAAAGGCTCTGATGGACCAAAAGTATAACGAAGGGTATTGACATACCATTTTCGAAAGTTCGGGGGTATATTTGTCCCTTTTCCCATCTTAAATTTATGTGATTTAAGATAAGTGTTTCCTTTAGATAATTAATTATGTTAGATTTACAACATATTGAAATTTAGATGATGATTGGGAACTTAGTGAACTTCTGAACTGATGTGAAATGAATGCTGACATACTAATTATTTTTTAAGAATTATTATGCATATGAATTTAGGCTACAATTTTGTACATAGTATTCTCATGTACTAATACTTGTTTAAATTAGTATGTCAACTGCTGCAAAAAATATTGTTGCCGAGATTAATAAAGGTGATAAGTTTAATGGTGATAACTATGAAATATGGAGCATGGAATTCTATATGTCCTAGAAGAACAAGAGGCTTTTGAAAATCTTAATGTGTAACACCCCGAAAATTTCTAAGCTAATGCCTGAACTATTCTTTATTTATATGTAGGGTCGTATCGATTGATTCTTAAATTGCCCATATGTGTAAAGGTAAATTCTTTAGTGTGGAAATGATTTGGATATGAATTAAGGTCACTAGAATCCCCTAGCACAAAATAGAGTTGAAATTTTCCTTATCGATTAAGTTTTGATGTAAGATTCTACTTGGGTCAATTTCAAATGACCACATCTCTTAAAATGTAAGGATTTACGTGTCTCATAACCTATCATATTAAAGATTTTTGAATCTTCTTTCTAACGCCACCAATTTTGCGTCAATCCAATTTTTGAGTAAAAAGTTGTGACTATTTTAGTAACCTGATACAATGCCGTGACAAATTAGCCGACGGAAAAACATTGAAAAAGGTCATTTTTGTTTTTTTACCTCTAATAAAACCCTAAACGAATTTCTTGACTAATTAAAGACCCAAAACAATCAGATTTTCATCTCTTAATTCATCATTCTCTTCTCTCTAAGGAAAATTGAAAGTAGAAGACTTCATTCAAGATTCTTTCAATCTTTTTCAAGATTCTTCTTCAAGGTAAGGCTTTCTCCAAGAATTGCATCCTTTCCAACTCAAATTCATCCATACAATTAGGAATCACTAATGAAAATTACAATTCTTGGCCATAGAGATTTCAAGAAACTAATTCAAGAATCTCAAGAAATGTTTTCTTGATTGTTCTCCTTCAAGCTAGGGTTTCAAGACTTCTAATTAAGTTCTTTTTCAAGATTCTTCAAGAACCTTGTTCTTCCAGTTATGTAAGACTATCATAGTGTTGGACTAGTTCCTCCTCATGCCCTACATCTATTTTCAAATCAGTAAAAGAGAAATCTAGGATTCTACCCCTAGATTTGAGTATTCTTGAGATGAGTCGATTTTGAGTTCTCAAGTTCCTGTTTCTTTTTGAAATTCTTTTCCTAATTATTGAGTTTCTATGTGTTATGCATTAAGATTCTTGAGTTGATTCGTTCATGTCTATATTTCAGCATGGACCCTATGAATTGAGTATTTTTGAGATGAGTAGTATCGTTGCGTTCTGAGTGCTGAGTTTCCATATTGCTATTAAAATCCCTGAGTTGAGTCGTTTATGTCCATAATTTTGCATGAACCCTATGAATTGAGCTATAAATCTTGAGAAGCTTTTTAAAGTCAACACTTGAGTTTTAAACTGAGTTTTTGAAAAAGTAAAGATGAGTTTTGAAAAAAGAGTTTCTAAAACATGATTAGTATGACAATCGAGTATGCTATCAATGTATGAGCAGTATGATACCATCAATATTTATGTAGTATGACTTCCTGAGTCATCAATAATCATATTAAAATATGATTTTGATATGTTTTTTATAAAAGAGTTTTCAAGTATGAATTGAGTAAGAGTATACGGGGACTATGTATTCCTAGAGGTGTCAATTTTTACATTGATAAAAGAGAAACTGAGCTTTCTAAATGAGGTATGAGTTCAAAAGATATTTCAAGAGAAGTTACCTCTTTTAAAAGGGAAGTTTGTGCAATTATGTCAAACCAGAGGAAGAGTTAAGTTTTTAAAGATATGAGCATGAGTTATATATATTATTGGAAGTAGTATTGAGCAGCAATATGAGGATGAGTTCAGACAACTCAAAATCCTCATAAACCATGTATACAAACATGGGCAAAAGATCATACTTTTTAGATGATTCTTTATTGCTTTTAAGCATAACTTATAGTTGAGGCGTTCTGTACCCCGACAAGGTATAAGACAGTTCTGGCAGCGTGGGCGAGACATTGTATCATCACGTAGCTCATAGTGATGGTTGTCGGTTAGAGAATCTCCCAATAGAGTTATAGTGTATTTTTATATATCACTTATTATGTTGAGTTCAGAGATGAGAAAGTATTTTGTAAATCTTTAAATGATTTAACTCCTTTATTTCTTTACATTCAACTTGAGTACATTGTTAACTATTCTAGTCCTTTCTTTCAGTTATTTGTTTACTCAGCCATATTATATACTCATACATTCCATGTACTGATGTCATTCGACCTGTATCCTTTTATGATGCAAATATAGGTGTTCATGATTATCAACAGGCGCTTTGTTGGGATCATTCTGCACTCCAGTTAGGTTTGGTGAACCTTTTTGTATTCCAGAGGACTTCACAATTACTTTTGAGTTAGTAGTTTTGAGGTGTCTTGGGTCTTGTCTCGACATCCTTCCTGAATAGTAGAGGCTTCCTAGATAGACAGTTTTGGAGAGTCTTTCAGTTTCAGATATTCTATTTAAAACTTATGTTTTGATACTCAGTATATCCAGCTCAATTTTGAGATTCAATAAATTATTTAAACACTTCTTCCAATTTGATGCTTATGTATGCTTGAGTAAGTCTTCCGCTTGTAGTCAACTAGGATGAGGGTTCACTTGAGGGCTAACAATGGTTCTCGAGTGCCGGTCATGTTCAGGGAGTAGGCTCGGGTCGTGACAAACTTGGTATCAAAGCATAGAGTTCAAGTGTCCTAGAGTGTCTATGAAGCCGTGTCAGTAGTATCTTATTTATGATTGCGAAGGCCCCACTTCTATAAATTAGGGACTACAGACATTTAGGAAAAGTTTCCCTTCTTTCATACTCTAAATTGTGCAATATTCAAACTCGTGTGTTTCTCATATTCATTTGACTACCCCTCATACTTAAGGTGGTTGAAAAGTAGAGCTAGATCCTTATCGATGAGTTACTCTCATAAAAAGTCTTGAGAAATTCATGAGATTATAGAGGGGCTTTAGAGAAACCCGTGAGTAAGTTAAGTGTTGTGTTTCAAAAGAATGCACTCTTATTCATATGATTCGTGCGTTTGAGCTAAAGCCAAATGTATTTCCAGACTCTTTTTCCTAAACCTTGTTTAAATTGAGACCCTTATGAGTAGGGGTGGATCTATGTATCATGGTGGGGGTGCCATGACACCAAGTGGTCTCGGTTGAAATTTTATATATACATGTATATATATGTATATATACATAACAAGCTTATAAATAATATACTTGTCACTCCCAAACACAAGTAGGCGCACAGTGCCAGTGGTTAGGGATTGAGTTTTCGACTTCCTGATCGCAAGTTCAATACTCTAATAACTTATTTTTAAATGCATTTTCCGTTTACTTTGCAAAATAAAAATGTTGGGGTTTGGACTCGAACCCGCAATCAACACATGAAAAAACAGTGCTAATACCATTAGGCCATGGGTGATATTTTCCTTTAAAAGACATTATTGTAGGCTCTTATATGTGATCTTTAATATAATATAGTAATATGTGTAAGATCACAATTCAAACGATATCAAGTTATAGATGTTCTAAAGTTGATTTTTTTTGATAGTTTTTCGTTGTAATTTTTACTGTTTTTCGAAGCATAAAAAAGTACTTCAATGCTCCATCTAAATTTATGTGACACAATTTTTTTAAGCTTATCATGCTAATTAAAGAATTGGGACGGAGGGTGTAATAGTTAGACAAAAAATTACAAACGGTTGAGACTTAACGAGTAATAATTTGATCAATACAATCAACCTAACGATACGACATCTACAACCTTCAAATCCTAGATTCGCCTCTACTCATGAGGAGGTGTTTTGTAGAGCTTGGGTAGTATTTGCACGCGAAAGATAGTATGACTAACAATGCTATATGTAGTAGTAGTAAAAGTCCCCAGAGTTAGAAGAATGAATGCACAGGTATAGTAATCAAAGAAAGGAAGATAGTGATGAGAGAAATTATGTTGTTGCAGTCATACATCGGTAAATTGTTAATGAGGAGTTTTCCCTTCTGGGTAGACTGAGAAGTGATGAGTTTGTGTAGATTTCATGATATGAGGTAGAGGAATAGTTACGAGTTAGGATGAGTTAGAATATATTTTAACTAGAAAGGAGTTTATGATAAGGTGTCATTGTGTTGGTAACTATCAAGTGTAGGTGTTGAATAAAAGAGTAGAATATTCATGAGGTGATAGATCTACGTTAGGCTTATGATTTTTAAGGGAAAAACCATAATACTCAGAGGGTTATAGAACTAATTAGGCAATGATGTATAGCCAATGGGTAAATAGTACTTAAGTTGTGAAAGGAAGTGTGGCGGTAAATTGTAAGTATGAATATTAAGAGGTAAAGATTGACT
Source organism: Solanum stenotomum (assembly GCF_019186545.1). Classification (NCBI taxonomy): domain Eukaryota; kingdom Viridiplantae; phylum Streptophyta; class Magnoliopsida; order Solanales; family Solanaceae; genus Solanum; species Solanum stenotomum. The sequence goes on from NC_064282.1 coordinate 47,170,638, forward strand.
ACTTTTCATGAGGTCTTAGTAGGCGTGTGTTTCTTAATTTTTAGCTAGTAGTTGTAAGTTAGTATAGTAAGAGAGAAATCATGTTGATATCCGGGATTAGTAATAAGCATTAAGCTTGAATTTGAGATGAGAGTCGTGGTAAAAAAAATGGTAATATGAGGGTGATGATGTTAGTCTTGAGATCTGATCTGGTAGACATGACATAGAGTAGGTGAAGAATTGAGATGTTAGCTGCAATGAAGATGAGTGGTACAAGTGAGAGATCCTAACTTTTAGATAAGGGCAGTGAAGTGTGGCTAAGTCGTAAGAGTAACAAGAGCATTAAGAGGTATATCGAGATTGTATGTAATCTGACGAGGTTCCAATTAAGTTAATGATTTTCCATGTGTGCCTAGATAGTATATTTGAGTTGTCAATGTGGAATAGGCTGAGGTAACCATTGTTTTTTTCTCCTTAAGAGTTAAATGAAATGACCTTATAAGCCAACGAGAAGAGGTTAATAGAAGCCTCTTAGAAAGAGGTCCTAGAAGGAGTCTTAGTATATGCTTATAGAGAGTTCCGTAGCCATGAGATAAGCCTTTGCGAGTATTAAAAGGAATGTAGACCAGTTTAGAGATGAGGGAATAGGTCCATTGTTTTCAAGTGTCAGTTTTAGACCTAAGGGGGAGATGATAAGATGAGAAATCAAGTTAATTTTTGAGAATGAGATAGTTAGTTATGTCTTTCGAAAGAGTTGTAGAGGTGCATCAATCCATTCATAATCTTGCGTATTCCTCAAGTTTAGTTATTACAACATCATGTTGATATTTCTAATATCAGAATTGTGGCTATGATCTATTCTCATACACTTTAGAGAGATTCATATATATGCTCAGTTTTCAGAGGGCAAAAAATTGAGCCCATTAATCTCAATCTTACTCCATAAAGTTATGGATATCAAACTCATGATATGAACCTATTCATATAAGTATTCATGTCTCCTAGTATCCCCATTATCGCCAATTAATGATTTGATCTTAATGGATAGCAAAATAATGTTATGTCATACATATTCTTATATTAGAACTCTCAATGAATCGTGCTTATGATCTTTCGCCCTAAAGCTCATTAAATGATCCTTTTTTAGTTTTGAGAGTGGTGTTGATGATTGTAGTTGTGTGATGATAGAGAAGAGGATTGATGTTTCTTATTGTGATAGTGATGGTGTGTTTCTTCCATCCAAAATTATAAATGTCGAGGAAGATGGAGATAACGTTTTACAATGAGTGATTAGTGGTAGTAATGAGTGAAATTTCAGTTGGTAGAGATGACGAGAGAATGAGAAATTCTTATAAGGATTGGTTATTATGAAAATCCAGAAGTTAGAAAGATAGTAAGAGTAACCCTTTTCCATTCTCAGTCCATCTATCATTCGAGGACGAATGTTCTTAAGGGGGAGTTATTGTAACACCTCAAAAATTTCTAAGCGCTAAAGCCCGAACTATTCTTTACTTACATGTAGGATCTTATCGATTGAATCTTAAATTGCCCATATGTGTAAAGAAAAATTATTTAGTGTGGGAATGATTTTGATATGAATTAAGGTCACTTGAATCCCCTAGCACAAAGTAGAGTTGAAAGTTTCCTTATCGATTAAGTTTTGATGTAAGATTCTACTTGGGTCAACTTCAAATGACCGTATCTCTTAAAATATAAAGAGTTACATGGCCCATAAAGTATCAAATTAAAGGTATTTAACTATTCTTTCCAAATCCACCAATTTTGCGTCAATCCAATTTCTGAGTAAAAAGTTATGACCATTTTTGTAACCTAATATAGTGCTCTGACGAATTAGCCGTCGGGAAAACATTAAAAATGGTCGTTTTTATCTTTTTACCTCTAATAAAATCCTAAACGAATTTCTTGACTAATTGAAGACCCAAAATAATCAGATTTTCATCTCTTAATTCATCATTCTCTTCTCTCTCAAACCCTAAGACAAACCTTAAGAAAAAAAATCAAAGTAGAAGACTTCATTCAAGATTCTTTCAATCTTTTTCAAGATTCTATCAATGTTTTTCAAGATTCTTCTTCAAGGTAAGTCTTTCTCCAAGAACTCCATCCTTCCAACTCAAATTCCTCCATACAATTATGAATCACTAATGAAAATCATAATTCTTGGCCATAGAGATTTCAAGAAACTAATTCAAGAATCTCAAGAAAGGTTTTCTTGATTGTTCTCCTTCAAGCTAGGGTTTCAAGACTTCTAATTAAGTTCTTTTTCAAGATTCTTCAAGAACCTTGTTCTTCCAGGTATGTAAGGCTATCATAGTGTTGGACTAGTTCGTCCTCACGCCCTACATCTACTTTCAAATCAGTAAAAGAGAAATCTAGGATTCAATCCCTAGATTTGAGTATTCTTGAGATGAGTTGATTTTGAGTTCTCGAGTTCCTGTTTGTTTTTGAAATTCTATTCCTAATTAATGAATTGCTATATGTTATGCATTAATATCCTTGGGTTGATTCGTTCATGTCTATATTTCAGCATAGACCCTATGAATTGAGTATTTTTGAGATGGGTAGTATCGTTGAGTTCTGAGTACTGAGTTTCCATATTACTATTAAAATCCCTGAGTTGAGTCGTTCATGTCCATAATTCCACATGAATCGTATGAATTGAGCTATAAATCTTGTGAAGCTTTTTAAAGTCAACACTTGAGTTTTAAATTGAGTTTTTTACAAAGTAAAGATGGGTTTTGATAAAAGAGTTTCTAAAACATGATTAGTATGACAATCGAGTATGCCATCAGTGTATGAGCAGTATGATCTATAGATATACCATTAATGTTTATGCATTATGATTTCCAATGTCATCAATAAATATGATTTTGATAAAAGATTTTTTAAGTATGAATTGAGTAAGAGTATGTCCCAGAGGTATCAATTTTACATTGATAAAAGAGAAACTAAGATTTCTAAATGAGTTATGAGTTCAGAAGATATTTCAAGAGCAGTTACCTCTTTTAAGAGGGTAGTTTAAGAAATTATCTCAAACCAAAGGAAGAGTTATGTTTTTAAACATATGAGCATGAGTTATATATATATATTATTGGGAGTAGTATTGAGCATCGATATGAGTATATATATATATATATATATATATATATATATATTATTGGGAGTAGTATTGAGCATGGATATGAGGATGAGTTCACACAACTCAAAATCCTCACAAATCATGTATGCTAGCATGGGTAAAGGATAATACTTTTTAGATGATTCCTTATTGCTTTTAAGCATAGCTTAGTGGATCCACTTAGTTGAGGCGTTCTATACCCCGGCAAGGTATAGGATAGTTCTGGCAGTATGGGCGAGACATTGTATTATCACGTAGCTCATAGTGATGGTTGTTGGTTAGAGAATCTCCAATAGTGTTAATGTGTATTTTTATATATCACTTATTATGTTGAGTTCGGAGATGAGAAAGTATTTTGTAAAGCTTTAAATGATTTAACTCTTTTTTTCTTTACATTTAGCTTGAGTACATTGTTATCTCTTTCAGTTATTTATTCACTCAACCATATTACATACTCGTACATTCCATGTATTGATGTCATTCGACCTGCATCCTTTTATGATGCAGATATAGGTGTTCATGATTATCAACAGACGCTTCGTTGAGATCATTCTATACTTCAGTTAGCTTTGGTGACATTCCTTGTATTCCAGAGGACTTCATAGTTACTTTCGAGTTAGTAGTTTTGAAGGGTCGTGAGTCTTGTCCCGACATCCTTGTTTAATAGTAGAGGCTTCCTAGATAGACAGTTTCGAAAAGTCTTTCAGTTTGAGATATTCTATTTAAAACTTATGTTTCATACTCAGTTAATCCAGTTCAGTTTTAAGATTCAGCAAATTGTTTTTAAACACTTCTTCCAATTTGATGCTTATGTGTGCTTGAGTTAATCTTCCGCTTGTAGTCAGTCAGGATGAGGGTTCGTTTGAGGGCCATCAATGGTTCTTGAGTACCGGCCACGTCCAGGGTATAGGCTCGAATCGTGACATAATGTGTCTATGAAACTTCCTGAAACTGGTGATACTCCACAACATGAGAAAAATCTTGAGTCATATCAAGCTTGAAAAAGAAGAATTCTCTTGCTCGCATAACCTTGCTGAGCAGCATTGATAATGAAATTATGAGAGAATTTTGACAGTATGATGATGCTAAGGACACGTGGTCCGCATTAAAAGAAATTTTTTGTCATTACAAAGTTTAGGGTCCTTACTATAAATAAGTGCCCTGATCATACTATGCGTACGCATCTTGGCCAAATATCAAACATGGTGAATGAACTTAAAGATGTTTGTCATGTGTTGACTGAAGAACAACAACTCCAAGCTGTGATACACTCCTTACGTCAAAGCTGGAAAAATATGAAAATGCCACTTGACTCATAATGATAGCATTAAAATTATGGAAGATGCTAAGCATCATTTGAAACTCGAGGAAGAACACCTCAAAGTTGACAATACTGTTACACATGCATATATGACTAGTTCTTGTTCAAAATACGGACATGGCAAGAAACACAAATATGATGGATTTTCTCAGAAGGAGAAAGAAAAGTCTCAAAGAAGCCTGAAACTAATCAACAAGGAGAGGAAAATATTTTTGCTTTACAGAAAAAAGTGAATATAGCTAAGCTTAAGTGCTACAACTGTGACAACAAGGAACACTTTGCTCATGATTGTCCTGAGTCTAAAACGGTACAGGACCTTATTAAAAAATTACATAGTGATGTAAATGTTTCTTGTTTAATTTTTTAACTGAATCACTTCCTATGTTGATTGTAGAGTACTCGAGAGCCACCAAACATATAACGACAGAAAGAGATGATTTTGTAGATCATTGATAAATTCTACGAGGATTAAAATGGGTGATGTGGGAAATAAATTCAAAGAGGAGGTCAGAAGGATTGATACCTTCAAACTTAAAATATGTGGTGGCCAAACTCTATTTCTATATGATGAACTATTTGTCGCGTTAATTCATCAAAATTTAGTCGCGTCAAAATATTTTTTTGGGTGTACGACACACAAAAATAAACACTCTTTCAGAACTACGTTGTGACTTGATCCTCTTCACTGAGGTATATAGGTGCTTAGGACCATATTCTTACTTCAGTTGAATGAGTGTCATAAAACCACATGTTCCCACTTGATAGTCACATGAAATTCAAAGCTATAAGTATTTGGTTTTATCTTTTATTTCATCAAACTTTAGACTTGTACAGAGTATTGATGGGTCAATGGAAGGGGGCAAACCTTTATAAAATATGAGCTTCTTTAACAGTATGCTTGAAGTCTTTAAATTTAGCCAAGTATGTAAGTTGAAGTCTTTAGTTTCTTCAAGTTTGCAAGTTGAATTCTTCAAATCCTCTAAGTATGCAAGTTGAAGTCTTCAAATCTTCCAAATATATAAGTCGAAGTCTTCAAATCCTCCAAGTATGCAAGTGGAAGTTTTCAAATCCTCCAAATATACAAGTTGTTAAATTTCCATGCCTTAAGGCGGACAAAATTTTCCCTTTGCACCTTAAGTTGGCCTTTCCACGAATTTATCCTTTAAAGGATCTTTAAATTATCATGCCTTAAGGGAATTTTTTTTCCGTTTCACACCTTATGCTTAAGTATTTGGGATCTTATAAAGCCTCAAATTAGTGATCACAAGGCGGGGACGTTAAACACATCCTTTAACACCTTGTGCTTAAGTATTCAGAATCTCATAAAATCTCAAATAAGTGATCACAAGGCGGGGACGTTAAACAAATCATTTCACACCTTGTGCTTAAGTATTCGGATGTCATACAACCTAGTGATCTCAAGGAGGTGACGTTAAACACATCATTTCACACCTTGTTCTTAAGTATTTGAGATCTCATAAAGCTTCAAATAAGTGATCTCAAGGAGGGGATGTTAAACACATCCTTTCACACCTTATGCTTAAGTATTTGGGATCTTATAAAGCCACAAGTTAGCGATCTCAAGGGGGGATGTTCAACACATCCTTTCATACCTCAAGATCAAATTCTTGTGTAGTATTCAGGATCTTATAAAGGCTCAAGTTAGTGATCTAAAGGGGCGGATGTTCAACACATTCTTTCACACCTCTAGATCAAATTCTTGTGCAGTATTCGGGATCTTATAAAACATCAAGTTAGTGATTTCAAGGCGGGGATGTTCAACACATCCTTTCACACCTCAAGATCAAATTCTCGTGTGATAAAGCTCTCCATTGTGTAGCCTCCACAAAATACATATATTACTATATTGGTCTCCGAAAAGAAAGACACAAAAAAGAGGAACAAAATAATAATGATAGTAAAAAACATATATATATATATATGTATATATATATGTATATACATCCTTTCACACCTCAAGATCAAATTCTCGTGTGATAAAGCTCTCCATTGTGTAGCCTCCACAAAATACATTACTATGTTGGTCTCCGAAAAGAAAGACACAAAAAGAGGAACAAAATAATAATGATAGTAAAAAACATATATATATATATATATATAGATGTGTGTGTGTGTAAAGGTGTATACCTTGTATCTTGATTCCTTCACGGCCAATCTTCAAAGGAACTACAAAAAGAGGAGAAGCTCCAAAAGTGGTGATATTGATAATGAAATAAAATAGAAGAAGAATATCTATTTATAAATGTCATGTGATGGGAATAAAATCCTTCTCTAGTTTAATTATAATTCCTTTTTGGCTATCTTTCTCCTAGTTCAATTATAATTTCTGTTGGACTATCTTTTCCTAGATCAAGTATAATACCTTTGTGGCAAGGAGTCCTTATTAATTTCTATTTCTCTAGGACTCAATAGAAGAATAAGGAACCCGAATAGAGATAAGAGACGGTAAATTCTACTTATATATAAGAGGGAGTTTATGATGGGACATTTGAATGTCCCATCATAAATTCCCTATATAATATATAATATAATATTCTACTTATATAAATCATTTTTTCTACTATATAATATATATAATATATATTTATTTTCTAAGGGAGTTTATATAATATATAATATAATATAATATATACATAAACTCCCTTTTATTATATAGTAGAATAGAAAATAAATAAATAAATATATATATATATATATATATATATATAATATAATATAATATAATATATAATAATATAATATAATAAATCATATACAAATGACTTAAAATATTTAATATTTAAAATTCTACCATAAAATAGGTTGACTCTCAAAATTCTATCCGGGTCACATATATTGAGACAGAAAAAATAACGTATATCATTTTAAAATTACCAAAAAAGTATTAAAAATAATAATAATTAACAACTTAAAATATCTGGAAGACATTTTAAAAGGGTTAATTTTGTAATTTTATCCATATCACATAAATTAGGAAGTTATTTGAAAGTTACATAAAAATATTATAAATCACAATAATTAATAACTTAAATTTTTTTTTTTAAAAAAAGTGCAAATTTGGATGACTCTTCAAATTTCATTTGTGTCACATAAATTGAGACAACAAAAATAGCATATATTGCGTCCATTTTAATTTATTTGTCTTAATTTTTTTTTATATTTACAAATTGCGTAAAAATACTATAAATCATGATAATTGACAACATAAAATATGTTTTGAAAAAGATACAAAAAATTGCACTGATTCTTGAAGTTAATCTATCGTAAAAATACTATAAATCATGATAATTGACAACATAAAATATTTTTAAAAAATATACATATAAAAAATTTCGATTGATTCTTGAAATTAATCTATCGTTAAAATTTATGTATAAAATACAATAAATCGTGATAATTGACAACTTAAAATATTTATTAAAAATGCACAAAAAAAGAAATTGACTGATTCTTAAAATTAATCTATCAATGTCACATAAAATGAGACAAAAGTAGTAATATGTATTATTTAATGTCAAATTACTGAAAACTACGTAAAATGTATTGTAAATCTTAACAATTAACAACATTTGATTAACTCTTGAAATTTTATCTATGCTACATACATTGAGACAAGTGGAGTAATATATATTAAGTATTTACAAATTACGTAAAAATATTATAAATTACATTATTAACAACTTAAAATATTTAAAAATCATATTAAATTTAAATAACTCACTATATTTTATCTGTGTCACATACATTAGGACAAAAAATAATAGTTATTGGGCCCGTGCGTAAGAGAGTTTATGCCCAAGTATAATATATAATATTCAATGACTCTCCAAATTTCATTTGTGTCACATAAATTGAGACAACAAAAATAACATATATTGGGTCCATTTTAATTTATTTGTCTTATTTTTTAAAATTTTTTATATTTAAAAATTGCGTAAAAATACTATAAATCATGATAATTGACAACATAAAATATGTTTTGAAAAAGATACAAAAAATTCCATTGAGTCTTGAAGTTAATCTATCGTAAAAATACTATAAATCATGATAATTGACAACATAAAATATTTCAAAAATAAATACATTTAAAAAAATTCGATTGATTCTTGAAATTAATCTATCGTTAAAAATTATGTATAAAATACAATAAATCGTGATAATTGACAACTTAAAATATTTATTAGAAAAACAGAAAAAAAATTGACTGATTCTTAAAATTAAATCGTGATAATTGACAACATAAAATATTTCAAAAATGTTGTATGTGGGTAGTCTTATTGTGCCTTGAATAGCGTCAAAGAAAGTACAGGTTTGTGATAAAAAAACTTATTCATTTATCCACGCAAACAATTGCTTTAAAAACTTCGTTATTAGCCTCAAAATATACCATTTATATTATTGGGCCCGTGCATAGCACGGGCAACATTATCTAGTTTTATAAATAAAAGGCGGTGGAAGAAGTAATAAGGCGGGGAAGAAGTTTTTGTTGGAATTAAAGAGGTTGAGGAAAATATGTGTGGGGCCCATATGTGTAAATCTCCTGGCAGCATACATTTGATTGTACACAAATTTAAGGGGTTGTTTGGTAGAGTGTATTAGAAAAAATAATGCATGCATTAACTTTGTGTATTACTAGTATTTTGTTTGGTACTCTTTTCCAACCTACGTATAACACTCTATACTGTATTAAGGTGTGTATTGCTAATACCATGAATTTTTAGGTATTAGCAATGCAATGGTTTTAATGCATGCATTAACATGATTAAAGACCCAATTACCCTTCAAAACCTTTTTACATCTTTTCCACCGTAATAGTGAAGGGTATCTTTGTAAATTAAATTTTTTATGCAATGCATACTATTTCTTTATGCATCAAACAAAACGATGCACAAAAATAATCTATGTATAATTAATTCAAGCATAACTAATACATGCATTGCTAATGCAAACATTACTAATACACTTTATTTAGCATTATTCTTATACACTCTATCAAACGACCACTATATATAGTTTTTGGAACGCGTGCATGTCCCATGATTTCATCTTATCTTGTTCATGACACATGACCACTGAAATCAGCTAAGGCAGTTGGCACGACCAATGTGTCCCCTAATACTTCAAGCCCAATCTTCAAAAGATAAAATATTTCGACCAGACTAGAGGTAAGGGGCATTTATAATTATTTAAAATTTGTTAAATGTAAATTTATTAAATAATTCAAATTATATTAAATTTATGAATATATAGTCCAAATAAATATAATGGATTAATATAATTGGATTCAATATTTAAGTCCAATAAATATGGATTTAATTAAAGTCCAAATTAATTGATTTGGGCTACAATAGATAAGCCTAGTTTGCTAAGCCAATTTCATCTCATCCTAGAGGCCCATTTTGGTGCCATGTGGCATATGACGTGGTATGCCAAGTCAAACAAGAAACCAATAGGATCATGACATGTGTCAAAAATGACAAGTCCGCTCCATAAAGCCCATGTTCCATGTCACTTAAATCTGATTGGCCAAATGGAATCATGTTCCAATCACAACTCCTCTATTCTAAAACTATCCTCATAATTCATAAAAGAGACCGTAAAATTCTAAACAAGAAGCAGAAAGCCCGTGGTACAAATGCCTCAAATTTCTGTTAGATCGAGAAAGATTTTGATGATTGACAAATAGGGAAACAAATGAAAGGAACATGTTGCGCTGACATATTCCTTTCAGACCGAAATGCCTCAAATTTCTGTTAAATCGAGAAAGATTTTGATGATTGACAAATAGGGAAACAAATGAAAGGAACAGGTTGTGCCGACATATTTCTTTCAGACCGAATCCGATTGGGATAAAAGAACATCAACCACACGAATTAGAAGTTATAAAGCGATGAAGGAGTTGCTTTTTCGATAAGAAACCAGTGCAAAAAGTTTCCTTTTATAGAGAATTCGTAAAAGGAAGAGGAAGCACATAAAGTTTCCTTTTATAGATGATTTCTACAAGGAAACGGATTTCCAAGTTACACAAAGAAAAAGAGCCACTATAACTTTGGTGAATTAGAGTCGAAAAAGGAAAGATCTTTTGGTCTATAAATAAAGCAGGATTTTTGATGAACGATTCAAGCACACCTCATCCAATTCTAGGTGCAAACGGTCGTTAACTAGTATAAAACCCAACGAAAGGTTGGGGTCGAACCCACAGGGAGTGGTACGTGTTCAAATTCAGTTATGAAGTACAAATGTGGTCTAATTAGTTATAGGAATATATATTATCGAAAAGGACATGTAAACAAGTCTAAGGGGATGACACGAATGTCAGATAGGGGTTTTGATATGCAATTATCAGCTGCAACACAATCAAACACTAAGGAAATAACAATATAGAGAGGAATTCTCGAGATGTGATCGATTATAGGAAAATTTCACTATATGGGTAATTGAAACTACTAATAAATAGCTAAATATCTGTGGGTAGGCTGGACTATGAGTGAAATAGTTTTCTCTCGAACAACTATCATGTTTCAAGTATTTTTTTCGAACATCAACAAGCTTAGCAAAAAGAAACAACCCACAACCTTAATACATCCACTCTCTCGAGCTAGATGGGTAGAATTGAGTTTAGGATTCACTCTCTCGAGCTGAACCCATATCAACTCAATACCTACAAACCATTAATTAAAAGCTTTGGTTCCTAAACCTCTCTCTCAAGAAAGCTAAGAACTCAAAATTAGAATTGCATTTGCAACTACAATTCATAGATTAAAACACCGCTAATGATTAAACTCACTTCAATATAACATTTAAATCAGTAATTAACAATACTCATAAGCTAATTCAACCCATAATCACATGATCACACCCCAAGAATTGAGATTTTATCCAAACATCATAAAAATAGAGAAACGATTACCAAATACATTCGCCATGATCTGGGTAAAGGTTCCCAAGTCTTTACAATGGTCTAAATTGAAGAAATTTAGAAACTGACTTGTAAAACCTCAAAATTAAGCTTAGAAATCCTCAAAGTCTACAATAGGAACTGAAACTAAGAGAAAAACTCTAACTCTAGAATGGGAACTACAATGTCTGGGAGAGAACTGTTCAAAATTCCTTTTAAAATCCAATTATGCCTGCGTTTTGGCCTAAAAGTCCACTCGGTGGGATAAGTCGCGCCTCGCCGAGTGGTTCGGCGATCCACCGTTTGCTCTCTTTTCGTCACCATTTTGCATTGGTTTTTAGCATCCTAAGTCCTGTAACTTTGGGCGATCCAGTGTGTTGTCGCGGAACCGATCGACGATTCGCCGACTTTTCATTTCTGTCGCCGACTTGGTTTTTCCCCAGGGCTGGCATGCTGGAACTTTGGGTGAGCTAAAACGCCACTAGGCGGTGCGCTGAGTGATCTTGGCGATCACCAAGATTGCTTTTCTTCACTTCTTTAGCATTTTAGTTCCTTTTTGTCCGGTAATGTCCTTGCATTGCTCCTTAGACTCCATAGCTGCAAATCAACATTTTAACATCAATTTAGAGCATAAAATAGACATTTGAGAACACTTATACTATCAAAACACAACCCTAAATGAGTTGAAATCTCAGACTCATCAACACCCCTAACTTAAACTTTTGCTTGTCCTCAAGTAAAACTCGAGATCAGCAGTTCAACAAGGATGTCTACAAACAGTGCTGCCTAAGAATCAACATAAATGCACACAACAAGGTTCAAACTACTCATACAATGATCAATTGTGCACTCAAAGTTTCAAATTGTGACTCACCATCATCAAGTACGCTCAAGCTCACAGTGCTTGCTTCAAATACAAGAACAAGCTCAATAAAAGTATTCAAATGCCCTCACAACAAAGATGATTCCATATTCACACAAAATTTCTCAACAATTTAAAGTACCAGAATCACATACAATTCTCACACTCACAAAGATGAACACATGCATGACTTCACCCATAGGTTAGCCCTTATTTTTTAACAACATTCGTTTCAGCTCACTCAAGATCACAAAGGTCTTTTCAATGCTTGTAATGTGGCTGAGTGTAATAGTATGGTCATTTAGGCTTAATGACTTCTACCTTCATGAAGTATGGCCTGAACATCACTTTTCTCGTTTTCTTTAACATTTCAAACATGCTCATAATCCACCCTATTATTCAACTTCATATGAACTACCGTATACCCAATCTCTTTTGCAATTTTCACTACTTTATTTCACAACTTTTTCTCTTTTTCAGTCATTTTCTTTTTTTTTCTTTCATCTCATTTCTTTTTTTTTACATGGAGGGGTTCCATCTTTTTCAAAACAATCGAACAAATGGGAAATTATTCACGCTTTTTTACTTTCCTTCTTTTTCACTAGACCCCCAAACTGGCCTAAGTTGGTTATTCAAACAAACCAAAACTTCATGAAGATTATGGGTGAATGAATAAAGAGGTCAAAGTTGTTCAAGTTTCTTCCAAGAAAAGGATAGGCTCAATGGGTGCTAAAACAAGATTCACACTTCTTACAAGGGTGGCCATAAAAGAAGTATATTGTCAAATTGGTTCACTCTTCAAAATTTTCGCGTAAAATCATTTCAAATCATTTCAGTTGCTTGCTTCACTTCAATCAATCAGACCAACGGGGAAATTCTAGGTGTCATCAAATACAATGTTCAAAATGACCTCACCACACAAGGCATTTATACAATCATCAGACAAGACTCCACACTTTCTAGCTAGCGTACAATGTTCATTAGAAGAGACTTCATTGACAATCAGCTAGTCACAACAGGATGCTCAAAGTTCATATATTGCCTATGTAACTTCGTTTACCTCCTCGTAGATGCACATTCATTTTGTTCAATTAAGAGCACTATTCAAGTCATCGGTATTGACCATAATCGACACTCAAATTTGTATAAGAACAACCACAATCACACACACAAGAGGTGGCAAAAATTTTAAAATTGGTTCAAACCGCTTTCACATCAAAACAATGGACCACAAGCTAAGAACATCCACAATATCACAACCAAGATATATATAAAACAGTAGGCTCACTATTCACAAAAACATCATCAAAACAGAACCAATATTCACAAAACAGTCACAAGAGGTAGATATGGAGATACCTCACCCCACCTAACAAAATATGCAGTTGTCCTTAAATGCAACTAAAACAAAAATAGTATATAAAGTAACAGAGAGGGAGGGGAAGGTCATCCCGCCAGGCTAAGCCTGGGTGAAGTTTGCATGTCCGTCGCTCCATCTGTCTGGGCATCACTACCCGAGGTCTCAGCAATCTTAGCTCCATTTGAGCCCACCATTGAAACATCCCTCAAAGAGGCTTGAACAACTAAATCTAGCATGGCACCCTCAAGGTCTACCAAATCATCAAAGACAACACCAAGTTGCTCCTCATCAGTCTCAGCCTCAGACTCAGCAGCAACAACATCATCTCTAACCTCATCTTCGGTGGTAGCCGAAGGAACCTCACAATAAGCTGGAATATCTGTGCTCGAGTCATCTGGGATCTCCACCGTCCTAAATAGTGAAGTAAAATCCGTGGACTTCAAATGATCCACATCCTTCCTCAGCTTAGAAACATCTGCCTTCAAGGCTGTCACCTTCTCAGTAGCACCATGTCCTCTCTCACATACCTCTACTCTCGCCGTAAGGGCATCAATCGAAGACCTAAGAGGTGTCAATGCAACAACAATGATTCTCTCGATCATCCCAGGAATAATGACCTCTAACTGGGAGGCACACACATCGATGGATTGGGCCAAATGCCCCATCTTATACAACATAACATGGGTGATCAGAGTCCTAGAAACAGAAGCAGCAGGAAATCTATGGGGCGTGGAAGAAACAAAAGTACCAGGAGCATCGGAAGGAGTGGAACTAGAAGTACCTGAAGGCCTAACGACCGGAGTAGGCATGCATGCCTCTGTAGGTATCATATCTATGTCAACCTCTGGGGATGTGTCCATCAGGGCTGCTCTCCTCCTATCAGTCTTTTCTCTCGTGTACTCAGCCTCTATACGCCGGATGTCGATAGAAGAAGTGGGTGTAATATCAACATCCCTCTTCTCATATCGTGGAACTCTGGCTCGGGAATGAGAGGGACATCTGGCGTTACTTGGCCCTCATGGTCATCTCTTGCTCAATGATCAAGCCCAAATTAAGTTGTTTCCTAGCAATGATACTCCTAAGGTAGGCCACCTTTTGGTGACAGAAGATAGACTTGTTACTGTACGACATGATCGAGCTACTAATAAATCCAAACCAATACCTAGCCACCACATTGAGATCCTTCTTCTCTATAAGCGCTCCGGCCTTAATCTACCTCGGGGTTGTGTCATAAATCAGGGGGGCTAGCCAACCTTTCAAGTCATCCAGAGTTTGAGTCTGGATCATGCTCTGATAGTCATGCATGGAGTTGGTGGCATGCTCAAACACAACATTTATATCGTCACTATTGCATCTAACTTTCTTTCCTCAGATCATCACAAAGTCCATTGGCTTGAAGGTACTAGCCTTCTTCTTCCATTGAGGTACCAAATCACCGTAAGCTGAGTAGAACTCCCAGACCTATGTAGGAATGTATGGGCTACGAGGGTTGGTGAAGATCTTGAATATGTGAAACCTGAGGATGTCCATACTGCTGGATACCTGTCCACTACACCATATGTGGACAATCTCTTCTCCTCTAAGATGGTCCTCAATCCCTCGGCCTTTAACTGGTTGAGTGACCGGGGATGAGGACCCTGTATTGGTGTTGCTGGGACCACTGTCTGCTCTAGAGCTGGAGGAGGAGGAGTCTTAGCTACCGGGATCCTAGACGGATCATGCGTCGCCTTGGAGTGAATCTTCGATCTCTGGGCTTACAATAACTGATCATCCTCAGGCTCAGAGAAATAAGCCTGAGAATCATAGGATTCCCCCTCACTACCGGAGTTGTACTCCGGTGTCTTAGCCATGGGCACCTTGCCCTTTCCTTTGCCTCCCTTTAGAGGTATCTTTATAGCCTTAGTCTTGAAAGCAACTGCTTCCTTATTTATAGTCACTCCTTGTGCCCGCTTTCGGAGCGACATGTCTCCACCAACCATATAGGTTCTAGCCATTTCTGCAAAACAACGAAGAAACACTTAGAAAAATTCCTAGGAAAATAAATGTAGAAAATGAGTTGTAGGAAGACTCGCTGAACTGTTTGGCGAGTCGCCGAGTCACTTGGGGGAGCTAGATCAGGCTCACAGAAAGTACCAACACAAAAATTTCACAGATTCAAAGCTGGTCAGCGATGTCTAGGCCCTTTGGCAAATCACCGACACTAATCGGCGAGCTAGAAGTAGCTCACCGAAAGTTATAGTGTATTTTAGGGGTGTAGGGGCGCGGAAGGGCGATCAAGAAGGACTTTCGGTGAGTCACCGAGTGAAATCGGTGAGCTCAGGCATATCACCGAAAGTTACAGAACACAACTCAACATTTTATGTAAATTAAAGGCGACCTAGGGGGACTTAGGCAAACCGCTGAACCAATCCGCGAGTTTGACCCAGCTTGCCAAATGACCCTTCGTGCCAGTTTTCTACCCCTTTCTTCAAAATTCAACTTGCAGCCCACAAAAACAAAATTAAACACATACACTATGAAATTCAGTAAAGACTCATATTACCAATGCCCTCGGGGTACTCAGACTTCCCCTGACTTGGCCAAAATTAGCCATTTGACGTCTTTTGCCTTTCAGAATGACATCAACCGCTCCATCATTGGGCAAAATTCGACATTTAGCACAATCCGGGGTTACTCAAACATCACCCCACTAGACCCAACACAAATTTAGCACAACCCAACCATTTAGACGCAATTCTAACAAGCAAAAGCACGAGAATCGATCAATTACTAGCAATTAGGGACAAACTTAATTCATTATGGGCAATCAAACAATTAAAAACAATAAAATTAACTACCCAAAAACAATCAACAATACATTACCACTTGAATTCGATTTAAACCACATATTTAAGTAGGGGGTTCGGAAAATCAACATTTATTTGAAATACTAGGCAACAAAGTTCCATAATCCCAAGCAAAGATTTCACAAGATATGAGACTAAAAATAAGAAAATATGAAAGATTTATATAGGGTATAGAGTACGGGAGTTAAAAATGGGAGAGGATGAAGGATTTTGAAATTTTAAACCGTTTGGCCTTTAAAACCTTTCAGTTCTCGCTCCATTTGGCGATATAAGTTGTGCCCACCGAACCACTCGGCAATGCGCCAAGTGGTATATTGGCTCACCGAGTTTTATAGAACTCTGAGCAATTTGGGGGTTCAAACGGTGGACAAAGCCGGGCTCGCCGACCTATTCGGCAAGTCACCGACTGAGCCTCTAGCTTGCCAAGTTTTACAAAGTTCCCCATCAAGTTGGGTGGTTCCAACGATGTTCTAAGTTGGGCTCACCGAACTCTTTGGCGAGTCAGCGACTGGACTTTTGGCTTGCCAAATTACCCATTTTCTAACACCTTTCACTTTTAACCTACAAAATCAACACCCGTTATTCAAAATCAAAACTAAAACATTAAGAACTTAGGTTACCTCCCAAGAAGCACCTTAGTTAACGTCGTGGCACGACGTGGATACGCTCTCAAGGATCATTCTTCGGGTTTGCCAAGGTATCACTTAGTAGGCCCCCTTTTGGCCTTGGGTTCAAATGAGAAGAAATTTGACCCATTTGCATTTCTAATTGCTTGATTGACACTAAATGGGAGGTGACCGTCTGATTATGTGTAGAGACGTCTTCTTTCATTTCCTTCAAAACTTTGTCCGACCCTTTTACCTTGTTGAGAATGTGTGATAGCATGTCTTCCATACATACATTTTCCGATTCCTTAGGCTTTTGACGCTCATGGGGTAGGTCTTATTTGTCTTGTCACCCTCTATTTCCTTCCAAGTAACGTTACGATCACACCATTCTCTTTCACGATCTCTTCGGCCATCATCTCTATTCCAACCCGGATTTCCACCTCGCCTTGGATAGTTTGAACGATATCCTCCTCCTTGGTTAGCTAGGAAGTTCACATCCTCATTGTATAACGCTTCAAATTGTGCTTCTTCGGGGTTCGCTCCATTAACACCTACATCATTTACACTCTTCAATCCACTACCCATCACATTTTTCGCCAATAGATCCATCTGGGTCATCATTTTAGCCATATTTTGGTCTCTGTCTTGATCCTTTTCGATATGCTCTTTCGCTATCCTAAAAGTGAGAGGAAAGACTTAGTCTTCACGAGTGTACCATGCCCTATTAATCTTGGTCATGCCATCAAGGAGTTGCGATGCTACTTCATAGGGCTATTGTATTATACCTCCGGGAATAAGTTGATCAACAACTCCTTTGTTCATCAAATCAAGACTCTTATAAAAGTATTGTTGCAATATATAGTTTGGCAATCCGTGAGTCGGACATTAAAGTACCAACTTCTTAAACCTTAGCCACGTCTCGTGGATAGGTTCACCTTCCAAGCGTTTGAAACCTTGTATGCTATCTCTAGCGTCATCATCTTTGATGGGGGAAAGAATCTCACATAGAACATTGCTGTCAATTCATCCCAAGAGGTGATGGAATCCCTCGGTAACTCAGCTAACCATTTGGTAGCTTCACCCATCAAAGAGAATGGAAACAACTTGAGAGAGACTGATTCTTGTGATACGTTCTTGAATGAGAACAGACCACAAACGTCCACGAAGTTTCGAATATGCTCATGAGGGTCTTCGTGAGCCAATCCTCCATATAGACCTTTCATTTGGAGAAGCTGTAGCATTGTGCTAGTAACATGGAAGACATCATTTCCTTCAATTGGGGGGTAGACGTATTGCACCAACACCATCCAATTGGATTGGGTCATTCACATCATTAAGATTCCCAATATCGTCTTGGTGGCCTACTTGGCCACCATTACTCCCGTTCCCGCTCATCACTTCCACTGTTCAATACAAACAACACAAACACAAAACAAATTAAGTCGATTCAACTATAGCCAAAAAGATCACAATTCAACTTTAATAATAGAATTTTAAACAACACCACTCCTTGGCAGCGGCGCCATTTTGATTAACGATTCAAGCACACCTCATCCAATTCTAGGTGCAAACGATCGTTAACTAGTATAAAACCCAACGAAAGGTTGGGGTTGAACCCATAGGAAACGATACGTGTTCAAATTCAGTTATGAAGTACAAATGTGGTCTAATTAGTTATAGAAATAGAAATTATCAAAAAAGACATGTAAAAAAGTCTTAGGGGATAACATGAATGTCAAATGGGGGGTTTTTGATTGGCAATTATCAGCTGCAACACAATCAAACAATAAGGAAATAACAATATAAAGAGGAATTCTCGGGATGTGATCGATTATAGGAAAATTTCATTATATGGGTAATTGAAACTACTAATAAATAGCTAAATATCGGTGGGTAGGCTGGACTATGAGTGAAATAATTTTCTCTCGAACAACTATCACGTTTCAAGTGATTTCATTCGAACATTAACAAGCTTAGCAAAAAGGAACAACCCACAACCTTAATACATCCACTCTCTCGAGCTAGATGGGTAGGATTGAGTTTAGAATTCACTCTCTCGAGTTGAACCTATATCAACCCAATACCTACAAACCATTATTCAAAAGCTTTGGTTTCAAAACCTCTTTCTCAAGCAACCTAGCAACTCAAAATTAGAATTGCACTTGCAACTAAAATTCATAGATTAAAACACCGGTAATGATTAGTAAACCCACTTCAATATAGCATTTAAATCAATAATTAGCAATACCCATAAGCTAATTCAACCCATAATCACATGATCACACCCCAAGAATTGGGGTTTTAGCCAAACATCATAAAAATAGAGAAACAATTATCAAATACATTCGCCATGATATGGGTAAAGGTTCTCAAGTCTTTACAATGGTCTGAATTGAAGAAACTCAGAAATCCACTTGCAAAACCTCAAAATTAAGCTTAGAAATCCTCAAAGTCTACAATAAAAACTGGAACTAAGAGAAAAACTCTAATTCTAGAATGGGAACTGTAATGTCTGGGAGAGAACTGCTCAAAATTCCTTTTAAAATCCAATTTATAGTTGCCTGCGTTTTGGCCTAAAAGTCCACTCGGCGGGATAAGTCGCGCCTCGCCGAGTGGTTCGGCGATCCGCCGTTTGCTCTCTTTCCATCGCCATTTTGCATTGATCTTCAGTATCCCAAGTCCTATAACTTAGGGCGATCGAGTGTGTTGTCGCAGAACCGATCAATGATTTGCGACTGCCTATTTCTGTCGCCGACTTGGTTTTTACCCACGGCTGGTACGCTGGAACTTTGGGCGAGCTAAAATGCCACTAGGCAGTGTGCCAAGTGGTCTTGGCGATCACCAGGATCACTTTTCTTCACTTCTTTAGTTTTTTATTTCCTTTTTGTTCGGTAATGTCCTTGCATTGCTCCTTAGACTTCAGAGCTGCAAATCAACATTTTAACATCAGTTTAAAGCATTAAATAGGCATTTGAGGACACTTATACTATCAAAACAAAGGCCTAGTCGAAATCTCGGACTCATCAATTTTCTTCAAAAAAACCTGCGCACTTAAATACAGAGTTACAAGCAGAATACAATCATATAGAGGGAGTTCATATTTGAGTGATTTCTCATTACGAAGTGAAGTTGATGCAAGGAAAAAAGATTGAAGAACCTTATCCATATTCATAGGCTTATGCTTTATAATTCTTAAGTTAAGTTTGCTTGTATTGAGTTTTTATCGAGTTGTATCTTTAATTCTATCTAGATCCAGTGAAGTATAAGCTGGAGTAGGAATATAGTCTTCAAGTTGGGCGACTTAAAGACTTGGGAACATAAACCTTGGGGGGTTTGTGTTGGAGTTAGGAATTAAATTTAGTTCCTAGGATTGCAAGAGTTGTAATCTGAATTCATAGCTTGAAGTGAGGTCGATGATCTAGTTGGTTGTTGACGTCTAGGAATTAGAGTTTATAATTCCTTAGGTTACATAGGTTTATAATCTTTTGTTGAGGCTCAGAGTTTAATGAAATGGAGTTAAATCCTATAGAGGTGTAGGTCGTGGTTTTTTACCCTTTATGAGTTGGGATTTTCCGCGATAAAATATTGTGTCATTACTTTATTTGCTTTACATAACGTAACTGTTGTAATATGCAAAGGAACAAATAGAATATACATGTTCCTTAGGCATATCTGGGGGTCAGTATTCCGACATTTTCTCTATAAGCTACAAGTTTAAGAATTCAAGCATTCAAGTTCAAGAACGATCAAGATCAAGACCACCGGATTCAAGAACAAGCTAGAAGCCCTTGAATTCAAATAAAAGTCAAGATCAAGATAAAGTTCAAGTTCAAGTTCATTGGAGATTCAAGAAAAAGCTTTAATGCCCTTGAATCGAAGATCAAGTTCAAGACAAATTCAAGATCCAGACAAATTTAAGATCAAGCTCAAGAGCCCTTGAATTATATCCGAAAAGGTGAATTCAAAGGAATCATAGAGATTGTAACACTCGCACTTTGAAACAATAAATACGAATGTTGTGATATTTTTTCGTTCTTGATTATTGTTTTCTCGACACAAATCTTATTGTCTACCGTAGCTATTGGAGTTTCCCTTGGTAAAAGCCTTTTCTTTTCTTTTATTGTCCTAGACAGTATTTTCTTAGATTATACCTAAAAGCCTTTAAGATAATATTTTCTTCTAACTAATGTAACACCAAAAAATAAGTTATAAAACGACTTATATATTTTCCTTCCTATCAAACACACCATTATATTGAAAGAATTTCAAGCAACATCATCCACTTTTGGGGTTCCCACTATGTAGTACATTGTGAAAGTAGAGAGCACTCACTAAATTAATCCTTGTCCAGGATATGCCGACGTGAATACTATATACGTATCCACAAATTTAAAAAATACATAATGATCTAGTTATTAAATGATGATTCGATAATAATTAATGCAGGATGTCTTGCATGAAAGATGTATAATCAAAAGCAAAAGGGAATAGATTGTAGTAGAGTACTAAATAATTACTCCTATGTTTCAATTTATGTGACACTTTTCGTTTTTCGAGAGTCAAACATCTTAAGTTTGACCGGGAATTTGGGCATGGAATCTTCAAATATTTTGAAATGAAATTTATACATTTGTAAATTATGTAAAAAGTAATATAAGTCACAATAATTGACAATTCAAAAGGTTTAAACGATCTATGAAAAACTTACGATAAAAATTAGACTTGTTTGAATCTCGAAATCTGAAAAGTGTCATATAAAATGAGATGAATGGAGTATGAAATTCTTTTAAGTAACAAGAATAATTTATATGATATGGATGGCAATGTTGTCTAAAATCAGGACCACTTGTCTCTCTCTTTCTTGATAGAAATCAAGCTCTCTTTGCAAACCATAGCTTCCCATGTGTTGGGAACACAAGACATATGAAGGTCCTTCATTTCATGGAAAAGGAGATTACAAGACAGAAGTTTTCCATATCCCTGCTTTCTATCATTAGTTCTGTTTCATTCTTCCAAACTGACAATGGTGTCCTTATGAGAATCTGTCCAACTATTAATTCCTTTACCAATGATTTTCTATCACCATATTTCTTCATTACCCATATATCAATTGATTGATCAACTAACACCTCTTGAGGAAAATTCACAGTAAAATGAATCAAAGCTAGAGTTTGATTTAACACAAAGAGAATCTCTCTTCCTTTCCTAGCTATACCCTCTGGATATGGAAGTTTTTGGAACAAATCGGTATTGAAATCAAAATTAACGATGCAATTACCTCCTTCCTTAAGATATCCACACCAATGATAGGCTCTTTTAAATAATACATAAGAACAACGTAAGGGATCTACTAAGCATTCTAGATCCTTAAGTTTTCTCCAACTATTTGTGCTTAGATTGTAGACTTCTACCTTATGAAGATGCTTTCTATTATTATCAAAATCTTCAAATTCATATTCATGACCGGGATCTAGGATTCTAACGACCTTATAATCATTAGTGTTAGTGTCAAACCCGATTCCTACTGTCATGTCAACCAAGTAGGGAAGCTCTTTAGTGGGCGATAAGTGTGCGGGAGGAGGGAGAATGCTAGGAGGGAGTTCCCAAAACTCTCTTAATGTTGGGTTATACAAAACAAATGCCCCCTATAACTAGCAATGCAGACTATGCCATTGCAGACACCTGCAATGTTAACACCTAAATAATTAGCCAAGTATTCTACATTTGGTGTTATAGATTTGAATGCTTCATCATTTGAATGTAAGGATAGAATATTTTTACCATTATAATAAATGGAATTGGTACTTTCCTCAATTTCGACATAACGCTTAAGAAGTATGAAGTGATTTGAGAGAGAATCGTAATTATAATGGATAAAGATGAAATCAGGATCATTTATCAAAGAGTACAAACTTTTAGATGCACACTTTAATCTAATTAGTGATTTTGCTGGTAATCTCTTCAATATGTCTATCATCACATCATCGAAAAGTTTGATACTTTGTCTATTCTGTGATTCATCACTTACAACTATGAGGGGGATAGGTTAATTCCATTGCCAAGAGATCATTTTTATTTTATTTAAAGTATTACCAATATCTACACGCAGGCAAACTTTTGCAAGCGCTTTACCTGGGTATGCAATGATCCTTTTTTATAGCAATCTTTTCAGATCTATGACTATTTATTTAAAATAATTAGTTTTTTCAATACATGGATTGCTGTGAATGCGGTTGTTTGTATTTATATTTTGGTTTGCTTCCACCTATTCTTCTATTTCTATAGTTTATTTGTCGTTTCGGCTTTGTTTCTATCCTTACACACACTACTTGTTGTTCGGGATAACATGTTGGCTAACCTACTAGTGGGTTATAGTTGGTGTCATCATGACTCAAGGAATCGAGTCGTGACACCCACATTACTATCCCTCATTCTACCCATTGATTACATGGAAAACTTCTTCACCTATAAATAGTGATGCTTCTTCCGTTGTGTTGCGTAGGAGATGAAATATGTTAAGTGTAAAAAAATATAATAGTATGTAATAGTGAAAGAGAGAGTTGAGACAAAGAAAATATTATATCTTCAACTATATTCACTAAATAAAAGAGAGTAGTTATTTGTTGAATGAATGATCATAAAAAAAATAAAAGTGGCATGTCTCCAAACCATGAGGACTCACAAAAAGTTGTGTAGGCTAATGGAATCCAGTACTAACTGCGAGCCTGATAGGATGTGCCAACACCTATATTATAAGATAATATAGGCACAAGAATGTATGCAATCAATACTTGAAATTACGAAATATGGGGACGATGCATGACATGATATATACCATAACGAGTCTAAAAATTATGATAATGCAATGACAAAAGAAACATAAAAATAAACTAAAAAATGTGATTTTGTAAGCATAGTATGAGGTCATGCATTCCTCTTTAAATTATAATCATAATCATAATATATGTTGGAGATACCATTAACTGAAGTAAACCATGTGAGCTTTAACAAGGAGTTCAATGTACTGCTCTCACATCGAAAAGAGAGTGTCCTACTTGCCAAGGTAAATATCATAATTATGAGTTTAGGTAGATCCACTATCTAGAGTCAATTAAGACTAAGTCCTACGGGACATGTAGTTCTGAGACCTGAATATTCACCACTAGTCCAACTCGGTGCTAAGTTGTCTCCCTATTGAAAACGTTCATAATCATAATTGTATTCTTTAAAACAGTAAGAATCTAGTATATTGAATCATTCATAAAAGTTTGATAATCATCATAAGAATATCTCCTTAAAAATCATGATACATAACATAGTCTTAAGAGACACTATAATTGAAACCATCTAAATCATGATAGACATTCATAATGAAAGGTGCTTTAATCAGAAGCATCATATTTTCATATAGACTTGTTGATACTTTATTTAAAAGCACCATTGATTCATGAAAATCTTCATAGCCTAATGCAGGCATATCAACATAGCTTGACTCATGATCATAAGATACTTGCATTGCATGAGTTCATGAAAAATATTATTGAAAATATTGATTTTTTATCAAATTATGCATAATAAGATAAATCATGAAGAACAAATTTAAATTCAATAGAACCCATAAGAAAATCATAAAACGCTAGAATTGGGTAAGAATCATAATTGAGAATATGAGATTTATGTGGAACTCAATGGGTGAAGAGGAACTCATTGATGAATTTCTCACATATCTTGATGAAAACCTTCAATGAATTCACCAATGGAGGCTTGAAATTCTTGAACCCTAGCTTTCTTGGGGAAAAAAACTTGAGAGAGAATTTGGAGTTTGAAAGAATTAAAGCTAAAGGGAAAGCTTAGGGGTTTTAGGAGCCAATTACAATCTTCAAAAAAGGTCTAAAACGTGGTATAGAAATTAAAAGAGTAGAAAATAACTCAGTTTTTTCTCGAAGAAACTGTTGAATAGCAATCCACATAACGTTAACCCTTACACAGATCGTGAAGTCCTCCTGTCCTGTCGAAGCAAAATTGTCAAGTCTCTGACCTTTCGTTCCACGATAAGGCTTACAGTGACCGTAAAGATCTCCCATACAACCATCCTTAGCCAAAATTTCTTGAAGTTTAGTGGTGTGGTCTATAGACCTATCCACAGTTTGCAGGATCCTCCACGGCTTGTGTAACCCATCCGTCCTGCTATCCCTCATTTCTCAACTTTTTAAAGTGGAACTACGGCCGAGTTTGCGGTCTTTGAATCCATTTACGGACCGTTCCTGAGTTGGCTCCACGGACCGTGGAACCTTGTACGGTCCGTGAATGCCCTCGTCGAGGCTTCTTCTCCATGAGGTGGCTCCACAGACCGTGGAACCTTATACGGTTCGTGAAAGCCCTCATGGAAGCAAAGATGTTGCAAACTTCAGCATTTTTTCAACTTTATCTGAGTTAGAAACTTTTGAGGTGTTACAGTGGAAGAATCAAACTCCTACCAATAAGGTGGAAGTTCAAATAACCAATCAATTGAACTACTAAAATTCCCCTTGAACATGTATTCAATAGAGGAAATGCAACTACTTATATTTGGAAGAAATTTGATAATAATACAACTTGACTTATTATATTACTATACATATTTTACCTCCTAACAACAATATAATATATTTCATACTCGAATGCATTATAGGTTTTATGGATTATATCCACTAGCTATACAACAATGCTAATATCATAAAAATTAATCTAGACCTTTGGTGGCAAAAGAAACCTTGGAACATGGCTGCCGAGTTGCTACTTCGTTCACTTCACTCCTCTGGTTGTTTGCAGGAAAATTTGGAAGGGACACACTGCTTGTAGATATGGAGATACAAGACAATTTATTACAAAGGAATGACATATCAGGCTAATTAGGCTTTGAAGACTATTCTTGGCAGCGAACATTCAATGACATAACTGGGGTACAAAAATTGAATCGAAAATCGTATCAAACCGTGAATTGAGTCGAATCGAAAAAAATCCGACTAGTGATTTGGTTTGACTTGATTTGGTATTAAAAAAAAAAACCTGACTATATTTGGATTGGTTTGGTTTTAACTAAACAAACAACTCAAGACCAAACCAACCCGACATAATATATATAATTTTAAAATTTTATTTTATACATAAAAATATTTACTTTGATATAATTTTTAAATATTTCTTATTTTTTTTCATAGTTTTTATCTTTTAATATATTATTTCAAATTTGAAACTTAGAATTCTTAATGGTTCAATAAAGATTATAGTCACAGATGTTGATAATTAGAATAAAACTTAAATCAAAATCAAATTAATACTAATGCAAAAAGAAAATCAATTCAACACTAAAAATGACAATAATATTGAATATTTGTTCTTTAGTTTTACATTGATTTAGACAAAAAAATACATAATCTAATTTTAATTTCCTTTAATATTTAGTCATGTAACTAATACTTATTAAACTTATTTTAGCATAACTTAGTACTTTAAATTATGATCATTTTCATTATGACTTGATAATTTGCAATATTTATTTTACCCAATTTCATTATTATTTTTTTTGTTGAATATTTTAGTGTCATTAATCATATCATATTTTGTGTTATTTTCTTAAAAAATACCTTAAATAGTCCTATTTCTGTAGAACTAAAGAAATATTTAATGTACAAGTAAATTATATGTTTGTATGAATATTTTACCGGAAAAACTCAAGGCTGAAAAACCCAAATTTTATTGGTTTGATTTATAAATTTAAAAATCCGACACGAATGATTTGATATTTAAAAAATCTGAACCAACTCGGCCATGTACAATCTTCAGAATCATATATGTCAGACTATTGCAAGCTCGAAACATACATGCAATGAAGGTACAAAGGTCTTGATTTTCTACATACATCCACCTGATTATTTCAAAAGAGCCTTCCAACGGTATTATTAGATACGAGAAATCTACTTTCTTTGCGAGTCAATTCATATTAAAAAGAGAAGTTTAACTTGTACTTAAAGGAGGAGGACCCTTGTATGACAGAGTTTCCTTTGTTCTATCGAAGGTGAAAGGCTAGATATCTCATCTCTAATTAGAATTCAATATAATTGTTAAGTTTATTATACCAAATAACGAGCCACATGGGCTGCAGCAAATTACCAGACGATAAAATACTCAGATGGCTCTAGTACTAGTTCCCCAGTTTGACGACTCTTATAAATAGCTTTCTATTGTCGGTGGTTAAGAAAACACATACAACCTCAATTTATTGATAATTAATAAAGCTCCTTCATATTTTTTTACATATATAAGTCATTATATAATCCTCAATGAACACTTGCGTTTACATCATCAACTAAAAGACTTCGTGCAGCGCATCATATATCTTACTTAGCTGCTTTTGGGGATTTTCTTGGATGGCTTCACAATGAGAATAGGGCAT
Source organism: Solanum stenotomum (assembly GCF_019186545.1). Taxonomy (NCBI): domain Eukaryota; kingdom Viridiplantae; phylum Streptophyta; class Magnoliopsida; order Solanales; family Solanaceae; genus Solanum; species Solanum stenotomum. The sequence goes on from NC_064282.1 coordinate 47,198,104, forward strand.
TGCACATGATGAGCACAATAGTCACTCACACTACCCAAGAAAGCCCTGCAAAATAAGCTTAATCACTGTGAATTATCATAAACATTCCAACAAGAGCAATTAAAACTACTAAAACTTTCCTGCTCGTTTTGTCTTCTCTCTAGCGTGCCCGTGCGCGTTTATACATATATGTTTCCACAGATTTTTAGTGTGAACTTTTTAACATTCACATTTTAGAAATTTCACAAAGCTTCTTGTGTAAAAGAATATGGAGATCAAGCAACAGTAGTCGATCGAGGATCAGGGGTGTTTGATAGATTTTACCAGCAACTACGTCTGGGGGTCAAATTAAAGGAGCAACGCATATGCCGCTCTTTAATTTCTTTATTAAGGCATTTTAATGAGAAGGAAGTTAAGGAGGTCATTTTCAGTATCAATGTAAAATAAAAGGCCAGGCCAGTGAGTCTTGTAAGACTGCTTGGGAGGTCATTATTTGGACATGGATGTATGTGGTGCGGTGTTGGAATTTCTCAGAATTGGAAAAATAATGGAAGCGACTGAATGCTACCTGTGTTATACCTACTCAATTCATACTTGGTGTATATATGTTGTAAAATGTTATATGTAAGTGCATCTCTAAATTCCTTTGCAATACTCTATATATGATATGCTACCCGTTTCAAGTAAGTGACACACAAACTGCCTTTGTGAAAGAGAGGTTCCTGGTCCAAAATGTTTTGATATATTATATATAGAGAGGTGAAGATTACACACCTTATCTTTGTAGATGATCATATGATATTCTGCAAAGGTAATGTATAGGTTCTATGCAGAGAATTGTGGAAGCTTTAATAAACATAGTTCAGAGATTGGACTAGTTGCAAATTCAGTGAAGTCCAAATGATTGTCGATCATAAGCTTTACAGCGGGAACTTCCCCAGTAGAAGACTAATGGTGTAATGGATTGGATATTGAGTTATTAACTTGAGAGGTGTAATTAGGATCATTTCCAGGCTTGGACATATGGAGTGAAAACCTTAAAACTCTAATTCCAACAACTTTTACGGTGGTCAGAACAATAGTGTATGAAACAACATTCATGCATGTGCGTGCCTCTTTGAATGTCTCCACACAGTGTCACAGGAAACTCCACCTGAAATTGCTATTATCACTTTAATTATGCCGATTAACCAGCTCAACTTGCTGCTCCAATTGTAAAAATACTTTGATTCCACAAAACATATCATGACTAATGACATACAAATTAAATACTTTTACTTATTCAATATTCACATATATAGGAGACTCATATAATAATTTCAATGTGTAGGGTCAAAATTATTGAAATGAAAATTTACCTTTTAATCTTGCCGAGCCCTCGGCTACCGACTACTAGAAGGTCCGCGTGCAATTCATGTGCAGCTTGACATATCATATCTTTTGGGTCCCCATCTAGGATCAGAGTCTCCGCCTTCACCTAAACCCAATCACAAATTAATAATAAGAGCGCACAAATATATAAACAACCAGAAATTGTCAATTGTAGGTACCATCTTTTGTTTGCAGAGATGGAGTGCCCGAGAGAGTATTCTAGTTGCATTCTCGTGTTGTCCTTTTTTCACAGCTTCAACAACAGTAGGCGTCGCAAACACAACTATAAATATAAACCAATTAGTTCACCTTACTACACCTTCCGTCCCAAATTAATTACTCCATTTTAGTTTGATTGCATACAATTTTTTATTTTTTTTTAAAAAAAACTTCTGAATCATGCTTTTTTTTAATAAATAGAAATGAGAGTATATACATACCAGGTCCAGCAGGATAAACCATGGGGGTAAAAGGAAGTTGGACATTGATCAAAGTGATGATAATAGAAGGATCGTTGATCAAATTATCTAATGCCCATTTGAGAGCATAGAAACTCTCCTCGCTCTCATCGATTGCCACCATTATCATCTTTTTCATAGTAACCGGAGTATCACTAGCTGCACTTGCTGGAGCATTAGCTGCACTGGTCTCTGCCTCCATATATTCTCTCTTGGCGTGGGCGTTCGATCAGGATTCCTTTGCTCTTTATTTTTTATATATTTTTCCAGCTTTCTCCTTTGTTCACTATTTTCAAGCTTATCACTCCTTCTAATCTAATCTAATCAAATTTTGTTGTGTTTTGGGATGAGAATTTGATATAGAACTAATAAGTTTGACGTGGCAGATATACATGCCAAAAGAAGCAAAGTGTCATTTCGACATGCCAAAGCTTGCCACGCTTGCTTCTCATGTGTACACATTCTTCTCCACACCTTTATCCTAACTTGTCCATCCACCCATCACATAATTCTCTCTTTTTCATTCTACTCCCACTTTTCAATATAATAAGTATTATATCTTGGAAAAATATAATGGAAAATAATCATAATTAGTGATAAAAGTAATTAGGAATTAAGTATAAAATTATATATTGATTTCATAAAATGGACAAGTATTGTTGGACATTCAAAAGTAAGTTACATAAATATACTATAATAAAAAAATATTTACTATTTATAGCAAGCACATTTTTTTTTCACTTGATCACTTTTAATACATTTATAATACAGTTTTAATGCATATTACAAAGAGTAATTTATTATTCACATATAATACAAGTTTTATTGATGGATAATACATTTATCACACATTTTAATACACTTATAATACAATGTGTCAACTTCTTACCAAAAAAACATAATATATTTTTAAAAAACAGTTATAATACGTATATATTGCATACATAATTCACTTTTAATACATATTGCTAAAAATGGTAATAAATAAAATGTATCGCTAAAATTCATAATTATTTTTTAAAAGGCACCCATCCAAGTAATCTTACCTTCAAAAATAGTATAGTGTATGAACAACTATTATTGAACAAAGGACATGTTTTTTTCTAATCTTGCAAAAATATTGTTGTTGCTTTTTTTCTAATTCTCCAAAATAATACATAAAATAATATATAAAATATAAAATATAAAATAATAATATATAAACGTAAATTAAAAATTTTAAAATATTATAGAAAAATAATAAAATAAAGTTTTTAAATGAAACGTAACAAACATCTAAGATATGTTAATTAATTAATAAGGAATATATTGATATATATGTATATATGGAAGAAATAGTTTAGTTTTGAAAAATATATTTCTTGTTTCTTCTTCTACTTTTTTTAACAAGTAAAAATTTATAGCGTCTTTCTAACAACAGAAAATTGTCTCTACTTCTATTTAAATTCAGTTGTACTAATTTGTCAAACGTTTAATTTTTCAAAAAAAATTAAAAATAAATGTTTTGGCCTTCCAACGTCAATATCAAACAGACTCTTAATAATATTAATCTAATTTCAACTTTTTTAAAAATATATAAATATAAAATATCTCTCTTTAATTAATACTACTATTTTTAAATAGCCAATTAAATCTTAAATCAGAAATAATCATATTAGAGGAACGTATATTTATTAGTGAAAATTACAAAAGTACACTATTTAAGACTTTAATTAAGAATATATACACCTATTTATATTTAGTTACAAATGAAGTTTATAAGTTACAAGCATAGCATATTAAATTAATTTCCAATTTTAATTATTTATTTATTTTTGATTTTACTAAATTAGTTTTTTGGGATTTTTGTGCCTATTTTTTGGGATGATAATCATGTACTCCCTCCGTCCCATTTTATATGTTATCTTTTTACTTTGCACTTGTATTAAGAAATGATGTAACTTTACCCTTTTATCCTTATTTAATGTTTTCTTAAGTCAATTTTATAATAAATGATGAATATATTTTCAAGATTAATTAACTACTCTATCAAGGATATAATAGGCAAAATATGATAATTTATGCATAAATTTTATAAAATAACAAGTATTATGGTCCATCTATTTATAGAGGATGCCATATAAAATAAGATGGAGGAAATATTAAATTTAATATTTTTATCTCACCAATTAATGGTTATTACTGAGCTTTTCAAATATTTTTTTTACTTTTTCTTCCTTTTTGATTCAATCGACACAAAAGTAAAAGATCTGTAAAATATTTTTATCTTTCCACCTATTCAATCTTCTAAGAAATTGTTATTTTCTATGCACTTTCATTTTCTTGAAAAATTAAAAATCTCTAATATGTGTTCTTCTTCGTTCTTCTTTGTTCTTCTTCTCTCTCCGAATTTATTGAGCCTAGTGACGTGGCAGTTTGTTGAAGTATAACTAACTTATGCAGAGTTAGTTAGATAGTTAGTTGTATAACAATAATGTGCAGGAAATGAATGTGTTACCTTCTGTTAGAGTTAGCAGTGTATATATATAGATAGTCTTGTATCAGTTTACATATGATTCTATGGAATAAGATTCTCTCGATTTCTCTTTACTTATGCAAATTACTTTTTTCTTCATTTCAGTTGTTCATGCTAGCTCAGTCCTAAATCCATGGCCTAGATTCATGGTGGCTGCATTTCACATGGTATCAGAGCACTCGATCTAAGTGCATATTTTTCCGCATTCTTCTTCTTCTTACTCGATTGGCAATGGGTGAAAACAGTACACCAACAGTTCGCACAGATCTTATTCCAGATCACAATGATCCTCTGTTTCTTCAGTCCACTGATACTCCAGGAATCACGTTGATTGGTATCCAACTGACTGGTACCGAAAACTATGCCTTATGGAGTCGATACATGAAGATTGCTTTACTTGGAAAGAACAAGTTAGGTTTCATCGATGGAACTTGTGCAAAATCTTCCTACTCTGGTGTGTTACTCAATCGCTGGGAAAGATGTAACGCCATAGTTTTATCCTGGATCATGAATGTTTTTTCCAAAGAATTAGTGACTGGTATTGCATATGCATCTGATTCACGCAGAGTTTGGGATAGCCTAAAGGAGAAATTTGATATGGAAAACAGTGTGCGAGCCTTTCACCTGCACAAGGAAATTGCTTTTTTAACCCAAGGTAATAGCTCTGTGTCTGTATATTTCTCTAAACTCAGTGATCTATGGGATGAATTTGATGCTTTGATCCCTCCTCCATGTTGTAATTGTGAGACGACTAAGGTATTTGCTGAGCATATACAGAAACACAAAATCTTCCAATTCCTCACTGGGTTGAACGACTCATATTCTAAGGCCAAGAGTCAGATTTTCATGATGCAGCCCTTGCCTAGTCTTAATCAGATCTATTCTTTAGTAATGGAAGAAGAAAGTCAAAGAGCTCTTTCGACTGTGGTGCAAGAACTAGATGTGATCATTTAGGGCTTTATTTTAATAGAAATAGTGTCATTGAATGCTTGTTTTATCTCAATACCTGATTAAAATGCTGAAGTTTCAGGTACTTGAAATTTTACTGGAAGCATGGACACTTAGGCTCAAAACGGAGCAAAAAGGGCTGAAAAGCAAGAAATGAAAGTCTGCGGATCGCCGAGTCCAACTTGGCGAGTCGCCGAATTGACATGCACCGCCCTTTGTTCTAGTACGCGAAAACTTGAAGGAAGTGGATCAAAAGGCGAGGAAAGGATCAGTCCGCGAGTCGCCGATTAGTTCTGCGAAGTAGTACTGTACCGCCCAATGATCCAGAATATGAGGATACTGAAGTCAAGACACTAAAGGCGATGAGCTGATTAAAGGGAGGATCATCGAGTTCATTGGCGATCTCCACTAATGTCGCTGAACGATCCTCCGCAGCACAATCTGTGAAAACTATAAATACTAGTTAGAGTTGTAGTCTGGTTGAGAACAATTTTAGAGTAAAAATTATTATTAGTCTATAGTATTTTTCTGTATTTTTCTCTCAAGTTTGGAGAGGGTTTTGTAGAGACTTGAAGAAAGGAGCTCATTTTCCCCAAGTTGGAAGTGGGTCTTCTTTATTCTTCTTCCGTTGCTTAATTCAAAGTTTAATTTCTTATACCCAGTTGATTTCTTTATCATGTTAGGTATAATTTCTTATTTCTTGATGTGTGGCTAAAAAAGCCCCATTCTTGGGGTGTGATTTAGCAAATATGGGTTGATATTCTTGTTGGGTCTTGCTTGCTGATAGGTTAGATGTATTTTAATGGTGATTTCACCTAGTGGTTGTGGTTTAATCTAAAGGGTTTATAGTTGCAAATACAAAGCCACCCATGTGTTTTCAGCTTGCCCAAGAGGGAGGTCGCGAAACCAAAACCACTAGACCGATGGCCTATGGAGTGGATTGACATGAGGTTAAGCCCGAGAGGGTGAGCCCTAGTCCCATATCCTAACACTCAGCTCCAGAGAGTGAGTGGGATAAGGCGTAGCCTGGTCTTCATGCGACAAATGGGTGTCCGAGAGGAACACATTTGAAACGGGGTAAGTTGCCCGAGAGGGAGCTTATTTCCATTTAAAGCTTAGCCTAGTCACTATTGTCTTGCAAATTTCCTATTGAAATCATGTATCCAACGATTTATCTGAGCTTGTATTGCGGTCACATCCCAAGAACCTTCCCCATACTTGATTTTCTTGTTTATTTTGTTGTTTTATCACTTGTTACAAAACCCCTTTTGATAATTGATATTTCTCTGTCACCCCCTTTAATTTGCAATGTATTTTATCGCAAATGTTTTTAGCTACGACTAATTCAAATGAAATTCTAATTGGCTACTGATTCTCAAAATCGCTCCTTGGGACACGACCCCAACCCTTGGTTGGGTTACTATATTATCGACGATCGTAGACACTCATACCGTAGGATAGTGTCGTTGGTCACGATAAGCATCAGACATACCCAACAAATTGCTAGCAATGGTGGTGCCTTCCAGTAGCGAACCAACATCATATTCACCAACTTTTGGCCATCTGTGTCTCATACATATAAATATAGGCAATAGGCCCCATACCTTTCGATTATAGCTCGAAAATAGAATGCATAGCATGTAGTGTCATGGATTCGTAATGCATATATGTTATCGTTGCCATGTCGCAAATCTTGGCCCATTGGTACTCTTGTTCTCAAAATCTCGTAATCACTTACGTATAACATGTAACGACGCATAGAAACTCATAGGCTTTTAGAATAAACCTGAATACTGAATTTGACTTTAGAAAGGTAACTTAAACTTGAGGGAATTCATAAGGTGCTTACATAGTCTCATCGTAACCTCACTTAACTTTCGTACAACCAATTAGACATATAGACTCAAAGTTGTTGGCTCGACTTCAACTTAGAAAATCAATCATTTAGAAACTCAAAAGGAGACTGACATGCCTAACTTGACTTACTATAGAAAACTCCAATTTGGTAGTTGAGTGAGCATGCTTAGAAACAAAATTGTTTAACAAGTATATAACCAAAAGAATAGGATACAAGGTTTAGTATGAAAATGATTTTCGACAATTTTTTGGTAAGAATTTCTCACGAGAAAGAACAGTTTCACAGCCCCTTAGATACAACATGATAAATCTTCATTAGTTCAGCCTCATTCTTAGGACAATAGCTCGCTAATAAATATAAGGAATAAGAAATTCTACAGAAAATAACTTTTGACCGTCAAGTATACTTCAAATAGTACAAACACAATAATAATATGATAAATTCAAGAAATAAGGTCAGCTGACATCCCAATGTCCTTCAGTAGGGTCTTCGTAGTAACAGAATAGTAAAAATGACTCATTCAATGATTTACAATATTTAGGATTCGTGCGATATGGAGAAAGAGTTTGCCTTAACATACTTTGAATTTGGGTTCCAATAACTTGATAATCGATTTTCTTTTTGATCATCAAGACATTTTCTCATAAAATTCTTTCTCAGCGGAACTATAAAAGTGCATAATTAATGTACCATGTCACTAACTTGATTTTTGAGGAGTTAAAGAGTGACACAAGGTTATGAATATCAAAAACCAAACCAACTGTCATGGAGTCTCAATCAATTTCTTTTCTAGTATATTGGAACATATAGGCATATATATGAGAGTATATGCAGAGGCCATACATAGTGTTTTCTTTAAATGATGAGTTAATAAGTTGGCGGTGTATTTATTATGAATAAATATATAATATCACATATCACTAAAAGTAATTAATAACTTTATAATAAATTTAATCTTATTATAGTGGATAAGTGAGCCAATTTGATTGGAAACATTGCTACACACTTTCCTCTACTTCCACGTGGAAAGTGGAGGTTACCACACTCAAATTAAGTTTATCCCATTTTAAAATTATTCGGATATTGCGTAGGTTCGTGATAAAATATATAACTTTTTAAATACGCTACAATTAATAGAAAATTATTTTCAATAGAACCTACCTCATATAATGGTAATTTCTTGACATAACTAGACTTACTATCTCTATTAAAATATTATTAATATATAAAGATCTTATAAAATAAATACTTATGCAAATATATCATATACAAGAACTTTTGTTTTTTCATAAGTATTTTTAGGAAGGCAATAAATTAACATATGATGTTATCAAATAATGTGCGGTGCTATAATAGAACTCCCAAGTTAAGGTTGTAAGCCCTTTTATTTGAGACAAAGAAAAACCGTAAATATCCGAGGTGTTACATCCTTCCCCCTTAGGAACATTCGTCCTCGAATGAAAATAAAAGCATGCAGATGTAAAGCTAGGAACTCTATTGAATTTTTTTAGGATTTCATCTATATATGGAACTATCCCAAACTTGTGATACACACCAGATCAACAAAACAATGTCTATGAAAAGAAAGAGTTATAAAGTTACCACATAATGTAAAATGTAGCTCAACCAAGGAAACTTTTCTTTAATACTCTATCTCAAGTTGCCACATAGCACATAATATGAACAAAAATTTCATTTAAAATTTAGGTACTAAGCACGAAAGGAAGCATAATCATATAAAGTATGAACATATGATTTTAATAAGAAAATATTAGGGCAATGGGCAAGATACTCCAGCCCTCAGTGTATCACCTCCTTACTATAAGTACATCATTTGACCACATACTGTTACGAAGTTATACAAGAAAATGACAGATATGCCAATAAACTATTAGCAATTTTTTTTCTATGTGATAAGAAATTCAACATGCATACTGGTGAGCACATGCACAAGTATAAAATATGTCTTAGTTACTCAGACTCTATAGCTATAAGAATGCATGTCAGGTAATACTCAAGTTATGACCTATAAAATATTATCTAATTAGATAAACACTAAACCTATATTTCATTTAAATAATGAGCTATTACGAAGTGGTACCTAGACTTACACACATACATTATATGTCCTTTTCATACATATATAGGTCATAAAGCATATTGTAAGTTGATAAATAATTCATAAAGGGTTTAACATTTACATTCAAGGTCTTTGATATGTACAACATATAAACGACAGTGTCTTAGATTGATAACTTAGGACATACTTAGCATCTATAGAAATAATTTCTGAGCGACCACACCATGTAATTCCTAAACGACAAATACAGTTAATATATGAGCAGACCTTCAAACACAAGTAGTTAATTCTTACAACTCATTAATCATATATTATACGAGCAATCCAAGATAGTTACTCTAATAAGTTTTGAAAAACATATACTATTTAAATACCTAAATTTCGAAATCTGTATCATATAAACAAATACTTTGTAAGTTAAGTAACATGCAAGCAACAAGCCTATGACAAGTGGTCATGTAAAAAAAATATAATCATTTGTTTTGTGAGATAGGAAACATTTAGGCAGCAAGCAATCTGTTAATTATGCATCGAGAGTGTGATATTATCCTTTAAGGTACATAGTATGTAACACATACACACACTCATTATGAAGCAAACACAATTAATTTCTGATGGGTAGGCATATGACATATAGTTGAACATTTGGTGAGCTAAATAACACATGTTGAAATAAGTCTTGAACTATATATCATATGCTCTAACATTTATTTTGGCATATAACATATAAATACATCTTCCATGAAATATATAGAGTATAAACAATTGATTTTAATAAAATAGATTGTATGCACATATAGTTTAAGAATAACATTGCAATAGATAATCCTGAAGGAACGCCTAACATGTACCTACTATGCTTTATGAAACAACTAACATATTATCACATAGACGGTAGTTTGAAACAAATGTATTTATGTCTTATAAATAATAAAGTATACATCATTCTAGTGGTTAAACTTCGACATATTAGTTATATAAACCTTGAAAATATATAGTACTCAAACAAGTGATCTATCAAGTATGTGGCATATAAACATGTGGTTTACAATACACATAATTAATCTTTTGCTTATAGGTGCATATCCTTTAAAGTGTACGCACTAAATCGTGTGATCTATTATTTATGAAGCATGTAATGCTAAGCAAAAAGTTCATGACTCATGTGACATGTGAAACCTTATATTACGAAATATATTATGTATAAGTACATTCTTTTATTAAATAGGTAACATTTCTTATACCCTATAAACAAATGATCTAGAATGAAAAACATCGTAAAAATATTTATCTCGCGAAAATCATCACACATGTGTCAGTACTTTTACGAAACATATAACATATAAACACCTTGTTTATAATACAAATGATATGTAACCAATTATTCATATGACAGGTAATTTACATATATGTCTAAGGAAAGACGATTTATACGATTTACGACCTGCAAACAACTAGCCTATGAAATGAGGTCATATTATCTCTATTATATATGCATACAAATATGTGATCGAGTCTTCCTTAAAACAAATAATATGTAATCAATTAATCCATGAATCATGTAATCACATATGGTTTTTTTTTTTTTTAAATACATAACTAGTAAATATCTAGTTCGTATAACACATATATACGTCTCCCTAAACAAGTTAGTAAACCTTTATGGGTTAGCAATTAATTTTTGATAAATTATAAATAAAATCGTAATAAAATGGTGAATAAGCCTCGATGGATAACACAAAAGTACTTAATAGGCAAACAAATAAAATTACTCTGAAATATAAAAAGCTAGGTCTCATAATTAAGATCATGATATTTTTTTTTATATAACTACTTAGCTTAAACAATTTTCCACACTTATTTTATTAGCTCTAAAAATTCTACGACCAACATAATTACTTAAGCAATCTATCAAAGACTCTAAAAAAGTTAAAAATACAACAAAATACTTCTTTATCAGATGGTCCACACATACTCCCTCCGTCCCATTTTATGTGGCAATATTTGATCGGACACAGAGTTTAAGAAATAAATGAAGACTTTGAAATGTTTACCAAATTGCCCTTTAAAAAGTAGACTCGCTTTTCTCTCTCCTCATAAATGTATTGGAGTATTATTTTAAGATTAAGTGGGACCAACAAGGATAAAAGAGAAATTATATCTTTAAATACTTACCATATTAAGAAATGTAACATTCTTTCTGGGACTGACCAAAAAGAAAATGATAGAGTATATCATATATATGAGAGTATATGCAGAGGCCATACATAGGGTTTTCTTTAAATAATGAGTTAATAAGTTGGGAGTGTATTTATTATGCATAAATATATAATATCACATATCACTAAAAGTAATTAATAACTTTATAATATATTTAATCTTATTATAGTGGATAAGTGACAACCACCTTGATTGGAAACATTGCTATACACTTTCTTCTACTTCCACGTGGATAGTGGAGGTTACCACACTCAAATTAAGTTTATCCCATTTTAAAATTATTCAGATATTGCGTAGGTTCGTGATAAAATATATATAACTTTTTAAATACGCTACAATTAATAGAAAATTATTTTCAATAAAACCTACCTCATATAATAGTAATTTCTTGACATAACTAGACTTACTATCTCTATTAAAATATTATTAATTTATAAATATCTTATAAAATAAATACTTATGCAAATACATCATATACAAGAACTTTTTTTTTCATAAGTATTTTTAGGAAGGCAATAAATTAACATATGATGTTATCAAATAATGTGCAGTGCTATAATAGAACTCCCGAGTTAAGGTTGTAATCCCGTTTATATGAGAAAAAGAATAACTGTAAATATCCGAGGTGTTACACTATGTCTTCTTCAAAATCTTCCTCTTCCTGATCCTCTTCATCCTCCTCATCGTCCTCAGTTTCCTCGGTTTCATATTCTTCTTCTGTTGATTCTTTTTGGATTTCATGATGCTCTTGCAATAAACCATCATCAATGGGTTCATCCATTACCATTGTATCCCCATTCGGATCATTTAAGAGTACTAGTCTTTTGACACGTGCGTTGCACGTGATTACCATTTCCAAAAATATATTTTATAGTAAATAATATTGCTTTTTTAAGTGAACATTTGGATAATAAGCTTAGTAAAAAATAATATTGCAGATTCTTTTGTGAACTTTCAACGTGGATCGTCATATATATCTTTATTTACGCAAACCTATGAAGATGGTCAATGAAATTTTTTATTAGTTAAATGCACTAATGTATATATTTATTTCAATTTGATGAGGTTCAATTAAGTAATTAGTTTTATCTCATTAATATTACCTTACAGACAATATTCGCTTTGTATTTTTTTTGTCATCTAACCAGATGTGCTTTACATGTGTATTTCATGTTAAATTGTTTAGATATCATATGAACATGTGAAGAGAATAACTACATTTTATATATGCACATATTTTCACATTTGTTGTGAGTTTTCTTTAGAAAAAAAACTTGAAATTTTTTAAAATAATGTATTTTAAAGTTAGAAGATCTTGTTAACTTGATAATACATTTGTGAAATATATCATACTTTAATTTAAATACAAATACCTACTAATATATATATATTTGCATTAATGAAAATATTTATCTCATAAAATTAACTATTAAATAAATTATAAAATTAAACTAATACAAACTTCAACTGGCATTATTACAAGTCATATAAACTTTTCTTCGTCTAAAATACTGAAATATTAAGAAAGAGTAAATCAGTAAAACAAAAGGGCAATGTTAATGTAATAATAACTATTTTGAAATAAACTTCATGAGAGTTTAAATCACATAAGTAGCATTGATAAATAAAAAATATTCTTTTGTCTTGAGCATAAAAAACAAATCAGGAAAATTTTCTAAATTTTGGAAAAGATATTCAGAAGAATATATCTACATCTCAAGAGAAATTGTTGACAAAAACAAATGCATTTAGACTACATCATGTTAACTTCATATATTGGAACATTACATACTAATGTATATATTAAGCAAAAAAATAATTATTATATCATCAAAATTATTTTCCTCAAGTACTCTAGGTTATGGAATATACCCTCTTAGGATAGAACGACTTACTTCATCAGAATAGTGGTACCTCATATTCCGCTAAACTTCGAACTCACTCAATAACAATAAATCACAACGAAAAATTTAAAATGCTAGAAGAAGAGTAGAAGATTAAAAAGTTTGTGGTTGAAAAATGAGAGGAAGCCCCTCTATTTATAGTCAACAAAGGGTAGTTTGAACAAATGTATTTTGTATCTTATTTGAAGAGTCATGACCTTTTCGAGAAGTCACAACCCTTTGGAAAAGTCACAACTTATTGAAAAAGTCACAACTCTTTAGAAAGGTCACAACTCATCGAAAAATCAAAACCCTTTGAAAAAAGTCACAACTTATTGCAAAAGTCACAACTCATCGAAACAGTCACAAACTAAGTTAGGGATATTATAGTAATTTAACATTCAAGTTGGGAGTTCATGCTTTTAAGGTAATATAGCTATAGATATAGATATAGATATAGATGTTTTCATCAATGGAAATAATCATATCTATCTCGTGGACTTCAACTTCATCAACTTGGAATG
>NC_064282.1:47212039-47212703 GCF_019186545.1 Solanum stenotomum
CAAATAATGTGCATATTGTCGAATAAAGACGAAAGTTGGTCATAGTGATTCAGGCGTCTTGTGTGCAAGGGCTCTCTCGCTCATAGGATCAAAGGTATGCAGGGATAACAATAAGTTTTCATCACAAATACAAGGAAGACTTGGATATAAAGGTATGCACTAGCAAAAGAACTTTCACATAAAGAAGTTCATTTCTATATTGAATTGGTTGTCTTTAATTCCTTTCTTGTATCTATCCTCCTATTTTATTTTTATCTTTTTTTAATTTATTCGTAGTCTTATCCTTAGAATTATATCACACTGGACATGTATATGATATATGATGCATTGACTATGATACGTACTTCATCATGAAGTTGTTTAGATGCATTTAATTTAATATCATATACAATAGGGAAAATTACGCGGTTAAGCAAACTTATACTACTTAATTACTCATCATAGCTATAGTTTGCTATAATTACCACTCACGACTAACATTATACATTAATTACGCGGGCTGACTTCGAGTTTGTATAATTAGCCACGTTTGTATATGTATAATTCGCCAGAATATACAAAATACATATGTATAATATACAATTATCTAACCTATATACATATACAATTCACCTCTCTCCCACTCTCTGCCCTCTCTCGCTCGCCTCTCTCCTCCCTCGCCCAA
>NC_064282.1:47217170-47229703 GCF_019186545.1 Solanum stenotomum
TATATAGTAATATATATGATATATGATTTAAATAAAATAAAAGTAGGTGGGCCATGGTGCCACGTGTCGAAAGAAGAGTGAATTTTATTCACTCTTCTTATATAGTAAAATATATAGATTATTGGATTGTTAATCACCCACCTTGAAATTTTTCTCCAAATTATTTGCCTTTTAATATGTGTGATTAGGGGTGTACATGTCAAACCGTAAAGTCAAATCGAATCGACGAATCAAATTAAACCGAAAAAAATGATTTGTGGTTTGGTTTGGTTGGTTTGGCGTTGGAAAAAAAAAATCGACCACTCTTGGTTTGGTTTGGTGTTAAAAAAAAAAGTCAAATCGAACCCAAACCAAATCGACATAATACAAATATATTATTTTATTTTATTTATAGATAAAAAATATGATTTATAATCTACTTTGTTAATATATTTTTAGTTAGTTTATAGTTTTCAATGTTTATATATATTATTTCAAATTTGGGCTTGTAAATATTTTATTTTGTATTAAGATCAGAAGTTACAATGGTATTGTTATAGTTTTTCAAATTCGAAGTTAACAGTTTACTTTGTAAATATTTCATTTTGTATTCAGTTTGATTGTAGCGTTTAATATTATTAATTTAACATACTGACCGTTGATATTTCAAAAAAATATTTTGTACTCATGTGAATTTTATCGTTTTTTTGAAGATTTTTATTCATTTAACATTTTTTAAGTTTAGCTTATCACATAGGTAAGTGAAAATATATTTGATCTCTTTTTCAAACATCGTAAAAAACCGAAAGAACCGACTTTATGTGGTTTGATTTGGTTTTTAGATTTAATAAATCGATATAATTGGTTTAGGTTTTTTTTAATGAAAAATCAAACCAAATCAACTTATGTACACCCTTGTGTGATATGAATGAATATAAACACTAAATCATTTTCTTAGATTTTTCTTACGGAAGTTTCTGAATATTCTTGTTCTTGTTCTACATTACTTTCAAGTAAACAGTAGTATTAATTAATTGTAATTTTTTTGTCATTATTTGAGTTCGTTGATCACTGGTATTTGAAGTATAGCTACACCAATTAAGAACATATTACAGAATCAGTGGGCTCCAAATTTTTTCTTCTTCTTAGTTACTATTTCTGTTTTAAGGTTTAATTATTTTGGGATAGAAAAGACCAAACACAAGGGGTGTCTAGTTGGACACCCTGGGGTGGCTATAGCGTACCCTTAAGATCTGGAAAGGGTAGAGTGTCGCAAACTTTAATATAACTATCTTATAGAGGTAGAAAGGTTGTTTACAATAGACCTTCAGCTTAAGTTCAGCAAATCCAAATACAAAGAAGAAGAAGAACTAATAAGGGAAGCAAAGCCTACAAGAAAAGAACAAACACAAAAAAGGTAGGGTGATAGTCGAAACTAAGTAAACAATAGACGATGATAGATATCAAAAGAAAGAACTATAAAATGCAGCTAGTATAACAACAAATACCAACAAGCATAAATCCTCGAAAAGCAAGATAACGCTCCACTATCTACTAATCTTTTACCCCTAGTACGCGTTCTCCGCACTCTCCTATCTAAGGTCATGTCCCCGGTAACCTGAAGTCAGAGATGGATCTAGGTGGGAGTTCATGGGTTCGGATGAACCCACTAACTTTTCTGTAGACCCTATATTTTGTATTAGAAAATTAAATAAATATATATGCATATTAACTTATGACCCCCCCCCCCCCCCACAAAATTGATTGATAGCTCAGTTGTAAGGAACATGCGTTATGAGTTCAAACCTTTCTCTTTTTTTTAAAAAAAAAAAAAGGAAGCAATGTTTTGCAATATTTTTCTCTTCTATCCTAAAATTTAGTACCCCAAACTCCTAATACTGGCTCCGCTTCTGCCTGAAGTTGTGTCATGTCTCATCTAATCACCTCTCCCTAATACTTTTTAACCTACCTCTTCCTCTTTCCAAATCTTCTATAACCAACCTCTCGTACCTCATCACTCTCCTCTTTAATTTACTCACCTTTCATCTTATCTCAGATATCCTTATTCTTAATCTTATTGCTCCTTATATGCCCACACATCTACCTCAACATCCTCATTTCTGTGATATGCATCTTCTGAATAAGGAAGTCTTTGACTGGCCAGCGTTCCGCCTCATTAAATAAATCCGGTCTAACCACCATTCTATAAAACTTACCTTTTATTTTTGGTGGTTTCTTTTTATGACACAAGACTCTAGATGTAAGTATGCACTTCATTCATGTCGCACCAATATATGATGTGTGGTATCATCATCAATGTCTTTATTTTTCTGGATTATAAACCTAAGATACTTAATAATATCTCTCTTGGAGATGGCATGTGTATCGATCCTCACTTTCATGCCTGCTCTTGCATTACATTACTGAATTTGCATTATAAATACTCTATTTTAATTTGGTCTTGTTTAACGTGAACTCTTTAGACTCTAGAGTTTGTCTACTCCAACCTAGCATTAACTCCATTGCACTTCTCATCATTAAGTATTATGCCATCCGCAAAAAGCATACACCAAGTCATTTCATCTTTAATTGACCGCATCAATTCATCCACATCGAGGTAAATAAGAACGAGATAAGAATTGATCTCTAGAGCAATCTCATATCCACGGGTAAGTTCTTTCAGTCTTCTCCTATCATTCTAACATGCATTTTGGATCCATTAGACATGTACTTTACCGCCTTGATGTAAGCCAATCGGTATACTTCTACCCTCTAGGTATCTCTAGAGGACTTCTCTTGGTACTTTGTTGTAGGCATTTCTAGGTCAACGAACATCATATGTAAGTTTCATTTTTTTCTGGTACTTCTATACAAATCTCCTCAGAAGATGGATGGATTGTGTAGTCGATAGCCATGAAATGAATTCGAACTGATTTTCGAAAATTGATACACCCTTCATTACTCTCAACTTCACCACACACTCTCAAAATTTCATAGCGTGGCTTAGTAATTTGATACCCCTATAACTATTATAATTATAAATATCATCATTATTCTTGTACAACAGAATCATTTTACTCTACCTCCATTCTTCAGACATTTTAGTCATCTTAAAAAAGACGTTAAATAAACTAGTTAAACACTTCATACCTGTGTGTTTGTGCTTTTTCAAAACTCCATTGGAATATCATCTGGTCTAGTTGCTCTTCCCCTGCCCATCCTAATAATAGTGTGTTTAACCTCCTTAACCTTAATACACCTACCGTACTCAAAATTTTGATGTCTCTTAGAGTGCTCCAAATTATCTAGCACAATATTTTTGTACCCTTCTTCGTTCAAAAGTTTATGGAAGTAAGCTTATCATTTTTGCTTAATGAGAGTCTTTTCACCAACACTTTGTCTTCCTCATATCCTTGATGGACTTCACTTGATCCAGGTTTTGAGCTTTCCTCTCTCTCAAGTTCGCGTTGTACAATTTCTTATCTCCACATTAGTCCGTCCACTCAGTATATAATAGTTCGAAGGTTGTCGTCTTTGTTGTTGTACCCGCTAACTTAGCCTTTGTCTTTGTTGCCTTAAATTTTTCCTTAATCGTCAGCTTCTTCTCCTTGTCCTTGCATTCCATCAACTTTGCATAAACTGTCATTTTGCTTACAACTTGCCTTGAACTTCTCCATTCCACCTCTAATCCCCTCATTGACCACCAATGTTACCCTTAGACATCCCCAACACCTCTCTAGTTGTTTTCCTAACGCAACTAGTTTTCTTGTCCCACATGTTTTTTGTCTCCTGACTACTCCTCCAAGCCTCCATTGCAGTCAACTTCTCTCCATATCTGGAGAGAAGGTGCGGGTCAAGCCACCCCATTTAATCCATGGTTTGTCATATAAATTCTTCTTCCTCCTCCCTCGCTTAATCTCTAAATACATCACTCAAAGCTTATATTGGATAATAAGATTCTCACTCAAGATAACCTTGCAGACTTTATAATAGCATCTATCATCATTCCTCAAGAGTAAGTAATCTATTTGAGTTTTAGCCACCAAGCTACAAAAAGGTAACCAAGTGATCTTCTTTCTTCTAAAAGCACGAGTTAGATATTCCCAACTTAAAAACTTTAACAAAATCTAGGAGTGAGATTCCACCACTGATCCATTTCTATCCCAAAACCCAAAGCCTCCAATTGTAACTAAAAAACAACCAATTATGAATATCACAATGATTCTATCTGATGGTTCCATTTCTCTTGATCATTAATTACAAATATCAATTTAATTATATATCTCTTAGATGCTCGTAGGTCATTTTTCCCCCTACAAATTATCAAGAGTTAGATCATTTCCTCATATTTTGCTCCTGGATATGGCAATTTATTAGTGAGTTTAATTAAGTTTTCCTCTCTTCTGAAAATCCAAACATTTTTTTTAATTATAAATCTCGACATGTTCCTTAAACTAATTCTGTCTCATGCATTAAAAATGTTAGATACTTTTCTGAAAACGACATCCTCTTCTTTTTAATTCCTTTAGTAAGTATTTCATTTTTTACAAAAGGAAAAAGGTTATTAATAGTGAAACAAAGTGTAAAAGGTAATGAGGCAAATGAGCCCTCTTAGCTATATATGATTTCGAGAGGGGAGTGTGGGTTTACGTGAACCCGGTGACCCCTCTTGCATACGTCTCTGCTCTAATGACATAAGTTCTGTAAGAATTAAGTGTCATAACTTGTTATATTCTTGTAACTGTTTGTGTTATATTATGATACGGAAATATAAACTTTTATCTTGAGAATTTTTTTTTTTTTCTTGTTTTTTCAATGTCATGATTATTTTTCGCCACTTTTTGATAAAGGCAAAACCTAAAGACCACCCCAAAATAGAAATATTCATGCGAATGACCCTGACTTTTTAGATGAAAAATCAGGAAAAATAGAGTTCTTGGCCAGTCAAGGTTTGGGCTTCTCTTCCAACAAATGGTTTAGTTTAGATAATTTTCTACACTCTTGCTTCTCTTTTATCGTATTTACGTTTTACAGAAAGATACCAATCAATTTGAGTCGAATTTCATTATTACAAACTTTTATCACGTTACCATGAACTGCCTAGACAAGCCATCAAAACACATAAAATATTTTAATGGGCCAAATATTCCCTCAAAGCATTGGGACCGTATGTCTTTCATATTGGGCTGGATAAATCTAGGTCTCTTGGTTAGTTTTGGTTATAGATATTTTAAGTAGATTTTAAAATTTTATCTTCAAAATTTTATTTGATTATAACATTTAATTAGATTTTACATTCAAATTTTCACTTACAAAAATTTATGTTGAGCCATTTTTTGAGATTTTCACTAACAAAACATAAAAAAAAAATCAAGTAAAATACATATTTTAAAAACTCAAATTTTCACGTTTTAACTTCAAATCTATTGCCAAACAACACATCTAAGAGTTGATGTCAATTGAATAATTTAATCTCGTAACTTGATTAAGTGAAAAAAAAAAATTAAAACAAAAACATATTTGAACAAAGTATTTGACCATAATAAGATATATGTGATTAAAATATATTATTAACAAAAGACAAGAACATATTTTGACCTTTTCCGTTTTAAAAAAGGAAAATACTAATTAAGACAAAATGTAGAAAGGCGTGGGGGGGCAAAGGATCAAAAAAAGAAATCAGAATGATGAGCTGGAAAATTAGGTTTGCGTTTAGCAGAGTCCAAAAAGAGAAATGCTTTAGGAATATTCAATATCCTATTATTTCTCTAAATATGCATGAATTGTCATCACTATGTCCAAAAGACACAGTTTTTACCAATATTGCTTAAATTCTTCAAAAATATCTATCAAATCAACTAAAAATAATATTCCAACATAAACATAGCAATATTTTTGAAAAATTCAATCGACTTTAGATTTTCACATATGTCCTATTTGTTTGTTATGTCAACATCATCTGATCAAACCAAGTTTTACTTTTATTAAATTATTAGTTAGTCAAATGTTAGTACCACAATCATAACACTTTTAGGCAATCCGATCCTTTATACTTATGATTGTATTTTCATTATTTAATGAAAATAATAATTCTGATGTACGATGAAAAGGAATGGATTTGATAAAGAAGTAAATTTCCATATATTTGATGATGTTTTGATAAGCATAACAAGGAATTTGATTAAACTAATAAATTTAATAAATCTAAAAAGGATAAGAGAATCCTTTTCAACTCCTAGGAGAAATAATTTCTCAACTAGATTAACCTTTTCTATTGCTGTTTTATAATTCTACTTCCTACATCATCTACCCACCACTGATCACTCACCAACCAACCCAAAAAGGGCACAAGCATCGCTGTCGCTGGCCCTGATCAAGCACGAACAGAGCTGCAAGAGAGAGACATCAACAAGAAAGCAGCTCGTTCAACTTCATCAAGCTTACTCCAGTGAAGTGAAATTGAATCAGCTCTCTTCACTGGAGCTTTCTTCTTCTTCTCCACATTGCTGCTGCTGGCGCTATCACCGCTGCTGCTTGCAGAATTAGCAGACGATTTCTTCGTCTTCTTGTCATCCTTGTTCAATCCCAGCAGATCTCTTTTCTTCTTCCTGCTCCTGATCCCACAAGCATTGCACAGCGACTACATTTGAAACAAATTTAGATTTCTTAAAACATTTTAGGAAAAAAAATTAATTAATCCATGTTGTAAACTTACCTTAGGGCCAGCAGGACCACTACGCCAAAGAGGCGTTTTGATAGCACCACAATCCACACAGGTTTTCTGCTGGATTTCAGATGAAATCACTTCAGGAGTCTTCACTTGGATTTCAGATGAAATCACTTCTGCAGCTTTCACTTGGATTTCAGATGAAATCACTTCTGGAGTTGCGATCTCCATTGCTAGTCCAGTGATCACTTCCTCAGATCCCATCACCTAAATCAAAATAGTCAAATAAAATTTTAAAAAAACAAGCATGATCAATCGATCAAAGTTAAAATGATGAATGTTGATCACTCACCTTATCAATTAGATCCATCTCTTTGATCACAACTAAAACAGAGCAAAACAGAGAAGTGATCACTGAAAATGAGTATTAAACCGACTGCGGTAAGAGAACCGACAGTGAATCAGAAGATGTGGCTGATCAGGATATAAAATTGTGCCCTTTATAAAGCCCCTGGCTAAAACCCTAAGCGCGAGGATCTAATAAAATTACTACTCTACCCTTCATTACAAATATTTTGATCGAACACTCCACCCGCCAAAACTTAAGCGCTATTAGTCATGTTCTTTTCTTACTTATAAATAGGGGTAATTTCGGAATATGGAGATATGCTATTCTCTTGCCATTTGCCGCCTTCACGCCAAACCACACCCCCAAATAAACGTTACAAAATAATTTACACAATCTTAATTAAGATATTTCTATTCTAAAATAATTAATTTGTATTGCAATAATTATGTACAATTCATGTGAATGATAAATGTGAAATCATTATATTTTGACTTTTTTGTCAAGTTTAAAATAATATGACAAAATTAAGATTTAGTACAAAGTGTTTTTTTTTCTCATTAGAATAATAGAAAATTAAATTTAATTAGATATAAATGTGGTTTCTTTTTTTATTTTTTTTAATTATTTATAAAATACCAAATATTTATTAAAATGTCTCATCAAATACTTTTTTGTAAATGATATTCTGAATATATTGTGTTTTTAATCTCTTTTGGTTGATTTTTCGTGACCATAAGAAAAAAATATATAGATATTATATGATATGCATGATCCTACCTGTATAGAAATTATACATTTTTAAATATTATTCCTAAATAAGTTTTGTGGTACATGGATGGAGAAAATGGAATTACTTTTAATCCTAATATGTCTAGTATGACATCAATTTGTTTCAAAATCTTTCCCTTTTAAGACATAGTTTAAAATAGAAAACTCATCATTTCCTTTCTAATATTCATGTTTTTTCTTAAATTGAACATATTATTACTATACAGAAAGAATAACACAAAATAACTGTATATCTACCATAAAAATTGTGTGAGGTGAACAAATATAATACGATATTTTAGTAAATTGTATTGTAAAATAATATTAATCTTATTAAAATAAAATTTTGTGTAAACAATTATATGTGAAAATAAAGTATTTGTGAATGATAAATGTAAATCATCAAATTTTGACTTGTTTGTCAAGATCAATATTATTAGATGTCGTTAAAATTTATAAAGTTTTTTCCTCATAAGAATAATAAAGGTACGATAGAGATAAAATTAAAATTAGGTACATATGATTTCCTTTTAACCTGCTTTAATTCATTTATAAAATACAAATATATAATAAAAAATCTCATTAAATACTTTTTTTATAATGGTATTGCGTGTATACCTTTTTCATCCCTTTTTGGTTGATTTGTCATAAGTAATACTCTTGTTGTTTATTTTTAAGAAAATGAGTATCTAATGTCATGTAGTAAATTGTATTGTATAATAATATTAATTTTATTAAAATAATATTTTGAATTAAATAATTATATGTGAAAATATAGAGCACATTTCACGTGAATGATAAATGTAAATCATTAAATTGTGACTTGTTTGCCAAGATTAAAATAATAAGACAACATTAAGATTAACAACGTTTTTTTTCTCATTAGAATAATAACGGTACAATAGATAATTGAAATTTAATTTTATATATATGTGATTTATTGTTTACCTTTTTAATTATTTTTATAAAATACAAATATATATTAAAATGTCTCATCAAATACTTTTTTATAAATGATATTCTGGGTATATTGTTTTTTTCATCTATTTTTGTTGATTTATCATAATCACTACTTTCGTTATCGATATTGATAAAAATATGAAAATATATATATCATAATCCTACCTGTATAGGAAATTATACTTTTCTAAATATTATTCCTAAATTAGTTTTGTGGTTGATGCATTAAGAAAATGTCATTCAACTCCCCAATATGTATTACTTTTAATCCTAATATGTCTAGTATGACATTAATTTGTGCAAAATCATTCCCTTTAGGACAGTTTAAAATAGAAAACTCATCACTTCCTTTCTAATATTCATGTTATTTCTTAAATTAAACATATTATTACTATACCCAATAAATAACATGAAATAATCGTATATCTACCAAAAAAATTATGAGAGGTGATAATTAAACACGATATTTTAGTAAATATATGCTATTTTGTAAGTTCTTCAAATTATAATAATCGATGTAAGTATGTGTCTGTGTTATATCTTAAGTTCTTTAAATTAATAATTAATAAACTATCGTGGGGTTGTCTAGCGAGTATGTTTATTTATTAGTAGGGTAGTTCATTCTTAAGAAGTATAACTTATATTTATATTTATATTTAATAGAAAATATTTAAGTTATTTGATGGGATATTCTAATAATTTACATTTTAACTTTGGAGGTTCTCACTATATAATAATATAAATAATAGTCCGTGATATGCACGAGTTTAATAATATTTCTTTTGATAATTGGTTATATTTTTTGGATATATAAATTAATATTTATTTTCGAATATACAGTTTTTTAAAAAAGTGAGTTAGAAAATAAAAAAAATAAATTATAAATTATTTGTCAAGTTTGAAACATAAATTTAAATTTTTACGGTTAAACACTTATATTCAAATAAAATAAAATTTATTTTGAGAAACTGTGAATCGTAATTTTTATAGTTGAATGGGTAACTTAAAAAAGAAAGGAAATGAGCAACTAGGTCAATAAAAAGAACATACAACTGCTATAATAAAATTTCCGTTGTCCTTCGAAATTTTGCGTAAGTCTTCTTACCATTGAAAATAGTAGAAAGTAGTCAAATACTTTCTCCGTTTTTTTTTTATCTACTATATTAAAAATATTTTTAAAATTTTATTTCTTATTATTAGCATATTAAGAGATTTCTTTCTTCATATTTTACGTTCAATATTAATGACTTATTTCAAATTACTTTTCAGGATCTAATATTTTATATCAATTAATATAAATATTATGATAAAATACTTATATTAATCATTAATTTAAGAAATATGTAAAATTTTAAATGGACAAATAAAAAGAATAAAATGAGTACAAAATATAGGTGAAGCTCATAAAATATTTTCAGGATCCCACCTTGTGAATGATCATAATTCATAACTCATAAGCAATCATATTACTTTCATAATTTTATATCCAAACATTTATGAGGAAATAACATTTAATTGACAGGCAACACAAAACTGAGAAGGTATAATGAATAATATATTTTTTAACTTGACTTTAGTTTACATTTATTTCATTCAATTTTGGGTGTGCACAAGTAGTCATCAAGTTAAACAAATAGATACACACATTCTACATGACATCCTATACATGACAATTTTCATCCTACATGTTGTCTTATGTGTATTATGTCACATAAAACTCATGTGTCTACTTGTTCAACTTTATTCAAATTAAAATACCCTCTCTGACTCAATTTATGTTGCATTTTTCATTTTTCGAGAGTGAAACAGTTTAAGTTTGATCGAAAATTTGAGCACAAAATTTTCAATTTTATTGAAATGAAATTTATATATTTGTAAACTATGTAAAATATATTATAAGTCTTAATAATTAATAATTTAATATATTTAAAAGATCTATGAAAAACTTACGGTAAAAGATCTATGAGATCAAATTTAAAAGCATATATGTTTGTTAGTCCGAACTGTCAAAAAGGTGACTCAAAGAAAAGCTTGTAATTGCAAAATACATTTTTGGTGGGGTCCAAAATTTTGGAAAATTTAGTTACACGTGTTGGAGTCGGAAGACATCCAAGTAATAATTATGCAAGCATGACGTTCAGCTACTTACTTAGCTTATTGTCATTTATTAGATAAAAAAACTAGACACAAGCGCCCAATATCTGTTATTTTTTGTTTCACGTGACAATAGTTAAAATTTAGGGAGTCAATTAAATTTTAATATAATTTTTAAATATTTTGAGTTATTAATTATTGTAATTCATAGTACTTTTACGTAATTTTTAAATAATAATATATGTTACTTTCCTTGTCCCAATTTATGTAGCACAAATAGAATTTCAAGAGTCAATATGTTGTTAATTATTGAGATTTACAATATTTTTTACGTAATTTTCAAATTAAATAATACATGCAACTTCTTTGTTCCATTTTATGTGACATAAATTGATTAATTTTATGAGTCAATCGATTTTTTTTTTATAAGCAATTGAATTTATTTATATATATATAGAAAATATTAATTATCATGATTTATAATATTTTTTACGTAATTTTTAAATATATAAAAATTAAAAATAAAACAAACAAATTAAAACTAAGAGAAAAAATAGACAAAAGTAATAGAAGTGTGGAACCACACAGGTGAAGCAGACATGTTGACTGCCTCCTGTGTGGTTATCCACACTTATATATAAGAACTTATATATAAGTAGTAGATATAAAATAAAAAATATTTGAAAATATCATTGTTAAAAATTAATACTATAAAATTAAAATTTGATGAATTTGATCTTTAATTTTTTTAATGCAAATTAAAAATATGTCACACTTAAATTTATAAATTAAAGAAAATTTTAATATTTATCACTTTAAAATATTGTCATTAAATTCACGTGACATATGATGAAGCTCTAGAAAAAAAAATGATAGAGCGTACATAGATTTATGGTGTGTTTGGTATGAAGAAAAATGTTTTTCAATTTTCTCATGTTTGGTTGGGTTAAATATTTTGGAAAATATTTTCCAAATCAACTCATTTTTCTCAAATCTAAGGAAAATGACTTCCCTTCAAAACTTAAGGAAAATATTTTCCAAAACTCTCTTTCAACTTCAAATTACAATTACTTTTTTATTGAAAAAATCAATTTATTTTGTCCCTACCCTCAAACCAGAACCACCCCCCCCCAAAAAAATAAAAATAAATTTAAAAGCTTGTTTTTAAATTTAATTTTTTTTAATCCACCCTCACCCCTTGTCACGACCCGATTTATCAAGTCATGATGGCACCTACTATAACCCACCAGTAGGTAAGCCAACCCGTAACCCGGAACAACAAGTAATGGGTCTGAGGGTAGAAATCAAACAAGAGTAGGCAAATAACAATATAAACAGGCGGACGCAAACCAAAAACTTATATACAAATAAAGATACCTCCCAGAACCTGGAAGTCACTAGTACAGAGCTACTGCAAAATGAGTACAAGTCCCAAAACTGGACAACAGAGACTGGACTGTCTCGAAGGGAAGAAGACAAGTCTATATATACAGATGGAGACCGAAATAGTACAGAACGCCGTGTGCTCACCCCCGTCTCCAGATAAGTCTACTCCAAGCTCGATCAACGCTGGCTACTAGTGCTCGGACCTGCATCACAAAATAGATGCAGAGCGTAGCATGAGTACCAAAACAACAGGTACCCAGTAGGCATCATCGGCCGACTGAGCAAGATAAGCAAAAGTAAACTGAAATGCAAATAAAGGGTCACATCAAG
>NC_064282.1:47229834-47297020 GCF_019186545.1 Solanum stenotomum
CCCCCCCCTACCACGCCCCCCCCCCCACCTCCACCCCCAAAAAAATTTAAGTTTGTTTTTAAAAAATATTTTCAATTTCAAAAATTATTTTCTACTCTAGTAAAAATAAAAGATATTTTTCAAAAATATTTTTCATTCATTAATCAAACACTAAAAATCTTTTCCGGAAAATAATTTCTACTCACCAACCAAACATGAGAAAATAAGTCAAAAATCAACTTGTTTTCCAGGAAAACATTTTCCTTCATACCAAACACACCCTTAGGAATAGGAATAGCGCAAGAGTGAAAGAAAATCAATTAAATTTATGTCCCGTAAATCTATTACACAAAGTATATTCTTGTCAATTGATTAGAAAATTTATGAAATTCATCACCAAAGGAAGATAGATTTACACATGATGTTATTGGCATAAATAAAGTTTATGGTAGAATACCATGAAAGATATGGGAGATAGAAGAAAGAAATGAATTCACATAAATGACACAATAAAGATGTATAAATAAATAGTTACTAACTAGTAGGGGTGTCCACTTTTATTCGGCTATTAATAAAAATCAAAATCAAAATCAAAATAATTTAATTGATTCTAAAATTATTAAAATTAAATCAAATATAATATACATTTATCAATTTGATTGTTATCGATATTTTAGTTTGATTTGGCTCGATACGGTTGTTCAATTATTAATCATACACGAAAATAAAATAAAAAATAAGTTGGGAGGATATAGAAAAATAAATTGGTTAGCAAACATACACATATCAATATCGGTGAAGGCAAGCGCTGACCCAAGGCAAAGAAATTATTCTCATAGCTAAGGAGAGAATGATGAACAAAGAAAGGAATAAACTGCTTTGAAACCTGTATTTATAGAAGCTTTCATTTTCATGCTTATCTTAATTATTAATTTAGTTTATGCATGGCGAAAGGGTCATTGGAGTGGTTTTAGCTCTTGAATATTCAGACAATAAAAAGAAAATCAGTCATAATGTACTTTTTCCTTGCTAGTTGAGTCTCCATTGATAAAAGACAAATATATCACCACATAATGTTTGTGATCTTAAGCAAATGTATTATTTGTTGGTATTATTGAAGATACTAATATTGAAGATACTAAATCGATAGTTAGTTAGTATTACTATTTGTAACTGTTTTTCTGATTAGTTAGTTAAGTTGTTAGAGTTTGTTAGATGAGTAGTCTAGAATCTAGAAGCTTCTATACTTGTATATATATAGATACACATTCATCTTTGTAAGTAAGTTTTATTCATAAACATGAAATATACAGTTTACAATTTTTCTCTCTGAATTTCAAGAGGTATATATGTGGGTTTCTAATTATTTGTATTTTAAATATTTTTAAAATTGTATATAGGGGTATGCATTGATCAATTCGTTTAGGTTTTATGTAGAATTGATTCGATTTATAAGTTTTTGATTTTTAAATACGCTAAACCAATAACAAATCAATAAGATATTTTTTATCAGTTTTCGATTTATAAGTTTTTGGTCGTAAACGGTTCGATTTTTTTATTTTCTCAATAAAAAATGTTCATAAAATAAATATATGACTTCTCACTTCTCTAACAATTTGACGCGATACAGTGAAATAAGCAAATCAATTGTAAATGATTTGATATAGTGAAACAAGAAAGATAATGAAAAATCACATCAATAAGAGAAAATGTAGTACGAAGGCTACAATTACATGTTACCGTCAAAACATAATATGAAATTTCCTATGTGAAGTAGAAGTACTGTGAAATATGAAGTGTGTAGACTATAAGCAAATCAAGAAAGATAATGATATTGAAGTGTGTAGACTATAGTGTAGAGTATTGATATAGTATCTAGTTATGTTAGATTAAGAGTAATGTTTAATATTTATGAAGGGTAAAGTAGAAAAGTCTCATCTTTTTAATAGGTTATAAACTAATAATCTAACCGTAAAAACCAAAACCGATTTGATAACCGAATAGTTTTTTTTAATAAAATCATTAAAAATATGTTAATCCAATAACTCAATAGCAATAATATTTTTTTTGATTTGGTTTATTGATCGGTTTGGTTTTTGCACACCCCTAATTATATACATATTAAAATGACAACTTGACATTTTTATGTGTAAATGTAGATAATTTATTCGATTTTACTATTGTTTACCGTCTTTACGAATTTATAAGTAGATGGCCTATCTTTTTAAAAGTGAAAATTGATGTTTTGTGAGTGATCAATTTATTAAGATGATAATTATTTACCCTCAAATAATTCAACTCAAAATAGCAAACATGACAACAAAATTATTCTTATCCTAGCTAGTTAGAAGGCCATAAAAATAATAATATTGTCGGACGATTATCTACCTTGATCTCATTACATGAAATAGAAAATCTCATAATAATTCAAGAGTATAATTGAAAAAGAGTTTTTTTGTAGAGTTTTAATCCAAACACAAGATAAAATAAAAAATAATGAACCAAATACTTAATAAACAATAAACCCTACACTACTAATCTCTATATTACTAATTTATGTGTTATTAATCCCTATATTATTAATCTTCGCAATCAAACTATACCTAAGTCCTTGTGATGAAAAAAGAAAGAAAGAAAAATGAGAACATTTTAAGAAAGAGATAGAAAATGGAATTTAGGAAGCACATACTACTATATACTACGGGCCTGTTTGGAAGGACACCCTGGTAATTGGATTTGGTGTAATGGGTGTAATTACACTGTCTTGTCCTATTTGAAAGGACAAATAATTACTTGGTCAGCAGGTAATTGGTGTAATTGGCATGGGGTAATTACACTCTACAATTCACAAGCAGAGGCTGTGAATTGCTGGTAATTACATGGTGTAATTACCATCTAATTACTTTTTAATTTCTTTTTTTTTTATTTCTATTTTTATTTTTTTGTTTTAATTTTTTTTACTTCTATTATTTTAAGTTCTTTTTTTATTTTTATTATTCTAAAAATTTGCAAAAGTTTATTTTTTATTTTATATTATTATATTTCATTTTCTTCTTGTTCTCAACCTTACTATACGTGATTCTATGTAATTTTCTTGTATTATCTATTTCTTTATGCCATGCTTATTTTCTCATTAGCATAATTTAATTAGTATTCTAATTTTTAAATTAAAATAAAATTTATTGTTAAGTAAGGTTATAGACTTACGTTTTCTTTATTAAGAAAAAATAAAATAAATCATATTTATTGCTATGTTGAAATTTGTTATAAGAGTATTATGTTAAATTT
This sequence comes from Solanum stenotomum, assembly GCF_019186545.1. NCBI lineage: Eukaryota > Viridiplantae > Streptophyta > Magnoliopsida > Solanales > Solanaceae > Solanum > Solanum stenotomum. Next base: position 47,233,102 of record NC_064282.1, read on the forward strand.
TTTGTTTTGAATTTATAACCTATGTTATATTTTCAGTTTCATTTGTTTTAGTAATATTGAATTTACATTGCACGTGATTTTTAATTAGACTTGATAGATTATATTTTTGTCAAACATTTAATAATTTATGACATTTTATTTATATATTATTCTTTTTATCAAACATGCATTTCACGATGTTCGTAGAAACTTCATACTTTTAGTTGTTACGATCAATTCAATTGAAATATATTAATTTGAAAAAATATAAATTAATTATTTTTTCATAATATTAGTTACAGAAAATATGTTTATTAATTAATATATTTTTTAAAAAGAATATATATCTTAAATATTTAATTTAATGTCATTTATAAAGTTTCTTATTTGTCTAGTATAAAATTTAAATAATTAATTTTTATTTTAAAAATTTATTATAATTTTATGATTGCAATTGTGCATCCAAACAGAATATGCGTAATTATACTGTGATATTCAAATAGGACATGTGTAATTACACTGTGGCGTCCAAACAGGACATGTGTAATTACAGTGTAAATACACTGTGGCAACTAAACAAATCAGTGTAATTACTAGACAATATAATTACTAGGTTAATAATTACTATCCTAGTAATTACACCAATTCCAATTACCAAGTGACTTTCTAAGGAGACCCTCTATTTAAAGCAAAAGAGATGAGTATGAGTGGGGTACCTAAAGCAAGAATTAAGAAAGTGTACTTTAATTTGTTTCATAGAGACAAATATTGTTGGCGGCTGGCGTCAACGCACCACACACTTTAATGAGAATCTAATGTCATTTAATTTTTATGATGAACATATAACCATTTACTATGATGACGTTTTAATGCCTCAAACAGAAAGTAACATGATTTGGGCCCTTGACAAATTGCCGTCTCTTTCATTTTTTTTGTTTTAAGTTTATGATAGCTCAAAAGGTGCCATGTAAATTAAAATGGAGAAATATTATATTGTTGGGTTAGTTTTATTTACCTCAAAAGGTGTTGATTCAATCAGAATTTTTATTAAAAAAATTTAAAATCTTAAAAGAAATAATTAATCTAAAAGAGTTTGACATCTACTAGATATATTAAAAGTAATTTAAAATATATATTATAAATAATAATATAATTTTTTATCGAAGGAGATTTGAATGGATCCACAGATGGATGATGGATCTAATGGATATTGAATGAGGTGGATTCAATTGAGAATGTTTCTGATTTGCAAGTTACATATTTAATGTTATTATTAACAGAAATTAGTGTTTGATAATGCATGTGCATAGTGATTCGTGACTCCAGAGTTTTGACCAGCTTTATAATAACAACTCTGGGCAAACCTGTTTTTGTATATCTTCTCATTCATATCTTTATTTTTTTAATTCTTATCACGAGTGGGTGGGGTTACGTCTTTTTAAATTTTGCATTTTTTCTTTAGAAATAGGTAGTTATATATAATTAATTATGAAGCCAAATGACTTCGATGTTCGATACAGAAGTAGAAATAAGTAAGAGACAAAGAATATTGTAACACAGTTTGATTAATTGACCTATATAAGTGATAAAAAATTTATTATATAAAAATCTATAAAATATCAAAAGAATAAATTCTTTTCCTAAACAAAATATTCTCTAACCCTAAAGGATTATATTGCGGATGATATTGTGTTACTGTGTGAGAAAGAAGTTCAAAATTTCGTGATAACGATTTTGATTTTTTTTTGTTATCACATTATCGATTCTTAACAGTTTGAATGAACACGAAAACACAACAAAAAAACGATTGAATAAATAATGAAGAAGAATATTAATAGTTTTTTTAATGTTGTAATTGTAAGGCTCATGTCAGCATTCTGCCTAACAAGCTAAGGCTCATGTCAGCGTGCTCGTTCCAACCAACGATTTAACGACATCCATCCTTCCATTCAAATATTGCCTTTTTGGTTTGATCTTCAATTCTTTTTTATTAATTTGCGGATAATTTATTTATTTTTAATAATAATGGGCCAAGTTTGAAATATTAAAATAGGTTATTAGGAATTATTACTTTTAATATATAATTTATTTAGAAAAGAAAATAAGAGAAGAAAGAAGTTAAGTTGTTCGTGCGGAGAACACGAACAAAGAGAACGACGCCACCTTCAAGTAAGTAAACTTTATTTTTGTAATGGAGTTCAACTCTACCCTTACAATCATTAGTTTCCAATTGTTGATTATAGTATTAAATTCAATATCATATGAAATTAATTAGAGTAGGTATTGATTTACTTCATTGATCGACAATTGTTATGATTCATGGAGTTTTGGAGCGTAGTGGGTGCAATAAATATTTATTATCATTATACTAGTATAATAGTTATAAGGAATTGAAGGTTGGCANATTATATAAAAATTTATAAAATATCAAAAGAGTAAATTCTTTTCCTAAACAAAATATTCTCTAATCCTAAAGGATTATATTGCGGATGATATTGTGTTACTGTGTGAGAAAGAAGTTCAAATTTTCGTGATAACGATTTTAATTTTTTTTTGTTATCACATTATCGATTCTTAACAGTTTGAATGAACACGAAAATACAACAAAAAAACGATTGAATAAATAATGAAGAAGAAATATTAATAGTTTTTTTAATATTGTAATTGTAAGACTCATGTCAGCATTCTGCCTAACAAGCTAAGGCTCATGTCAGCGTGCGCCTTTCAAGGCTCTTGTCAGTGTTCTCGTTCCAACCAACGATTTAACGACATCCATCCTTCCATTCAAATATTGCCCTTTTGGTTTGATCTTCAATTTTTTTTTTGCCCTTTTGAAAATTTTATTCAATTTTTTTCCCTTTTACACAAATTACCCCCCTTTGACTCCGGATTATGATACATAGGTATTATAGTATACTGCAATAATGTATTTCAAATGATACTGATTTGATATACTAGATATTAGAATATTTGTGATTAAGATAATTGAAATAGAAAAAACAAGAAATAAATTAAAAAGTGTACACACACTCTCTCTCTCTCTCTCAGTATATATATATATATATATATATATATATATATATATATATAGGAAAAAGAGATTTTTTAAAAATAAAAGAACAAAATAAAGGAGTCAAAAATATGTGTAGAATCAGATTATTTTTAAAAAATAAATACATTAAAAATAATTTAATAATGATAAAAAAAATAAAAAAATAAAAGAAGAAGAGAAAATAAATATAATGTCAAGTTGTTCTGATTACCGATTTACAAAAAAATAATTCAAAATGTATATTGTATTATGTTATATTTTTTAAATGGTGAACGGCTGTTTACTATAGCCGTTTTTTATTATTATTATTATTGCATAGAAAAAAGAAGAATAAAGACAGAGAGCCAAGAAAAATAAATGAAATTAGATTATGTAGAAAAATAAAAAGGAAAAAAGAGAAAAGAGGTATTACCCACAAAATAGAATTGATAGAAAGAATAGTTAATTTGATGGACAGAACAAAAAATAGACAAGAGTAATTAGTCGAGTTTTTATGGATAATTATATACGTTTGACCATAAAATTTTTGAGTATTTATAAAATGTAATTATTATTTTCAAATGAAAAATAATATTCAAAATTAAAGTTGTGTTTGTCCATAAATACAAATTTGAGTTGTTTCTGAATAATTTGGAGTGAAAAATAAAAATAAAATCAACTTTTTGATATCTTTTAAATTCCTAAAAAAACAAAATTTAACTTTAAATTGAACTTAGATCTTTCTGAAATTTATTGTTTTTTGAAATTTAACTAAAAAGAGTAAAAAGCATTCATGGCGAAACGCCCCTAAATATTCCTAGAATTTAACTAGTGGTGCACAAAATATTTGTTTGTCAATTGTTTCCATATATATGATTGTGATAATAATTTGAAATCCACGATGACAAATTAGGCTTGTTTGGACATCTAATTTCATATCTTGATTTCAAATTATCATTTGAATATGAAATTTAAAATCATGATTATATATTTCAAGCTCTCCAAAAGCATGATCTGAAATTTCAAATCATTATTTTTGAAAAATATAAAAATTTATAAGTCAAATTTGATCCATAAGTTCAAATTTTACAATCTATTTAAAATGAATAAATATGAATGAATATTTATATAAATTACCTATTTTGTCATCTCTAATCTGTGTATAACTCATTTATATGTAAGCTATATTGTATAGTACAATACACTTTTTTTTATAACTTTCGACAAAATATATTACCTAGTAAATATATAATTTTTGTAATTTTTGACTATTTTTTATATAAATAAAATATAACTAAAAAATAATTATTTTATTATATATATTTAAAACTATTCCTTTAAACTATAATTTTACATCATATTTACAAACGGGTCTAGGGGTCTATTGCAAGTGAACACACTATGGAAAACTAACTTTCTGACGTGGGCCATAGAAAGTGTAATAATTAATGAGAAAATTATATGAAATAACAAACTATTAATTCAAATTTAAATGCTATAGGTATAGTTTTTTTTTATTTGTAATTCGCAACAAGTATTCCATGTTTTTTGCCATTTGGCAGGACCCATTCGGTATACATATGTGTTGTATATATGTAGTAATTTTGTTTATATACAATTACTATGTCTTAATTTGTATACCGAACTATACAAATACAGATTTTGCAGGACCCAATCGGTATACATATGCGTTGTATGTATATAGTAATTTTGTTTGTATACAATTACTATGTTTTAGTTTGTATACTGAAATATACAAATACAGATTTTGCAGGACTCATTCGGTATACATATGTGTTGTATAAATGTAGTAATTTTGTTTATATACAATTACTATGTTTTAGTTTGTATACCGAAATATACAAATACAGATTTTGCAGAACTCATTCGGTATACATATTTGTTGTATATATGTAGCAATTTTGTTAATATACAATTACTATGTTTTAGTTTGTATACCGAAATATACAAATATAGATTTTGCAGGACCCATTCGATATACATATGTGTTGTATATATGTAGTAATTTTGTTTATATACAATTACTATGTTTTAGTTTCTATACCGAAATATACAAATGCAGATTTTTATATATATGTATACCGAAATATACAGATTAATAGGCATATCAAATATAAATTTTGTTATGGAGCGTAATTATACAAACTATAACTATAGCTATAGCATACAAATATGATTTTTATGTTTGCTAAACCTAAATTTTACTCATCATTAATTTGATGAAATATTTTCTTTTTCTTTATGTAATAAGAGATTACAAAGAGCAATTTAGGATCGTCTAGGGATACATAAGTAAATTCAGATTAATTTTTCATATTACGGTAAAGCTTTATTATATAGGGAAAATTACGCGTATAAGCAAACATATATTAGTTAATTAGTTAACATAACTATAGTTTACCTTAATTACAATTTGTGACCTAATTTTAGCTATAATTATACGGCTCAACCTTTTCGTTTTGTATAATTCGGAATTTGTATAATCTAATATGTATAACTTTTTTATAATGTAATTTTGTATAATATAATTTGTATAACTATGTACACTTCAGATGTTTGTAATTGTATAAATTCGTTATTTCAAGTTTATACAAAACAACTGAATTATACAAATATACCCGCGAATTATACAAACCTGCAAATTATACAAACGAGACAACTTAAACAGTAGCTACAACCAGTAAATATGCAAACTATAGCTATGGAGCATAATTAAATTTATTATAGTGACTATTTGTGAAAGTTCCCCAAATTAATACTTAGTTAATTAATAACCTCCTTAAGATAATATTTTCTTCCGGTCTCGGGCCAATGGGAAAAATCACCCATTTCGATAAGATAATAAGATAATATATTTTCAGAAGATCCCTATATAAATATGTGGTCCCATTGATATTCTAATTTAATAATTCTTTAAAAGTACAAATATATCTAAGACAATTTAGTGAAATATGATTTTATTGTGTTCTGTTTTTTGTTAAAATTTAGATTTAGTTGAAGTTCATTTCTAACTTTTCTTATTGCATCCAAAAGTTTTGGTGTTCTGTTTTCGAACTGCACCATAAAATTGTGAAGAATTCTAAATGCGATAAGTGCTTCCTTACGCGTAAGTGGTTCAAAAAATATTGTATCATCTTCAACTTTATCATCAACATTACTTTTTACATTGGCATCCACAATTTTTTCTAAGGTTTGAACCCCTGAATATGTATCATTTTTTCACTCATCCAACAGGTTATTAACATTCATTTTATTGCAGTAATCGAGGTCATTAATAATGACATCAAGTTCATAAATGACGTTTTCACAAGTGAGTTCATTTAGTATCTCTGAGATTTTATCCTCGAATGAATTTTGAGGTATCAAATACTCTTTAAATTAATAAATAATAATTCATCGATTAAATAGTACATCTATAAAATAATAATATTTCATAATCCACATGTATTAATTTAGTGCGATTTTACTGTAACTTGATGTACTTTGTGCTTTAATGCATTCGTGTATTCTTTCAAGTTTTTGTCAAGTAGCAATGCAATAATTACATTAAATACTCTTTATAAAATTCCTTCTGCATTTTTAAATGCCATTAATTTGAATGATAGGTTGACCAAATGAAGATTTGTTTTTCTGAAAAAAAATACAAAGCGATATTTTTTGTTCTAAGTTGTTTACCAGATAAATTAGAGGAATCTATATATTATTTTATGTTTTATAAAGGATGAAATAACTAAAAAAAAATAATAACTAAATCTTGTATAAATAAGTAAATTTTCTCATGATCAATCCAAGCATTATTTATCCCTAATGACCTGTAATTTTGTGATATTTTCTAATATGTATTTTTGTAAAAGAAAACAAATCTTAATGAATTTAATTAGTGTGTGAAACTTGACTTGTCATAAATCCTAATGAACCATCATGATTTATGGCAAAATTTTAAGAAATTTCTAAATATTTAATTGCAAATCTTAACAAATCACCAGAATTTGACCACAAAATTATGATAGATTGTCATAATTTATTGTGCAAAACTATGACTAAAAGCTATTTTTGCACATTTTATTTTAATAGGATCAAATATTAAATATTAATTGTAAATTAGTTGGAAAAAAGTTCTTTTTAAAAAAGGCAAAAATACACAAATTAGACTCAATTGTGAAACTATTTTAATTAAATTGGATCCAATCCAAATTGGAAAAACTACAAAAAGTAGCAAACTACAATACATATTAAAAGCATATATCTATAGTATATTTTTTTTTTGTGTGGATATATTTAATCATTAAATAGCAAATATAATTCTAAAAACCTAATTAAGTTTTTTCAACCCCCTTTTATACTTCAAAGTTTCTCTCTTTCAATCTATCCCCCAATCACCGTCTCTTTCCCCCAAATTTCCTCACAATTAATGATCCTTTGCATAATTTCATGAGCTATTTTGTGATTCAAATTCATCAAATATCTTCTAATTCCATTTTTTTCTCTTTTTCATCGAAGGTTATAGTTGTTTATACATTTCATCTATCTTTATAGGGTTTTGGTTGAAGGTTTTTTTTCACCGTTACAATGACGGAAGATAGTACTCCGAAGAGGGTCGCAAGAGGTACACATTTTTTGATAAATTATTGAAAGAAGTACCTTCGTTTAATTTGTGTATCACTCAAGAGCAAGTCAAAATTTCAGGCTCTATTGTTACAATAGAGATCGAGAAGCGAACAAAGATTCGTAATAACATATTGATGGGTTATACACCTGTATAATTGTATTGTTTTAGTTTTGTCATATTGTTAGGCGGTACATGATACATTAATACTTATATTGTTCAAGTAAATATATGAGTTCATTGTATTCAAAGTATGTTAGTCAATTGTTGTATTCATATGAATATTATATAATTTGAACAGGAGGAAGAAATTGTTATTTTTAATACTTTTCAAATTTTTATGCAGTAGAATACTTATACAATGAGATACTTCTATTGTATTAGGTGTCATTAATGTCACTTGTATTGAATTATTAACAAAAGTTTAAAATGTGGATATATTGAATCCGTTGTATCCAATGTATGATAGTGAATTGTTGTATTCTTATGCATACATATCATTTGTATACCTATACTATTCATGTGTGTATTCAATAGTCGTATTAACATGCTAAATATACACACAATGTATTTACCGTATGCAATAAATCAAATTTTATGTTTTAAATCAGATTTTGAGTCTGTTGTATTTCAATTTTATTGTTAAATAGATAAGAATACAAGAGTATATGCTCTGAATATGTCACTATTTCTTGTTAATTTGATAATGGAATATTGAGAGTTTAAAGGACGTAATTAAAGGGCAGACAATTGTGATAACAAAAAATCCCTTATTTAGTGCATTATATTTAAAAATCTATCACGGTATTTTAAAAATAATAATCTATAAATACTTAGAATACAATGAGATTTAGCCATAAACTATAGTTATTTGGGTAAATATAATACTTATAAGTATTCTTTCCTTTGTTGATTAAAAAGGTAGCTATTGTAATCTAATAATTAACTCTAAAACTATAGTCATTTTTGTAAGTTGCTCAAACTAACCCTTAATGGATCCATGACTCAAATTATTTACCCACTTACCCCACTTTTCTACTTTCTTATTTTGCGCATAACGTCGTCATCTCTACTATGAATTAAACCTTTGTGATACTCTGTCGGTATATTGATACCATATCAGTATCATATAGGATTGAGCTTAATCCTCGGTGATACTCCGTCGGTATATTGATACCCTAGATTGAGCTCTCTTTTTAAGAAATAAATAAGACACAATTAAGAGAAAATTATTAAAGTCACAATCTTACTTATTAAACTCTAAATTAGTAGAGAACATATTCTTTGTGATACTCCGTCGGTATATTGATACCATATCGGTATCATATAGGACTAAGTTTAATCCTCTATGATACTCCATCAATATATTGATACCCTATCGGTATCATATATGATTGAACTCTTTTTTTAAGAAATAAATAAGAAATAATTAAGAGAAAAATTATTAAAGTCACAATCTTATTTATTAAACTCTAAATTAGTAGAAAATATGTTTAATATATATTTTTTCTCTTTTCCTCTTTTTGCAAATTTTAAAACAATTGTATCTAAATTTGGACTCTTTCTAAACTGTTTTTAAATTAAAATATTAAAGAATTGAAACATACCTCAATGATACCACGATAATATGTAAATATACCGTAATGGTATCATAGATGATTGAGTAATCTCATAGGAGGGCTGAAGCAAACCTCAATGAAAACACTGCTCAGTTACTCATTGATACCACTAGTATATTAAACTTTGATGGTATCAAGGAGGAAGAAGTAGTCTTCAGTTACTCTTTGATACCATCAGAGCATATTCATATACTGCGATGCTATTAGAGAGGAAAAAAAGGATGAGCGCTGACATCAACGTGATGTCAGTGGTGCAAATTATATGCCATTTTAAAATTAAAAAAAAGCTATAAAAGTAATGAGACATCTAAGTATAAATATTTGGAAAAATTACCAACTACACATCTTTTCTTACCCTATTTTCTATTATTCCCTATCATTTTAAAAAAAATACAAAAATTCCTCTATTTTCTCAAACTCTCTCCTTTTCAGATACATAATTTTCAATCTTCCAACTCCACTGTTTCCCCCCCCCCCCCCCCCCCCCCCCCCCCCCCCCCCCCCCCTTCATGCCTATAATCACTCCACTATATCAACAATTACCTTTATCACTCCTTTATTTTGAATTTTAAATATTTTCTCTCTCCAGCTAATGACTTAAAGTTAATCAAGAGGTAATTCTTTATTTATTTTTTTTCTTTCAAGTTCCTTTTTTTTTTTTACAGGAAAATCATGTGAATATTGGGGTAATTTTTCATACACAAAGACAAGTATTTTACTGTTAGAGAGATGATTAGAATGTAGACTCAATAAACCACCTATATATGGACATGACAAAACAAACGTGGAGAAAATTAGGACAAAAACGAATCATAAAAAGTGTCACTTATATATATGGATATGTATCATAAGTTTGTTATGCATGTGCAGTACTATTTTATAGCAAAATCATTGTTTATCATATTCATAATTTATTTTGTATATGATACATAGCTACGTCAAATTATATGGACATGATACATAAATACTAATTTATACTAAATGTACCGATCTCAAACCAAACAACTTATGGGCAACAATTACATGTTTAATTTATCCCGTAACAATACAATTTACGTGAGATACATAAATAGTAATGTATCAAGCACTAATTTTTTAGATATGATACGTAAATTTAAATTTATACTAAATGTATCAATTACGTAGCAACTACAACACGGTAATGCATCGATCTCAAATCTAACATCTTATGGGCAACAATTACTTATTTATTGTATCTAGTATAAATACAATACTTATCAATTTAAACGAGATACATAAATAGTAATGTATCATGCACTAATTTTTTAGATATGATACGTAAATTCGAATTTATACTAAATGTATCAATTACATGACAATTACCACACAGTAATGTCTCGATCTCAAACCTAACATCTTATGGGAAATAATTATTTATTTAATGTATCTAGTATAAATACAACATTTATCAATTTAAACAAGATACATAAATAGTAAAATGCTAAGTAGCAAAGATATTAATGATGTATCTTCTCAAAATTTTTGACAATTTTGAATCAAAATTGAAAGGATCTTCGATGAACTGGAGAAGAAAGAATCTTGAATCTCAATTTTTTTGACAATCTTGAATCAAAATTGAAAGGATCTTCGATGAACTTGAAGATTCAAAAGGAAATCATTTGTCCAACAACAATTCCATCACTTTTGTATCCTTCATAACTCACCTCGCTTACCCAAAATTTCGACAAAAGTTTTTTAATCAAATTTGAAAGATTTCTTCGTTGATGAGGGAAGCAATTTGAAATTTTGAATTTCTTTGTTTTGATAGGATTTGCCTCTGTATGATGGAGAGTAAGAAGAAGCGTAAGCGTAATTTATGAGATTTAATTAATTTTCAGATTTTATTCCCTTTTTAGTGCAACAGAAATATTCTTTTTGTATTAGAATTAATTTATTCGGATGGTGAATTAATGTATCCGGATGGTGACTTATGTATCCGGAAGGTACAAATTTTAAGGGATTACTGTAATTAGAAAAAAAGTAGGGATAAGATGTAATTTACTCTCTACATTATGAAATTTAGGTAAGTTATTACTTTTTTGGGGTATAAGTGTTCTTTCCCCTTTTTAAAATAGTTATTGTGCCCGTGGCATGGGCTTAGCGCCACTAATTTTTTGACAAAATTGTATGCAATAACAAACTATTAATTCAAATTAAATGCTATAGCCATAATTTATTTTAATTGTAATACGCAGCAACCATCACCTTTTTTGCCATTTGATTCGATATACAATTAGCCATTTTCGGTATACAATTATCCATTTTATACATTTCGGTATAAAATGCGTTTGTGTTTGTGTAAAGCGAAAGAAAAGTGTTTATACAAATATAAATACATATATTTTCGTTCTATACACTATAATTATATAAATACAGATTTTATTATACAAATTACAATGTATAAATGAATTTATACAAAACTGAACAATTTGTATAAAATTGGATGTTTGTAGCGAATTATACAAATCAAAAGCTCCATAGCAAACATAAAATTTGCTATGGAGCGCAATTATGCAAACTATAGCTATAACATACAAATGTGATTTTTATGTTTGATATACGTGAAAGTTACTCTAATTTTTTCAGTAGAAACTTACGTGGAAATGGTAATGGTACCAAATCAATATTAATTTATTATAATTCTGTAATAAGTAAATATAAAAAATACAACTAATTAATCATAAAGAAATGATAAATTTTATATATTAAAGAGACATATACAGCTAAAAACGACTAACACCTCACCACATTCCATCCCAACTCACAATATTTTGCTAGACTATATATAATTTTTTTAATTTTTTTCTTTTTTACATATCAAACACTAAAAAATAAATAAGAAATACTGTTCTTTCCTCAAACATAACCAAATTATGTTTCAAATACACTATGCCTCAAACTGCAACTTATACTTAAGATGATTATTATGAAAGACGAGTATACATTCTATCTCTCTCTCTTTCCTTTTAAACTTTTTTCTTAACTATTTTTGTCTTCATTTGTCAAAGCAAAGCAAAGAAATTTATAAGATATTCAAATGATAGTGTAGTGTCACGTCCCGCCACTTCGCAGTAGAATTTTGCGTCCGGATAGGGGCGGAAGGGTCTAGAGTTGTGGAGAGGTTTCCGGAAGACTCTAGAACCTTTTAGAGAATTCAAGAAGGCTAGAGAATTCCCTAGAATTCTCTAGATTTATTTAGAAGGCAATGGAAGGTCCTAGAATGTGTAGAGAGTTCTAGAGCTAGGACCAAAGTGTAAATAAGTTTAGGGACTTGTAAGTAATTTTTAATTGCACTTTAGTCCTTAGGAAGTAGTATAAATAGGGGTGCCACTCATTTGCAAAGGCACCAAGCAAGTTGTAAGCAATCTTCCAAGCTTAATACAAAAGCCTTCTTCCAAAAACTCTCTCTTTGTTCTTTCTAAGTCTTTCCTTAAGCATTCTCTTAGCGATCCAAGTCTTAAAGGCTTCCTTGAGTTTACAAGATCTTGAAAGATTAGTGAGTAAACCGTCAAGGGCCGCACGGAATCTTAGCCATCACTCTAAGTCCGTGACAGTAGGGACTGATAAGATGAGTGACATTAGATTAGCCAAAGTATTTCTCTATTAGACGAGTATATATTAGTTGAAGCTGAATAAATTATGGTGACCGATTTTTCCATACCGTAGAATACCAAAATCAAACTTCAAAATATCAAATCATATTGAATTAAATTTATATGGTAATAATATAATGTTTTAAAAATCAAATACCAAAATTACGATAACGAAACTTTCAAATACTATATCATACCATATTATGCCCACCTCTAGTGAGTTTGTATTCATAGAAAATTTTGAAAAAAACTTATGGGCATAGATATAGCAGAAGAAGAATTAATAAAGAAACAATTACTATCACTCTCACCACCTGTTATTAATTATTATGGTGAATGAAAAGGACAAGACTTGTGAGTATTTTGTTAGTAAGCAGTTATCACTGTCACCACCTGCATGTTACGTACGTTGTCAATGGACCACTTTCCCCCCCTAACTCTATCATACCCATTTTAAATAGTGGCGTATGTAAGATTTTCTTTATAAATAATATCGACATTTAAGTAGAATGAATAATCACTGCAACGATATCAAATTTTAGAAAAATACACTTCAAAAATATTACTACTAAATACTTTTTTTTTAATTTTTATAAAAGGTATTAACCAATTACTCAAAAAAACTCATCATCCATTTGATTATATGAGTTGGGCTCAATTAACTAGATAATAATTATGTGGAAGGCATTCATTTCACAAGATAAAAAAAAAAATTCATGACTTGCACCTATGTTGGATTTATCCCACGTCACTAAAATAATGAGCCTCAAATACTTATTGAGATTACAATCACTTACAACCTAAAAATTAACTCTAATCTTTATCTCGACAATCTACATAGACTGTTGAACCCTATTCAAGTTATTCCTAATTTGAAATTCATAGTATATAAGGGATTTGTTTCTTAAACAATGCTTCTAGAAAAACAGTAAGGTACAACTTAATTCAACTTCCTAATACATAATGACTAGAAAGAAGATTGTAAGACATATGACTATGAAACAAATTCTTCAATCTAGTTTGTATCAGGTTGCACTTGAATAGCCAGTCAGAAGATTATAAATTTGTTTTTTTTTCTCTCAGTATAAGTGTGTGAGTTTCTTTTGGAGGACCTATATGCATATAATCTCTTGTTGTGCTTCCCATTTCAACATGAACTTGTAACAATTCGTTAGGTCATTTTGAAAACTAGACCTATTTTTTTCATAAAAAAAATCTCTTTGTAAATTTTAAATGAGAATTTGAATTATTCATTTAACTACAGTTATTTACTTGACGGGTTATTAAATGATTAATTTTTATTAGTTGGTGGTTAATGAACCAAGTCCATAATTTATTTAATACCCTAACCACATGGCCCATGTGTAGGATGAAATTAGTGGAATTTAAAATTTATTTATTTATTAGTTCATAATTATTTGTCCTAAATAATTAAAAGACTAGGTGAGAAGACTTACCGTGCGGCGAACTACGAAGCATAGACTTGATATTTTTCAAGTAAAAACCTATCTAATATTCCTTTCTTATTCGTATATATTAGTGTAAAGGAGTATGAACATTAATTATTATTAAAGGGATAAAGTGGAAAAATTGATGTAATATTAGCAAGTTAGGGTTAGATATTGCTGCTGCAATGTGATAGTGGGGGAGATCAGAAAAATGGTAGTATAATGAAGTTACTGGTTTTGTAACTTCATTAAATTGATTCCCGTTTTTTTTTCCCTTCTTATGATTATCGTATAAAAGTTCAAGTTTTGATATAATTGGTATATGTAATTAAATATTATGTGTATTATATTTTATGAATACCATTAGATTTATAATATTTGGAGGAATAAAAACTTAATCCTAACCATGAAATTTAGGAAATACAAGAGTTGACATATTAGTTAACATCAAAATTCAGGAAATTGATTATAGATTTGAGTGAGTGTTCGAGTCTAGTTAGACATATAGTAATATGAGTGTCTATAGACTCGTTTACTTATGAATTATGCATAGTTGATAGATTGAAAATGTTCTGAGGCACTGAAGAAAGAAAAACATTGGTAAATTAGTTTGCTTGACTTTGGTTCTTCGGTGGAGGTAGGTTATGATTTGTTCTATTTGATAGAGAGACTCTCAATAGAGATTGCTAGTCATTGAGTAATGTTGTGAAATATCCTATGTGCGTAATTGTTGTGGTTTGGATGATTTACATGTTGTTGTGATTGGTCTGTAATTCCAAGACTGCGAAATTCATAATCTTGAACTTGCTCTATTAAAGTGATGTCTTCAATAAATAAGACTCGATGAAATATTTTCAATGAAGTGGAAAGTGATGATAAAGAATGACGAATTAACTATATTGTTGAATCGGATGCCATGATCCGGCATGATATATTTGGATCGGGTGCCACGAGCTGACACGATATTATTGGATCAGGTGTCACGTTCAGGCACGGTAACATTAAAAAATATATTAAAATAACTTAATAAATCCATTCTCAAAGAATCCATTTACCAAAAGAGCGTGGAGTAGAGGCCTGAGTCCTCATCTGTGTTCTTGATATTGTTGACTAATTACGTACTTGCTTCAAGATAAGACAACACTGCTTAATTTTGAAATACAGAGAGGTGGTGGACCAAGAAGAAAGACAGTATAAACCTCTGGTGCTCTTTGATTAACCGATGACCACCAAACCCTAGTTTAATGCCCAACCTGACCGTCGGCCACCCACCCATAGTGGTTGGTCAACATCTCTCTAACCAACTTCCCTCCCTTGTTGAGCACTGATACCAACGATGAATCCAAAAAGACCCTAATTTTGTTCTTACTTCTGCAT
This sequence comes from Solanum stenotomum, assembly GCF_019186545.1. Lineage (NCBI taxonomy): Eukaryota > Viridiplantae > Streptophyta > Magnoliopsida > Solanales > Solanaceae > Solanum > Solanum stenotomum. The sequence goes on from NC_064282.1 coordinate 47,248,797, forward strand.
TTTCCCTTATAGTGGGTTGATTAGGTTGACCTGTCCTGGTGGGATAAGACATGTGTCATCATGATTTTTGGGTCGTGATACTAGTTATAGAAAAAATGAATAGTATTAATCTTCTTCTGAAGATATGAAAGTTATAATTGAAACTGTAAGGTAGTGACTGAGAGAAATTATACTATATATGATTAATAATCATTTACAAATTGTGTAATATAGTAGTTGAATTCCAATAATATTTTATCATGAACTCCCTGATTGACTTTTTCTCTCTTCATTTAAAGGAGATACATTTTTTATTTTATCCATGAAATATAATAACTCAGCCTTATAAGAAGTGAATCAAAACTAAGAGGCCAAACATTTTCAAATCTTTGTTTGTGGTGCTTTGGGGTGGGGTGGAGTTGTAAGCGCTCATGTTGAAAGTATAGTGTTTAAAGTTTTTTCATGAATTATGGCATCACAAATCAAATATAAATTTTAGATATATACTATTTTTAAAGAAATTTGGTCAACTTTTATATTTTCCGACAAACTTTATTTGTAAGAATTTGATATATTTTTTATGCCATAGATATCCAAATGTTCTATTGTATGTTCATACAATAACACAATAACTAGAAAGTTTATAATTAATTTACCATATTTATCATGCAGTGTTTTTGATTTGTTAGAATTAATGTTTAGATTAGATCGTCTTATATTTAGTTTAAGACATTGATTAATAACTATGCCTTTTATAGTATTTTATTAACAATTAATTAAAACTATAAGTGAAATATGACGGAAATTATGGTAATCTCCACTAGAAACAAATATTCATTACAAAATTGTGAAAGATGTAACTCATTTCACTTTTTTCCATTTCAAATTTTCTTGTGAAAGGTATGAGTGTTTTCATTTTAATATCCTCCTCTTTTTTTTTGAACCGTAGAAATACAATAATTTATATATGTACACACGCATTGGTTTATATAGATCTTTCCTCTTAAAATCATCGAAATTAATTAGTTATTCGTGATTTTTTATTAGGCCATCAAAATTCATTTAGAAAATGAGTTTATCCATGGGTACAAGCAACAATGTTCAAGGTAAATTCTTCAACACTAGCTTTTAAAATTATTGTAGGCTTACATTTTTATATTATAAAATTCTTATAAGTTATGGAACTGATGTTATGATTTCATTATGTGGTATTGTATTCTAATTTATTAATTATAAAATCTTGAAAATTATTTAACTATTTTATTTTTTAAAAAACATATGTCTAACAAAATTTGGTCAACTAGGTCAGATTGTAGTTCTAAGGGTTTAGGATTTCTTGATGGGTGAAGATAATAGTCTTCTTCCCCTTTTAAATGAGAATGAATCTTCATATCTTAAATCGTCCACCAAAAGTTATTATATAGAGATGAGTAAATTTTAATCAAATCATGTAATTTAACTCTTTGGATTTGAAAAATGATACCCTCTTCACCCTTTGAATGATAAGGAACCCTTGGATCTTAAATTCAAAAGTTATTGTATAGAAAAAAGAAAATTTAATTTAACGATCTTAATATTTTGAGATAAAAAAAAAATACCTTTTAGAATTAGCAAATCAGATGGTTTTACAAAAAATTAAATATCATATCACCTATAGCTATGTAACATTCAAAGTTATGCTTTTTATATCAAAATAATCATCAATATAAGATTTTTAAAAATAATTTGATTAATTTCTAAGAATAATGTGAAAACAAAATAAACGTTTTCGAAAAAATAATGTGAACAAAAAATAAATGTGTTGCACAAAATTGACTAGTTAAGAAGAATCTAACATTAGCAAGAAATTTTAAATTATTCAAAAAGTATATATGTTACAATTCATACTAATAGTAATTGAGACAACTTATATGCATTAATAAGAATATATATATATATATATACTTTTCAATTCATTTTTTTTCTATTGATTATTTATGATCAAGAGGTTTATTACGAGTAAAATCTTATTCACATTTAATAATTATAATAAATTAAAATGATTATTAATTTTCAAACCCAAAAATATTAAGGGGATTAAATGAAATCAATATACTTTATATAAAAAGCAATACAACAATATTTATGCGTGATATTCCACAATAATATTTTTAACATAAGGCATCCTCCATGACAATCATATATTAATCAAGAACTAAAATAAAAAAAATATAAAATAAAAGGAGCTCCTTATATATTTTTCTTTCATTTTCATATATGCAGTTTTATTATTGAAGATTTTTGTTCATCTTGTATATCGTCATAGGCTATAGAAAACTATATGATACAATCATTGTTTTGTTTTTTTTAATTGAGGTTTGATCAATGTTTACCCCCATCTCCTTTTTGTACTAAATAATTAGATGCATGTACAATGGCATGCTGAATTTGATCTAAAACTGATTAAAATATATTCTAATTTGTAGTATTTCACGAATTACTGTGGTCAAGGCTTCTTATGTTTTTTAATTTCTCGAAACTAGTCAAATTTTAACATTTTATACAAGTTCTTGACAAACAATCTCATACTGTGAAATAATATAGGCCAAACAATAAAACAATCAATTAATTTGTGCAATTGCTAAATTTGTTAGATTTTTCACTAGATCTTCATTTATTTATCATAAAAACAGTTGAAAAGAGCAAAACAACAAGATTATCGTTTTATATTCTAAAATTGTATAATTAAAGAGTTTAATGTATTTCTAAATACGAAATATCGTGATTGTTTGAAATTTTATGATAACTTATCATTTTTTCAACTTTTATTTTAATGATTTTTAAATTTTATAATCATATCCGACGATTCGTGTAACACCTCGCTAGTTTAAATAACTAGAAAGAGATAGATTTGGAAGGAATTGTTTTTTGAAAGAAAGGAAAAATCTGGAAATTTGTTAAGTTATATTAAATTCAAGATTTTGGTCAACTTCAAATGGCCATAACTTCTAACTCAGGATGAGTTAGGTGTTCTTCTAGACACCGTAGAAAATATCTTGGAATCATCTTTTCAACGCCATCGAATTTGCGCGATTCCGAGTTCGTATAAGTGAGATATGCTCATTTGAAGTTGGGCTGTTCAAATTAGGAAAGTCTAAACGGGATTTTGGAAGGGTATTTTAGTCTTTTCCTTACCCATTTATTTTAATTCATTTTTAGCAGTTTATTTGGGGTCTAATCAGAATTAGACCAGTTTAGAAAAGTTTAAGTTCATGCTAGGGCTTAGAGAAAAGAGAAAAGAGAAAAGAGGAGAAAGGAGAAGAAAAGTCAAGATTCGTAAAAAATGTTCAAGTTTGGTTGTGGATTTCGCCAAGGATTCAATCCTACGAGGTATGTGAGTTCACATAGCGTTGGGTTCATTCACCCATGCGCCAAACATGTTTATTTCAGTATGATTTTCGTTTGAAAAGATTGAGACTTTGATGTTCTTGAGTTGTATTCTTGAATTGCTTTCGTTATTGAATTTGGGATGAGATTGAAGAGTTCTTGAGAGTTTAAGGTCGATTTTAGAGTTGTGTTGGATTAGATTCTTGTGTACATATGTTGGGTATCTGAATCTAAAGAGGAATTGAGAAAAAGAATCGAATTTAGGCGACTTGACATTAGAAAACGAAGAAGGAACAAGTCGGGCAAATCTGGGTACCAGGTCCGCGTGCGGACCTGTTCCTCAGGGTTGACAAAATTTTCTCCACGACGCGGAGTGGTCACGGACCATTCTGCCTCAAATTTATTTTTGCAACCAAATAATTAAATGCATCTCCGCGTCGCGGACTTGCTTCCAGACAGTGATTCCTTGATCTTTTCTCATGTTTAACTATCTAAAAACACTCCTTAACATCATGGGATCTTTCCTATCACAAATCGCAATCCTTGCATCCATAATTCAATTCAAGGAAAGTTAAGAGAAATTCATAAAGTTTTCCAAAAGTCTTTTACAAACGTTTTAACTTTGTGTTAAGACTTAAGCTTTGAGTTGAGTAAAGAGTAAGAGTAAAGTTCATTTCTTCAAAGATTATACGGGAACTAAGTATTTCCAAGAGTTGAAAATGTTTTCACATTTGAGCAAGAAAGGAAACACCGATTTCTAAGAGAGCTTTTAAGCTAAGTTTTGAGTAATTATCTCAAACCAAAGAAAAAGTTTTATTTTTTAAAACATATGAGCTGAGTATATTTTGGGAGTAGTATTGAGCACCACTATGGGGACGCGAGTTCATAATAACTCAAGTCTCCATAAACCATGCAGCCATCATGGGTAGAAAGGATCATACTTTTTAGACGACTCCTTAGTGCTTTTAGCATAGACTAGTAGATCCACTTAGTTAAGGCGTTCTATATGACACAAAGTATAGGACAATTCTGGCAGCGTGGGCAAGACGCTGTATCACCACTCTCATAGTGGTGGTTGTCGGTTAGAGAAACTCCCACAATATTACATTACTTTATTATATGAGTACGTTGAGTTTTTATTGCATTTCTTTAACAAACTGAGTTGCTTTCTACTGTTTTAAAAGCTTTCTATATATTCCATGTGTATTGTTTCTTTATATTGAGTTAAGTTATTCGTGAGTTGAGTAAAGCCAAGGTAAGTGTCTCTTTTAGATTTCCTTTCATGCTTATGTTATGTTTAGTATTCCCCTACCATACTCATACATTCAATGTACTAATGCCATTTGACCTGCATCTTTTAATGATGTAGACACAGGTAACCAAGATCAACATCCAACGCCTCGTTGATCCAGTTGAGCACTCAGAGTCAGTTGGCGAGCCTCCTTACTTTCCGGAGGACTCCTTTTTACATTGCTTTCTAGCATTTTAGTTGTTAGGATGATCGAGGGTCTTGTCCCGACATTCCTCTTTGTTTTAGAGGCTTTATAGACGAGTAGTTATAGTCATTTAGTCTTGTATTTCAGATGTTTTGCTATGAGACTTGAGTAGCCATTTTGGCTAGTTTGAATGTTTCCTTAAAGACATTCTATGTTTAATTCATAAGTTTCTTGGTTGAGATTATTTCTTATGTTTAAATCATCTGCTGAGTAAGTAAGCCATGCCAAGGGTTCTCTTGGGGCCAACAATGGTTCTCGAGTGCCAGTCCCGCCCAAGGTGTAGGCTCGGGACGTGACAAACTTGGTATCAGAGCACAGAGTTCAAGAGTCCTAGGAAGTCTATGAAGCCGTGTCTGTAGAGTCCTAGTTATTGGTGTGAAGCGCGCCACATCTTTAATTAGGAGGCTGCAACACTTAGGAAATTATCTCACTTCTTTCAAATTCATTTCGTGCGTTAGAGTTTATCTCTAAAAAGTTTCTTCTAATTCGTGCTTGCGCGTATTTTTCAAAAAATCATGCCTCCACGAAGAGCTGTCAGAGGTTGTCCTTCTAGGCATAATGTTGAGGAGCAAGGGCTACCTAATGCACCTGAAGTGCAACCCTAAGGAGAAGTTACCAATGTTGAGTTCAGGGAAGCGATTTGAATGCTAAGCCAAGCTATGACTAACCAGGTTGGGCAACAAAGAGGAGCTAGACAGGAAGTGACTGATACTTCGAGGATCCGAGAGTTCTTGAGGATGAATCCTCCAAGTTTAACTGGTTCAAGCACTACTGAGGATTCAGAGAGTTTTGTTGAGGAACTGAATAAGGTATTTGAGGTTATGCACGTTGCCGATGTTGAGCAAGTGGAACTAGCTGCATATCAACTGAAAAATATTGCTAGGACTTGGTTTGACCAGTGGAAAAAGGGTAGAGCTGAGGGAGCATCACCTGCGAGTTGGGCTTGTTTTGAGGAGGCTTTCTTGGGGCGTTTCTTTCCTCGAGAACTGAGAGAGGCCAAGGTATGAGAGTTTCTCACTCTTAAGCAAGATTCACTAAGTGTTTATGAGTATAGGTTGAAGTTCACCCAACTATCCCGTTATGCTCCGGAGATGGTTGTGGGATATGAGTAGTAGAATGAGTTTTTTTGCCGTTGGGCTGTCTCGTCTGTCGAGTAAGGAAGGTAAGGCTGCAATGCTAATAGGTGACATGTATATAGCAAGGTTGATGGTCTATGTGCAGCAGGTTGAGGAGGAGAAACTGAGGGATAGAGAGGAATTCAGAAATAAGAAGGCCAAGACGTCAGGGAAAGTTCGAGCAGCAAAGAAATATTGCGAACCGGTCTTCTTTCCAACAAAAGCAAAAGGGACCTGCTCCATCATCTACTAGTGCACTTGCACCCAGAAACAAATGTGAGTACAATAGTCAAAATTCACAGCACTTCAGGGCTAGACCCGCCCAATCTCTGGGTAGTGTGGCACAAAGAGGTAACTGGGCTCCTGCATGTGCTAAGTGTGGTAGAACCCACCTAGGTAAGTGTCGCGATGGCTCCACATGTTTTTTCTAGTATGGACAAGAGGATTACTTCATGAAAGAGTGCCCCAAGACTCGGCAAGGTAATGGAAATCAGGGCAATATTGCCCAATCTTCATCAGTTGCTCCACCAGACAGGGTTGCACCTAGAGGAGCTACTTCCGGCATTGGCGGAGGAGTAAACCGCCTTTATGCGATCACTAGTCGTCAAGAGCAAGAGAATTCTCCAGATGTTGTCACTGGTATGATCAAAGTTTTACTCTTGATGTTTATGCTTTGCTAGACCCAGGAGCAAGTTTATCTTTTGTGACTCCTTATGTTGAAATAATTTTGATGTTTTTCCTGAGAAACTTTGTGAACCCTTTTGTGTTTCTACACCTGTTAGAGAGTCGATTCTAGCTAAGCGAGTATATTGTGATTGTGTCATTTCCATCAATCACAAGAACACCATGGCTGATTTAGTTGAGTTAGACATGGTAGATTTCAATGTCATTCTTGGTATGGACTGGTGTCACGACCCAGACCGTCGTGATTGACACCCACACTAACCCTCCGGTGGGAGAACCATTACTACAACCCAAACTAAAATTTTTTATGAAAACTAAGGCATTTAAAGATACGGAAGCAGGTTTAAATGACTATAAAAATGGAGTCCCCATAAACTCCAAAGGTTTAAACAATTAACTAACCAATTAATGTGGAAATTCAACCCTTAGAACCTGAAAGTCATTGTACCAAAACTCTACTAACGACAAGTCTAAGAACAAGGGGTACAACCCCAAAACTAAACAGACACCTTAAATAAATAGTCCGAGTCCGAAAAGAGTGGACTTAAACAAGAAAGATCCATGGCAGCCTGAAAGAACTGGCTGACCCTTGAATCTGATCACGCTCAACAGTCACCTAGCTGAGGTCTATCAATAGCCGCATGAAGATGCCCTGTACTCAACAAAGAACAACTAAGTGCAGTATCAGTACACAACCACAGTGTACTGGTAGGATCACACAGCTATCCCAATAAGTGAAACACATGCAAGTAACTACAATCATTATAAAACAGGCATATACCGAACATATACAATATTAGTCAACTATTACGAACAACGAGCAGTTTCACGATTCTCACATATCACAGTTATATTAATTTAGAGCAACATATCGTCTTCCAATATCAATCATCATTAGATATGAACGAAATCTTCACAAGTAGATACACAACACAATTCAATGGTCCTCTCACGGAACCCAATTCAATGGTCCTCTCATGGAACCAACACCTAAACTGTTAGCATACCGGAACGTGGTATCCGATCCAATGTTTATGCCGAAACGTGGCAACCGATCTCATATTTATGCCAAAACGTGACAATCGATCGCATGTTTATGCCAGAACATGGTGACTGATCCAAGTTAGTGTGTCGGAATGCAACACCCGATCCATTTAACAAACCACAATCACAATGTTTATTCTCACAATCAAACAACAAGAGGTGATTCATGGCATACAATTATTCAATTATCCTCATCCACAAGTAGTGTGATCAATAGTGCAACATTCACATATATACACATATTATAATGAAGCAATTACAAACATATATCACACCCAATTGAAATCACAACCATCACCTTCCTCGAGTCCAAGCTTGAATCCCCTAAGGCACTTGAATCTTTTCTTTCCAGATTCTTCCCGCTTGTTCGTGGTCTAAAAATAACATTTTATACGCAAGGATCAACAATCAAATGTCTAATTATCCAGATTATAACAAACCCAATAACCTTAGACCAAACCCAAGATCCTAATACCCAATTTAGGGCTTTTCCCCCACCATAAATTACAGATCAAAACCCTCTCCCATCGATAATTACCCAAGAAACTAAGTTCTACAGATCGAAACACAGATTCGGGGAGTTAAAATCTTACCTTTATCCTTAAGAATGGTGAAAAATGCTTAAGAACTCATCTGGGGTCGTCTCCTAGATCTCAAAGTGCAGAATAAAGATGTTTTGGGGTTTATTTACGACCTTAAGTTGCGTCGGACCAGTCATAGCGGTCCTCACCCTGCTACAGCGGCCCTGCCCTGGTGGCAGAAATCCCCCCAGCGGCTTGCACGGAACCAGTGAGCTATTTTAATTATTCCAAGACCCCCATTTCACAACACACCTTTAACCAACAACGCTAAAAAAATACTGTTCACACTAAGATCGATTCCGGGAGTTCTACTCACCCGAATTCAATTCTGTAAAGTCGTACAAATTTCTTTACGCCTTAGATATCTACTCATGTGATTAAAATCATAATTAGATCAACTAATTGCTATCAGATTTTCCTAGACCTTACTGGCTCCGATTTCGTCCAAATCTGGACTAGGCTAGGAAATCCCAAGTTACTACCAAAAATTTTTCTGACCCAATTCTTTCCCCATTGGCTTTTCTCTAACGATGGAATCAGGTCGTTACAGTAGATACCAATTTACCTATCACTTGTCTCCGAGTGATTAACTAGGAAAGACTGGCTGAAGTAAGGGTAGAGTAGTATCTGGAACGTCGAATTACTGGGGATACTTGTCTCGCTTGTCCTTAGCTTCCGGACATCGTGATCAAGAATTTCAACCGGTTCTTCCTCACACCGAAGGTCTTGTTTAACAACACTGAGTCTCACCTTATGATAGGGGTGTTCACGGTTTGGATAAAATCGATTCAAACTGAAAAACCGAACCAAATCGATAAAATAAAACCGATTTTATTTGGGTTTGGTTTTATATTTTTGAAAACCGATAGTATTTGGTTTGGTTATGGTTTTATTCGAAAAAATCGAAGAAATAACAGAACCAAACCGATGAATTATATACATATATTTAATTAATATACATATATTTAATTAATATACATACTTAATATATTGTTTTTATAAACAATTTTAAAGATCTTATACATATTTTCATTAAAATTTCTTTATAATTTACTTATTGAAAGCAAAAATGTCCAACTTGAAACATTTATCCTATTGATTTCATGTATATGATTGTCTATGACAATTATTTGTGGGACTGAAAATGTTATTGTCTCTTCCTTCTAGTCCAATATAGTGAATATTAAAGCTTTATTGATATTAAATTTAGTGATCGAAAGTTCAATAATTCAAGTCATTCTAACTATTTTTCGTTTTGAATGGATTGTTGTCACTTTTCTAACATTTTGAATGAATTGTTTCTTTTATTTTTGTGTATGATTAATATCCGAATAACCAAATCAAACCAAATTGAAATCGATAACCACCAAACCGATAAATGTGTATTATATTTGATTTGGTTTGGTTTTGATAATTTTAAAACCGATTAAGTTGGTTTGGTTTTGGTTTTGACCAATAACCGATCCAAACCGACTCGTGAACACCCCTACCTTATGATATAATCTTCGCTCCCAAACCAACCAATGGAATACCTACACATCCTCCCATACAATGTCTTAATGAAGTCATCACAATACTCGAGTGATAATTATTGTTATATGCACACTTAACTAACAACAAATGCTATTCTCAATAACCGCCAAGGTTGATCGTACACATGTCTGGAACATGTTATCAAGGCCTTGACGCAATCATTCAGACAAATCCTTTAACACTTAAGTATGATAAAATTTCAAATCAATACTCGCTACAATTAGAAGTGAACCTGAATCAACCAACACACACTCATAATACTCAAACAATCATAGTTCTTATCAACATCTCCTTCTCACAACATAAATTTCCATAAGCTTAAGTTACCAAAAATTTGGCCTTTAGACATCAGATACTTATTGAGGGATATGTCCAAACATACAACCCCTCCAACAACACTATCGAAATGCTAGATTTAGTAATTGTAGATTACCTCCTAAGAACAGTAGAATTGGACCTAATGATCCCCACATTCAACCACACATAATCGATACATGACCTCGACGACTAGAGGAATATTAAGATTACCGGACAACCACAAATACGCATGGTAGCTCTTCTATAAATTCTCATAAGCAAGGTGGTACATGTAGAACCACTAAAGTATTTTTAACAACTCCAAGACAACACCAATTATGTCATTCAAAATAACCAAATCTTCCCAATCTTCCTATTCAACCAAGAGAACATCGCAAGATTTGGTACCCCTGATCCACCACTAGAGATCCACCCACAAAAGTGAAAACACAATAGAGCATAGCTAGTGAATAATACTCACAACACTAATAACCATCATAAACACTCCGACCTTTTACCTTATTATAAACCAACACTTTTAAAAATGAAACCTTTCTTAGGTACTTAACAATCAATTGTAGTAAACTTACGACTCAACCTAGATGTAAGTCCTTTCACATGCTCAACACCGGATACAATTGATCATTCTTCATCTTGCCAATTCATACCTTGACAAAATATATCACCACGAATGTAGACTTATAATGAAAACTCTGAATTGTAACCTCAACCGTATAACACAATCCCCTTATCTATCAACATTAGCTTATACCTTGAAGATTTTTATGAAATCCTGGATCTTCGCTTATCATTGATCGCATCTCCATCGATCTTACAATATATTTTCGCTAAAATTTCAATCACACTCATTACTAGACTAAAAAAAAATAAGCACTTATCATCACACTCGAGCTAATGTATGTACACTCTTTTCTCAAGTCTTTTCTAATAGTTTTTATCCAATCTGAGGGACTTGTGACACTATTACCATAGCCACAACAAAACAAATGAAATCACGCATCTCTAAACCCAATTATCTACCCCCTGAAGATACCTCTTTAGCCTTCAGAATCAAATAAAATATTCTTTCTCTCGCCTCTCTCTAAAGGTTGTATTACATTCCACTATATTTTCCTTCATTATAACTCTAGCTCTTTTAAATTTGATTTGAGTGGTGTCCCACCATCTCTTAAAACTTTCCATACAACCACGTTACTCACCAAATTTTAGAAAACCACAACCTTAGGTACTTGCAAGTTGTAATTACTATACAAAATTCGCTCAATCATCAATCTCATTTTATATTTGCATCCCATTACAATCCACCACAAACTCTTATTACCATTATGCTCAGTCAGCCCTGACTATTGCTACGAACTTTGTCACGACCTTCAAACTCAGGTATACTTAATGGGACCTTCTTTATTCATAAGCTGGTCATTTCAGTATTAATCCACTTCATTATGGCTCATGATAAAATCACCAGTCCTCATACTACCCACTCTCTTCATAACAACAAGACAGGAGCACCTTACATGGAAACACTAGGACGATAAAACCTTTATCAAGAAGCTCTTGGATTTGAGCTTTAAGCTCTCTCAATTCTGCTAAAGCCATGCGATAAGGAGGAGTGCCAGTTTCCAAATCAATGCCGAAATCTATATATCTCTATTCGGAGGCATACCAGACAAATCAGTAGAAAATACTCCTTTAAAATCAGACATTATAGGAATAGACTCAATTGAGGGAGACTTGACCTCAACATTCGGAATATGTGCCAAATAAGCCAAACAACCCTGTCCTACTAGTTTCCTAGCTCGAATGGAGGATATGATCTTAGCTAGCTTAGGATTGTACACCCCTTCCCACTCTAATATTTCCCTACCGGAGATCTCTAGAGTTACCGACTTAGTATTACATTTAAGCCTGGTATAATAGGGGGACAACCAAGTCATGCCTACGATTATATCAAGTCAATCATATCTAGCATAACTAAATCAACCCAAATCTGAAAATCCATAACTACAACAAGACAACACGATACACATGGGTGACTATGACTGACTCTTTAACTAGGGTAGAAACATGGATGGGGGCATCAAGTATATCATAAACCACATCAAATCCCAAGGCAATTGAACTGACACATACAAATAAGTAGAACCCGGATCAAACAAAAAAATAGCCATCCAGGCACAAACAAGAGTAGCTCTTGTGACCACTGCATCACACCCTCAAACTCGGTTTTACCCAGAAAAACATAAAACTAAGTCCTGTCTTCTTGACGGGCAACCTCCTTGCCTAGCTGCACTACTCCTGTACCTGCATTACCATTTCCCTGGCCTCCACAATCTCGCTGATTTCCTCCTCATATGCCCAGGTTCTCCACAATTTTAACACACATTATAAATTATATTCGATTGCTGAACACTGAATTAGATCGCGAGGGTTAGTTCGAATTTGATTCGATAACTATAAGGAGACTTGGGAAAAAATAGAGGAGACAGGGCTGAGGTTCTATTTTGCCCTGTCCCGCTCTGGCGGGGAATTTCCGCTTTGGCGGCCTCGCGCTGGCGGAAATATCCCGCCCTTACGGCTTTGACGGAAACAGTACCAAGGCAATAAATTTTTCTGGGGTTTTTCTCTTTTATAAATCTCCCAATGGGTCTCAGATTTACTGAGAAATTTAGGATAATTCTCTGAACTAGGATAATCATTGTCTACCACGAGTCAATCCAACGATACACTATCCAACTTATTCTCATTAATTTAACACCATAACCCACATATCCCCAAGATACATCCATACACTCATACGATTATTAATGAAGCGCAAGACACGTCCAGATCTTTCTTACGAATCACATCGTACATCATCTAAACCCTTGCATCGAACGTAGTCGTGACCTTTTTTTCACAACAAGTTCCACGATACTCAAGCTGTTACAACTTGCAGATAAATCCAAAAATTTTAATTAGTTCATTCCATAGACGACAGTTACTGATCATCTATGCCTTATATGGCCCCTAAGGCCAGATACCAATTGGGACCTTCTCAGTTCCAATTAACTTGCTTGTGTCCCTTCAGCCGGGACTACGACATCTAGTTCACTTCGTTGAGATACCAATTGGAATCGAGAGATACCAATTGGACTCAACTCATACCACAAGCGACAATAGTAGCTAGCGAGCCCCACAAAACTGCTAATTTCAATCATAGAACTTGGTCGAACCTAATTCTTAACTGCCTCAACCTTTAACTGATGGTAACCAGACCTTAAATCAATCTTAGAGAAACTGTTGCACCTTGCAATTGGTCAAACATGTCATCTATCTAAGGCAATGGATATTTGTTCTGAATGGTGACCCCATTCAACTATCAGTAGTCTATACATATCCTCTCTTGCTAGTGATGGTATTACCAGTTTTGTTGCTCTAGTTCGGACCATAGAGTGAAGGAGGAAAGATACCAATTTGTATCACCTGGATACCAATTGGATTCAAGTCATAGCACGAAGGAGTAGAAAGAAGTGAGTATTTCCTAAATTCCAATAGCCTCTCAAAGAAAAGTACGGACGTCTTCGTATCATTCTGCAAGACTCTACTAGACTCATTTTGGTATAATGAGATCAATGAACCTAGGCTCTGATACCAACTTTGTCACGACCCAGACCGTCGTGATTGGCACCCACACTAACCCTCCGGTGTGAGAACGACTATTACAACCCAACTAAACAACTCATCTAAAACTAAGACATTTAAAGATACGGAAGCAAGTTTAAATGCTAAAGGAAAGATAGAGTTCCCATAAACTCCAACAAAAGTTTAACAACCAAATGTGGAAATAATACCTAGAACCTGAAAATCAATATACCAAAACTCTAACAAGGATCATAAGTCTAAAGGAAATGGGTACAACCCAATTAACCAAAAGAAAATCTAAAGTACTGGTCTAAGTCCGGAGATGTGGACATAAACAAAAGAGAATTCATGGCAGCCCGGAAGAACTGGCTCATCCTTGAATTCTAAACGATCACTAATCTTCTAAACGAGGTCTGTCAATACCCACCTGAAGATGCCCTGTACTCAACAAAGAAAGAGCAAGTGCAGTATCAATGCACAACCACAGTGTACTGGTAGAATCACGTGACTATCCCACTAAGTGCAACATACATAAGCTATTACAACATAATAAACATGCATACACCGAACATATATAATATCAATTATCACTTATGAACCACGTAAAATTTCACAATTCTCAGATATACAGTTATGTCAAGTCAATGGTCCTCTCTATAACCCATACCCAAACTGCTAGTGTACCGGTACGTGGTACCCGATCCAAGTTAGTGTGTCGGATCGTGAAACCCGTTCCAATGTTTATGCCGGTACGTGGCAACCTATCCCAATTAGTGTGTCGGAACGTAACACCCGATCCATTCAACAAGCCACAATCACAATTACAATGTACATTCTCATAATCATAGAATCAAGTCATGATTCATGGCATACAATTATTCAATTATGCTCATTTACGATTAGTGAAATCAATAATAGAACATTCACATACATACATGCATTATAATGAAGCACGGACAAACATATATCACACAACATGAAATCACAACCATCACCTATCTCAAACAAAGCTTGAATCCCCTAAGAAACTTGATTTTTTCCTTTTCGGATTCTTTCCTCTCGTTTTTCATCTACAAACAATCAATACAATGCTAGGATCAATAAACAAAACCTAATTACCCGGATTATAATCAATAAGATCAACCCTAGGCCAAACCCTTGATCCCTATACCCAGATTAGGGCTTTTCCCACCATACAAACAGTTCCTAAACCCTTTCCCTTAGAAAATTACCCATGCATTTACATTCTACGGATTGAAAAATGGATTCGGGGAGTTAAAACCTTACCTTTAGCCTCAAGAATGGTGGAAAACTGTCAAGAAAACACATAGGGTCGCCTCCTAGCTCTCAAAGTCAAAAAATGTAGAATAAAATATTTTTGGGGTTTATTTCCGACTTAAATCGCGATTGTCTTGCTCTGGTGGCTCCCAACCCACCACAGCGGCCCATCCCTGGCGGGAATAATCCCGCCACAACGGCTTACATGGGAATAAAATGTCGAATTAAGAGTTCCAAACCCCCATTTTACTACACTCCTTCATCCTATGACACTCAGAATATACCCGTTCACGCTAAGATCAACATCGTTAGTTCTACTCTCCCGAATTTAATTCCGTAAAGTCGTACGAGTTTCTTTACGTATTAGCTATCCACCCATGCAATCAAATTCATAATTAGATCGCCCATTTGTTACCAGATTTCTCTAGACCTCACTCACTCTGATTGCATCCAAATCTAGACTAGGTTGGGAAATTCCAAGTTACTACGAAAGTTTTCCAGCCTAAATTTTTTCCATGTTGGCTTTTCTATAACGACGGGATCAAGTCGTTACAATAGATACCAATTTACCTATCACTTGTCCCTGAGTGAAAAACTTAGGAAAATAGGCTAAAGTAAGAATGAAGTAGTACCTGAATCGACAAATGACTGGGGATACTTGTCTCGCATGTCCTTATCGGTTTCCCAAGTAGCTTTCTCAACTGGACGATGCTTCCATTGAACTTTCACGGACTTAATATCCTTGGTCCTCAGCTTCCACATATCACGATCAAGAATTTCAATCGGTTCCTCTTTATAGTAAATGTCTTTGTCTAACACAACTGAGTCCCATTTTATAATGTAATCCCTGTCACCATGATATCTCTTCAACAAGGATACATGAAATATCAGATGGACTCCAGATAGGTTAGGTGGTAAGGCCAGTCTATAAGCCACTGGCCTTACATGCTCAAGAATCTTGAAGGGACCAATGTATCTCGGACTTAGCTTGCCCTTTTTACCGAATCTCATCACCCCTTTTATAGGTGATACCTTAAGAAGAACTTTCTCACAGGTCTGAAATGCCATGTCTCTCACCTTATGGCCCACATACTTTTCTGTCTACTCTGAGTTGCTAAAAGCTTATGTTGAATACTGTTCACTTTATATTGAGCATCCTTCACTAAATCAACCTCCAAAGTTTCCACTTCTCCAGCCTCAAACCATCCTATGGGTAATCTACATCCCCTCCCATAGAGTGCCTCAAACGGTGCCAGATCTATGCTGGAGTGATAACTATTGTTATAGGAGAACTCACACAATGGTAGGAACTTATCCCAATGTCCTTCAAAGTTAATCACACATGCCCTCAACATGTCCTCTAACACTTGGATTGTCCTTTCAGACTGTCTGTCTGTCTGCGGATGGAAAGTTGTACTAAAAGTGAGTTGTGTGCCCAATTCATCATGCAATTTCCTCCAAAATTTGGATGTGAATTGGGTACCACGATCTCAAATGATAGAAAGTGGCACCCCGTGCAACCTTACTATCTCTTTCACATACACCTTAGCCAATTGCTGCGCATTATAATCTATTCTGACCGAAATAAAATGGGTTGACTTAATTAATCTGTCAACCACTACCCAAATAAAATCAAACTTCAAAAAGGTCTTGGGAAGACCAACCACAAAGTCCATAGATATCCTTTCCCACTTCCATTCCGGAATTGGCATTCTCTGAAGCAACCCTGCAGGCCTTCGATGTTCATACTTCACTTGTTGGCAATTATGACACTTAGCCACAAACTCCGCTCTATCTTTCTTCATGCCAGGCCACCAATAAAGTTTTTTCAAATCTCGGTACATCTTGGTCACACCCAGAAGATTGGAATATCGCGAACCATGGGATTCTGTCAATTATTTCTGAATTAAGTCGTCTACTCGAGGAACACAAATTCTTCCCTTAAAACTGAGCACACCTTCCGCATCAAGAGTGGTCTCTTGTGCCTTACCAATCACAGTCTTCTTTCTAACCTCATTCAAATTTTCATCCTCAAATTGTTTGGCCTTGATCTCCTCAATGAACGTGACACTTACTTCAATGCTAGCTAATACCCCACCTTTTTCTGAGATGCCCAACTACATGAAATTAGACTCCAAGGTCTGAATTTCCTTAGCCAAGGGTCTCTTGGATACACTCAACCAAGCTAGACTACCCATACTCACCGCCTTCTGACTTAGCGCATCTGCCACCACATTAGCCTTACCCGGATGGTATTGAATGGTGATATCATAATCCTTAATTAACTCCATCCACTTTCGCTGTCTCAAATTCAGATCCTTTTGAGTGAAAACATGTTGCAAACTACGATGATCAATAAACACTTTACACTTAACACCGTAAAGGTAATGTCGCCAGATCTTAAGAGCAAACACTACCGCTGCCAACTCCAAATCATGCATTGGATAATTCCTCTCATGCACCTTCAACTGTGCGATGCATAAAATATGACATTCTTATCCTGCATCAACACAGAACCCAAGCTAGAATGCGAAGCGTCACAATAAATAATAAAATCCTTTCCTTCGACCGGTAGTGCTAGAATAGGTGCGGTGGTCAGAAAAGTCTTGAGCTTTTGAAAGCTCTCCTCGCATTTTTCAGTCCATTCAAAAGACACTTCCTTTTTGGTCAAATTTGTCATATGCATGGCAATGTAAGCAGTGTTTTTCACAACTTGACGATAGTAGCTAGCGATCCCCATAAAACCCCTAACTTTAGTCACTGATCTAGGCCACCCAATTCTTAACCGCTTCAATATTTTGGGGATCTATCATTACCCGTTCCTTTGAAACTACATGCCCAAAAAATGCAACCGAAGTCTACCAAAATTCACACTTGGGAAAATTTCGCATACAACTTTTGTTTTCCAAGGACACCCAGAACAATACGAAGATGGTTGACATGCTCTTCTTCACTTTTCGAATAAATCAAGATATCATCAATAAAGACTATGACAAATGAATCAAGAAATGGTTTGAACACACCATTCATCAAACTCATGAAAGGTGCAGGCGCATTTGTCAACCTAAATGACATAACTAGAAACTCGTAGTGCCCATAGCGGGTTCTAAACGCCGTCTTGGGCTCATCCTCAGGCCTAATCTTTAACTGATGGTAACCAGACCTTAGATCAATCTTAGAGAAAACCGATACACCTTGCAACTGGTCAAAAATATCATCTATTCGAGGCAATGTGTACTTGTTTCAAATGGTGACTATATTCAATTGCCGGTAATCTATACACATCATCATACTACTATCTTTTTCTTAATAAACAAGAAAGGAGCACCCCACGGGGACGCACTAGGGCGAATGAATCCTTTATCAAGAAGTTCTTGGATTTGAGCCTTAAGGTCTCTCAATTCTATCGAGGCCATGCGATATGAAAGGATGCAAATGGGACGGGTGCCATGTTCCAAATCAGTGCATAAATGTATATCCCTATCCGGAGGCATACTAGGCAAATCCATATGAAACACATCTCTAAATTCCAACACCATATGAATAGACTCAATAGAGGGAGAGTCAGCCTCAATATCCCGAATAAGAGCCAAATACGCCAAACAACCCTGCCCTACCAGTTTTCTAGTTCGAATGAAGGATATGATCTTAGCTTGCTTAGGCTTGTACACCCCTTCCCACTCTAACTTTTCCCTTCCCGAAATTTCTAGAGTCACAGACTTAGTATCACAGTTAAACACAACATAATAGGGGGGCAAACCAAGTCATGCCTAAGATTATGTCAAAATCAGTCATGTCCAAAATCACCAAATCAGCCCAAGTCTAAAAATCCATAAACAAGCTATGCCAAGCATGATAGACATGGGTTACTATGACAAACTCCCCAACAGGGGTAGAAACATTGATTGGGGCATCAAGTACATCACAAACATATCAAGCTCTAAGGTAAATTACACGGATACATAAGAATAAGTACAACCCGGATCAAATAACACATTAGCCATCCGTAACAGACAAAAATAGAACCTGTGATCACTGCATCAAAAGACTCTACCTCATTCTTGCCTAGAAAGGCGTAACACTGAGCCTTGTCATCTTGATGGGTGACTTCCCTACCTTACTGCACCGTACCTCTGCCTGCATTACCATTTCCCTAACCTCCACGACCTCGCTGGTTTCCTCCTCTCCCACTTTGTGGATGCCCTTGTCTATTATTACCATTTCCAGCGGGTACCACTATTCTAGACTGCTGCTGCACGGAATCCAACATGTGCGAGTGGGGACAATCTCTCCTCCTGTGCCCAGGTTCTCCACAATTATAACAAGTACGATAAAAAGATGGCCTATGCCCAACGAAGGTGCGGCTCCCTGGATATCCTGAATCAAATTTTGAGGTGAAGTTTTCGAGTAATTACATGTAGAAGCGGGCATAGTAGACTGAATTGGCCGGGCTACAAGTGTCGGTCTCTCTGAACTTATGGAGTAAGAACCCTGAAAGTTACTTGAATTCTTGGCCTTGTTTGCCAATGCCTTATCCTAACTGTCTCGCCTAACCCCCTCCACCTTCTTCACCAAATCTGTTACCTCATTGAAGCTTTTTCCTGCAGAGGTCATATGAACAGACAATACCTGTAACCCAGAGTTCAGTCCTTTAACAAATAGGCGGATCCTTTCTTCCTCAGTAGTCACCAATTGCGTAGCATATCTTGACAAAACATGTAACTTAGCCTCATAAGCAACCACAAATATACCCCCTTTCTCCAACGCCATAAACTCATCCTTCTTACGATCTCTCAAGGTCCGAGGCACAAACTTCTCCAAAAATAGAGCGTGAAACTTTGTCTAAGTGAGTGGAGGTAAAACTGAAGAACTGCATTCCACATAAGCTCTCCACCACTGCTTAGCCTCACCTTGAAGTTGAAAGGTTACAATTTTTACTCCATGCTGATGGAAAATTCCCTACTTATGAAGCCTATCATATCAATCTAGGATGAACTCATAGGCGTCCTCACTCTCAGATCCATGGAACATAGACAGTTTCAATTTCAAGAACTAAGTCAACATCTCATGCTCATAACCAGTCATAACAGGACCCAACAAAGGACAAAAGAAGGCATCAGTACCTATAGTTCCTCCTACCTTGGGAGCAGTGATAGCAATAGGGGGATTAGATGGAGCTTGAGTTGCTTGATAAGAGGAAAGCACTCCATGACCAATCAATCCCTTCAGGAACGACATAATCTGTTGAGCTAACACTGGATCTAAGGAAATAATACCTTTAATATCAACCTACACCTCTTTCTCTTGTCCAACATTCTCCTCATTCTTAACCTCTACATTCTCCTCTACCTCTTTATGATGCACAATAGGGGCCTCATTTCTGGGAGCATTCTCAACTGGTGCTTCATCTCTAGTAGGCGCTACCCTTCCTCGGCCTCTACCCTTAACTCTTCCTTTACCCCTCCCTCGACCGCGACCTCTTAATGTAGATTCCTTAGATGGAGCCTTTATGGGAGCTACGGGCCTGACCCCATTGAACCTAGTGTTAACCATCTACGGACAGAAGAGTGAAGGAAGTTAGATACCAATTGGAATCAAGTTATAACACCAAAGGAGACAAGAGAAAACAAAGAGATTTCCTAAAGTCCTATAGCCTCTCGAAGAAAAGTACAAACGTTTATGTACCGTTAGGCATCGAGATCAATGAACCTACCCTCTGATACCAACTTTGTCACGACCCAGACTGTCGTGATTGGCACCCACACAAACCCTCCGGTGGGAGAACCACTACTACAACCCAACTAAACAACTTAACAAAAACTAAGACATTTAAAGATACAGACGCATGTTTAAATGCTAAAGGAAAGATAGAGTTCCCATAAACTCCAATAAAAGTTTAACAATCAAATGCGAAAATAACGCTTAGAACCTGAAAGTCAATGTACCAAAATATTAACAAGGATCATAAATCTAAAGGAAATGGGTACAACCCAATTAAACATAAGAAAATCTAAAGTACTAGTCTAAGTCTGAAGATGTGGACATAAACAAAAGAGAATTCATGGTGGCCTGGAAGCACTAGCTTATCCTTGAATTCAAAATGATCACTGATCTTCTAAACGAGGCCTGTCAATAGCCGTCTGAAGATGCCCTGTACTCAACAAAGATAGAGCAAGTGCAATATCAGTACGCAACCACAATGTACTGGTAGGATCACGCGTCTATCCCACTATGTGCAACATACATAAGCCATTACAACATAATAAACATGCATACACCGAACATATACATTATCAATTATCACTTACGAACCACGTATAATTTCACAATTCTTAGATATACATGTATTATAATGAAGCTAGAACAAACATATATCACACAACACGAAATCACAACCATCAGCTTCCTCGAACAAAGCTAGAATCCCCTAACAAACTTGATGCTTCCCTTTTCGGATTCTTTTCGCTTGTTCTTGGTCCACAAACAATCAATATAATGCTAGGATCAATAAACAAAACCTAATTTACCCGAATTATAAACAATAAGATCAACCCTAGGCTATACCCTTGATCCTCATACCCAGATTAAGGCTTTTACCACCATCCAAACAATTCCAAAACCCTTCCCCATTGATAATTACCCATGAATTTACATTCTACAGATCAAAAAATGGATTCCAGGAGTGATAACCTTACCTTTAGCCTCAAGAATGGTGTAAAACTTTCAAGAAAACACCCGGGGTCGCCTCATAGCTCTCATGTCAAAAAGTGCATAATAAAACATTTTTGGGGTTTATTTTCGACTTAAAACGCGACTATTCTGCTATGGCGGCCCCTAGCCCTCCACAGCAGCCCCGCCCTGGCAGGAATAATCTGCCACAATGGCTTGCACTGGAACAAAATGTCGAATTAAGAGTTCCAAACCCCCATTCACAACACGCCTTCATCCCATGACACTCAAAAAATACCCGTTCACGCTAAGATCAACATCGGGAGTTCTACTCGCCCGAATTCAATTCCGTAAAGTCTTACGGGTTCCTTTACGTCCTAGATATCCACTCATGTAATCAAAATCATAATTTGATCTACCATTTGTTACCAGATTTCTCTAGACCTCACTGACTCCGATCTCATCCAAATTTGGACTATTTGGGAAATTCTAGGTTACTACGAAAAAGTTTTCTGGCATAAGATTTTTCCCCGTTGGCTTTTCTCTAACGACGGGAGCAATTTGTTACAGTTTAGTTTCCAAAATGAAGGGGCAAATAATTTTGCCCATTGATCTCTATCTTACTCCATAAAGTTATGGATATCAGCCTCATAATATGAACTTCATATAAGCACTCATGTCTCATAGTATGCTTTGTCGCACAAGTTATGATTTGATCTCAATGGGTAGCAATATAATGTTATGTCATGCATATTCTTATATCAGAATTCTCAAATGAATCGTGCGTATGATCTTTCGCTCTAAAGCTCTTTCAGTGATTCTTTTCTATTTTGATAGTGATGTTTTCAATAGTAGTTGAGTAATGACAGAAGGTGAGGGTTGTGTTTCTTATTGTTATAGTGATGTTGTGTTTATTCCACCCAAAGTTATAATTGAGGAGGAAAAATAGGATGAGGTTATACTATGACTAATATTTAAATGAGAGCAATTAGCTGGTTCCTGTTAGTAATGCGTGAAATTCAGTTGGTAGAGATGATGAAAGAATGAGAAATTCTTATAAGGATTTGTTAGTAGGATTCCATGGAGTGGTTATAATACTACACTTGAATGGGGTGCTGGTAGAATATGAAGGATTGTATGATGTATTAGGTGGTTCTTGATCAAGACTCGAGGTTGGTTGAATATGGTGGTAAGGAGAAATACTCTTGGGGATGAAACTTCCTATAGAGGTATATAACTTGACTATTGTGATTCAGATTAGAATAATCACCCTAATTTAAGTATTTTGTGATTTTGAGTAAGGCTTGAGTATAGTAAGAGCATACAGTTAGACTCAGACCTTGGTAAGAGTAGTCATATACCCTTGTGAGAGCTATGAGTTGCAACAAATGAGGTGTGGTAATAAGAAATAAAAAAGCATAGTTGAGAAGTGTTTCTAAGCTTAAGAGCTACCAGCCATATCAGTCTAGGCATATTATTTTTATTCTTAATTCATACACATATACCTTTGTTTGAGGTAAAGATAACTTCAGATAGAGCGTGACTATATTCAAACTCATATCATTCTTAATTTATGTGCAATAGACAATTCCAAACTCTTAGTAGAAGTCAATTCCGTCTATGTTAGTAGGCAAGTTCAGAAGTTAGAGAGATAGTAAGAGTAACCCCTTTTCATTCTCATTTTAACCGTCAGTCGAGGACGAATGATCCCAAGGGGGAGATATTGTAACACCCCAAATATTTCTAAGTTAAGACTCGAACCATCCTTCATTTGTGGATAAAATTTTACCGAGTGATTCTAATTTTATTATGTCACGCCCCAAGCTACCCCCGAGACGCGGACACGGGACCTAGGACCACAAGTGATCCCAAGCTAACCCTACTGTCATGATCATGAGCATACTAAAGAAAATAAACTGATGCGGAAGCTAAATCATAAAGTAAGTCTGAAATGATGGGGAATACCCATTTATTATAACTGGGATGAATGAGTTCTGATGAGTTTAATACAAGGAAGTTATTAACTCAAAATACTAAGCTGAATCTAACTATATCTGAAATAAGCCTCTAAACTGACTAGAAATGTTGGGACATGCCCCAACTAGGTCTAGCAAAACTGAAGCTAAAGATTAAAAGAGATAAAGATAAACATGTCACCAGTCCTCGAAGAATGAGGACTCACCACTGATACAGCTGAACTGTAGATCGGGAATCGATCTAAGCGTGATCAGGATGCTGAGAACCTGAACCTACATTACGAGAAGATGTAGCGCACGTATGCGTCAGTACTTGAGAGGTACTGAGCATGCAGGATAGAGTAAAGCTGAAATAACATATAACTGAACAAAGCAATTAAGCAATGAAGTAATCTGGACATGATATAGATACTGAAAATACTGAATACTGAGCTAACTGAATGCAATGACCAATTTATAACATGTTGAGACTGAATACTGACTGTACTGAAATATGGTCAATGCAATAAAGTCTGACTGAACTGTGGGAGCTACTAATAACTGACAATAAAACCACATGAGCTAAATGCGGAGTCCGATGTATACGCCCCATCGAGAGGACCCAATATACCCTGCCAGAGGTATAGAGGCATGCTGGCGTGATCACTAAACTGATGTTGCCCACAGAGGGGACTTACACCTACGTGGCTCGTAGTTCTGGGACTATATGGGTACACTGAACCCTAGTCCAACTCGATATTATGCTACTCCCAATGAATTAAGTGGTTAACTGGTTATGACTGAATTTCTGTAAATACTGGATAGCTCGAAGCTGAACATGCAAACTGAGAGTGCAACAATTAATCTGATAATAATGCATTCATAAACTGAGGCATGTAAAACTGAATACTGAAATATCTGACCTAGCATGTATAATTCAAGAACTAAAGAAATACATAGCTAGGGTTCTGAAATACATGCGAGAAATGATGTAATAACATGATAATCTAATTTGGAACATCTAAATAACTAATTCATGATGATCTGTTGACATTCTAGAAACCCTAGGTCTATTCCTGATAAGGGAATCAAGAAACTGACTGAATTCTAGAGACCCAATGGGTGAAAGGAACCCACTAGTGAAATCCCACATACCTGGTGACGAATTTCATGGAGAAATCTTTCGATTTCGGGGCTGGAACTGAAGAAACTTCGCTGCGTTTTTGAACTAGGGTTCTTGACCTTTTTCTCCTCTCTTGCTTCTAATTTTCTAAGTTTGATTAATGATTTTGACTAAGTTAAGTTCTAGTTTTGTTCTAGGCTTAAACTGATTGAAACCTCATGATATAGGGTTTAAACGACGTATCTTAGGGGTTAAACGAAATAGGAAAAGACCAAAAGACTCCTGACTTAACTGTTGTCGGAGTGATCGACGGATTGGACTGACGGGCCGTCATTCAATCGACGGTTCGTAGATTGGGTCCGTCGATCGACTCTGCCTGACATGGCTTCACTAAAATAAGCATAACTTTTTACCCAGAGGTCGGAATTTAGCAAACTCGGTGGCGTTGGAAATATAATTCAATTATCTATCTAACCATAGGTCATGGTACAGATAACTCATTTTGTTCTAATATTTATGACCATCTGAAGTTGACCCATCAATATTTTTCAGCTAATTGGCTGCTGACCCTCATCTACGGTCAGACCTACGGACCGTGGATCGAAAGACGGTACGTGCTGGTCGACCGTAGTTTGTTTCAGAGGCTGGGTAAGGGAAGTCTTGATCCACGGACATAGACCACGGACCGTGGGTCTGTCCGTGAGTCGGGACTTAGCCAAATTTTCTGACTGAGTTCTGGGGAATTTTTCTGTCACGAACCACGGACCTGGAGGACGGACCGTGAGTCCATCTACGGTCCATGAATGGTGTCCGTGAGTGCCACATGTAACACCAGAAATCTAAAATCTCTATTTTTGGATACGGGGTGTTACATTATCTCCCCCTTGGGACCATTCGTCCTTGAATGAAGACTAATCTAGCTGAAATAGAGGGAGAGGGCTGCAATACCTACCACTAAACACTGAGAACTGAATTTCTAACTGAACTGAGTTTCAAGAACATGTAAATACGCTGAAAATGCAAGTACAAACTGAAGGAACATGATTCTAAGACTTATTTTTCGCATGAATGACTGAAAAACTGAAGAGAAACTATTACCTCAAGCTGGAATGGAATCGAAAGGAAAGAGGTGAGGATACTTGGACTTCATGGCTGCTTCTGTTTCCCAAGTAGCTCCCTCTACGGACTAGCTCCTCCACAAAACATTGACTGAAACGACTTCTTTATTTCTCAACCTTCTAACCTGACGATCGAGAATCTCAACTGGTACATCCTCATAAGAAAGGCTATCTTTCACGGACACACTTTCTAATGGCACTATAGATGCTGGATCACCCACACACTTCTTCAAAAGAGAAATGTAAAAGACTGGATGCACTGCTGCTAAGTTTGCTGGCAACTCTAACTCATAAGCCACTTTGCCAATCCTTTTCAAGATCCGGTAAGGGCCTACATATCTAGGACTGAGCTTTCCTTTCTTGCCAAATCTCATCACCCCCTTTATGGGTGACACTTTCAGGAAAACCCAATCATCAACTTGGAACTCTAGTTCCCTTCTTCTCACATCTGCATAAGACTTTTGGCGACTCTAGGCAGTCTTAAGTCTCTCTCTAATGAGTTGCACTTTCTCCATAGCATCAAGGACTGAATCTGGTCCTATCAAGGTTGCTTCACCTACTTCAAACCAACCAACTGGAGATCTACATCTACGCCCATACAATGCCTCATAAGGGGCCATCTAAATGCTGGAATGGTAACTATTATTGTAGGCGAACTCAATAAGAGGAAGGTGATCATCCCAACTACCCTTGAAGTCGATCACACAAGCTCTCAACATGTCTTCTAAGGTCTGAATGGTACGCTCTGCCTGACCATTCGTCTGCGGATGAAATGCTGTGCTAAGATTAACCTAAGTACCAAGACCTTTCTGAAATGACTTCCAAAAATGAGAGGTAAACTGAGGACCTCTATCTGAGATGATAGACAAAGGAACCCCATGCAACCTCACAATCTCATTAATGTAAAGCTTTGTGTAATCCTCCGCCGAATCGATAGTCTTGACCGCAAAAAAATGAGAATACTTAGTAACCCTATCAATAATCACCCAAATGGAGTCATGCTGTCTGCGAGTACGAGGTAAACCTGTGATGAAGTCCATGTTGATCACTTCCCACTTCCAAGTAGGAATGTCAATCTCTTGAGTCATACCTCCTGGTTTCTGATGTTCTACCTTGACTTGCTGGCAATTGGGGCACTTAGCCACAAAATCTGCTATATCTTTTTTCATACCATTCCACCAATAAACTTCCCGCAGATCACAGTACATCTTAGTGGCGCCTGGATGAATAGAATATCTGGAATTGTGGGCATCTGCAAGAATATGATGTCTCAACTCACCCACATTAGGAACACACAATCTACCCTGATAGCGAAGTACACCATCTTCCCCTTGGGAGAAAACCTCCACTCTCTGATTATGGATTGCACCCTTAAGTTCAAGCAAGATTGGATCACTGTCTTGCTTTTCCTTAACCTCTACTACTAAAGAAGATTCTGCCCCATTCTGAACCGTTACACCATCATCTAATATGCTTATAAGACGAACTCCTAGGCGAGCAAGTCTGTGAACATCCTTTGCTAGCTCTTTTCTTTCTTCCTCAACATGTGCTACACTACCCATAGATAGTCTCCTAAGAGCATCTGCTACTACATTTGCCTTACTAGGATGGTAATGCACACTCATATCATAATCCTTGAGGAACTCTAGCCATCTTCTCTGGCGAAGATTCAACTCTTTCTGGGTAAACACATACTGAAGGCTCTTATGGTCTGTGAACACATCTGTATGAACACCATACAAGTAGTGTCTCCAAATCTTGAGTGAAAACACCACTGCTGCAATCTCGAGGTCATGAGTCGGATAATTCTTCTCATGCACCTTAAGCTGTCTAGAAGCATAAGCTATAACCTTACCTCACTGCATCAACACAAAACCTAGGCCGACTCTGGATGCATCACAATAGATCACATAACTATCTGAACCCTCTGGTAGAGTCAAGACAGGAGTTGTTGTCAACCTAGTTTTCAGTTCTGCAAAGCTTTTCTCACAATCATCTGACCATTGGAACTTAACCTTTTTCTGAGTTAACTTAGTCAATGGAGAGGCTATGGATGAAAATCCTTCCACAAACCGTCTGTAATAGCCTGCTAGACCCAAGAAACTTCTGATATCTGTAGCAGAGGTAGGTCTGGGCCGTTGTTTCAATGCTTCTATCTTCTGAGAATCTACTCGAATTCCTTCACTAGACACAATATGCCCAAGGAAGGCAACTGATTGTAACCAAAACTCGCACTTGTTAAATTTTGCAAATAACTGGCGATCTTTGAGAGTTTGCAGAACAACTCTCAAATGACTTGCATGTTCTTCCTCATTCCTAGAGTAAATGAGGATATCATCAATAAAGACGATAACGAACAAGTCCAAGTACTGCTTGAACACTATGTTCATCAAATCCATGAAAGCTGCTGGAGCATTGGTTAGTCCAAATGACATGAGTACAAATTCATAATGACCATACAAAGTTCTGAAGGTTTTCTTCGGAATGTCACTATCTCTAACTTTAAGCTGATGATAACATGATCTGAGGTCTATCTTTGAGAAATGACTAGCACCCTGAAGTTGGTCGAACAAGTCATCAATCCTGGGGATGGGATACTTATTCTTGATTGTGACCTTGTTCAACTGCCTATAGTCAATACACATTCTGAGAGAATCATTTTTCTTCTTCACGAACAACACTGGTGCACCCCATGGCGAAATATTGGGTCTGATGAAGCCCTTATCTAAAAGGTCTTTCAACTGCTCTTTCAATTCCTTAAGCTCAGCTGGAGCCATTCTGTAAGGAGGAATAGAGATAGGCTGGGTATCTGGAAGGAGATCAATTCCAAAGTCGATTTCCCTTTCGGGAGGAACTCCAGGAAGATCTTCTAGAAACACTTCTGGAAACTCACTGACTATAGGAACTGCCTCAAGAGTTTGGGATTCAGAACTAGAATCCTTAACCCGAACTAAATGATAGAGATAACCCTTAGAGATCATCTTTCTGGCCTTAAGGTAAGAAATGAATCGACCCATAGGCGCTAAGATACTACCCTTTCATTCTAGGATTGGTTTGTCTGTAAACTGAAAATGAACAATCCTAGTTCTCCAATTGACTGAGGCATAACAAGATTGTAGCCAATCCATTCCTAGAATGACATCGAAGTCTGCCATTTCTATCTACAAGATCTGCTGAGGTGACTTTCTGAGAGACTTTGACAGGGCAATTTCTGTATACCCGTTTAGCTATAACTGAGTCACTGACTGGAGTAGACACTGAGAAGGGTTCTGAAAGAGTCTCTGAACTGACATCTAAGACTACTGCTATATAGGGAGTCATAAAAGATAAAGTAGCCCCTGAATCTTTCCACTGAGTGTACCATATGTGAGCCACATCCTTAAGCTGGTAGGATGCCAACTCAACCCTACCATTATCAGTTACTTGCATCACTCCAAAGATTTTCTAAACCTCATCAATGAAGTTTTGTGGGTCTTCACCAACTTGTGACCCTAAAACTGAGGCGGATTCATCCTTAACAAAATATTAAACTCTAGCTGCCACTGATCCACCATTTCTATTAGTAGGAACTGGAACCTGCTGATTGTTTTTGTTGGTCAAACTCTGAGCCAATAGTTAGATCGCATTTCGAAACTCTTCATTCTTAACCTCATGGTTTGGGACTAGTCGAATTGCGTTAGCATTCCTGGCATTAGCTCTACGGGGAGGCATGATCTTAAGCGCATAACGATGGATTAGAAAGGAGATCATACCAACGCACGATAGAATATCAAGAAAGTGAAGTTTTCCTAAAACACTTCATAGCCTCCCTCTCATTAGATGTGGTGCACTTCACACCCATGAAAAGGACTCTACTTAGTGCGGCTTTTCAAACATCCTAGGACACTTAAACCTAAAGCTCTGATACCAAGTTTGTCATGCCCCGAGCTACCCCCGAGACGCGAACACGGGACTTAGGACCACAAGTGATCCCAAGCTAACCCTACTGGCATGATCATGAACATACTAAAGAAAATAAACTGATGCGAAAGCTAAATCATAAAGTAAGTCTGAAATGATGGGGAATACCCATATATTATAACTGGGATGAATGAGTTTTGATGAGTTTAATACAAGGAAGTTATTAACTCAAAATACTAAGCTGAATCTAACTATGTCTGAAATAAGCCTCTAAACTGACTAGAAATGTTGGGACATGCCCCAACTAGGTCTAGCAAAACTGAAGCTAAAGATTAAAAGAGATAAAGATAAACATGTCACCAGTCCTCGAAGAATGAGGACTCACCACTAATACTGCTGAACTGGAGATCGAGAACCGATCTAAGCGTGATCTGGATGCTGAGAACCTG
Source organism: Solanum stenotomum (assembly GCF_019186545.1). Lineage (NCBI taxonomy): Eukaryota > Viridiplantae > Streptophyta > Magnoliopsida > Solanales > Solanaceae > Solanum > Solanum stenotomum. The sequence goes on from NC_064282.1 coordinate 47,279,026, forward strand.
AACCTACATTACGAGAAGATGTAGCGCACGTATGCGCTAGTACTTGAGAGGTACTGAGCATGCAGGATAGAGTAAAGCTGAAATAACATATAACTGAACAAAGCAATTAAGCAATGAAGTAATCTGGACATGATATAGATACTGAAAATACTGAATACTGAGCTAACTGAATGCAATGACCAATTTATAACATGTTGAGACTGAATACTGACTGTACTGAAATATGGTCAATGCAATAAAGTCTGACTGAACTGTGGGAGCTACTAATAACCAACAATAAAACCACATGAGCTAAATGCGGAGTCTGATGTATACGCCCCATCGAGAGGACCCAATATACCCTGCCAGAGGTATAGAGGCATGCTGGCGTGATCACTAAACTGATGTTGCCCACAGAGGGGACTTACACCTACGTGGCTCGTAGTTCTGGGACTATATGGGTACGCTGAAAACCTAGTCCAACTCGGTATTATGCTACTCCCAATGAATTAAGTGGTTAACTGGTTATGACTGAATTTCTGTAAATACTGGATAACTCGAAACTGAACATGCAAACTTCTGACCTAGCATGTGGAATTCAGGAACTAAAGAAATACATAGCTAGGGTTCTGAAATTCATGCGAGAAACGATGTAATAACATGATAATCTGATTTGGAACATCTAAATAACTAATTCATGATGATCTGTTGAAATTCTAGAAACCCTAGGTCTATTCATGATAAGGGAATCAAGAAATTGACTGAATTCTGGGGACCCAATGGGTGAAAGGAACCCACTAGTGAAATCCCACATAGCTGGTGACGAATTTCAAGGAAAAATCTTTCGATTTCAGGGCTGGAACTGAAGAAATCTCGCTGCGTTCTTGAACTTGGGTTCTTGACCTTTTTCTCCTCTCTTGCTTCTAATTTTCTAAGTTTGATTAATGATTTTGACTAAGGTAAGTTCTAGTTATGTTTCTAGGCTTAAACTGATTGAAACCTCATGATTTAGGGTTTAAACGATGTATCTTAGGGGTTAAACGAAATAGGAAAAGACCAAAAGACCCCTGACTTAACTGCTGTCAGAGTGATCGATGGATTGGACTGACGGGCCTTCATTCAATCGACGGTCCGTAGATTGGGTCCGTCGATCAAGTCTGCCCGACAGGGCTTCACTTAAATAAGCATAACTTTTTACTCAGAGGTCGGAATTTAGCAAACTCGGTGGCGTTGGAAAGATAATTCAATTATATATGTAACCATAGGTCATGGCACACAGAACTCATTTTGTGTTAAGATTTATGACCATCTGAAGTTGACCCATCAATATTTTTCAGCTAACTGGCTGCTGACCCTCATCTACGGTCAGACCTACGGACCGTGGATCGAATGACGGTACGTGCTGGTCGACCGTAGTTTGTTTCATAGGCTGGGTAAGGGAAGTCTCGATCCACGGACATAGACCACGGATTGTGGTTTGATCTACGGACCGTGGGTCTGTCCGTGAGTCGGGACTTAGCCAAATTTTCTGACTGAGTTCTGGGGAATTTTTCTGTCACGAACCACGGACCTGTAGGACGGACCGTAAGTCCATCTACGGTCCGTGAATGGTGTCCGTGAGTGCCACCTGTAACACTAGAAATCTGAAATCTGTATTTTTGGATACGGGGTGTTACAAGGTGTTAAGGTCACTAGAATCCACTAGGTTAAAGTTGAAGTCGAAAGCTTTCTTAACGATTGAGTTTCACTATGAGATTTCTTTACTTAGGTCAACTTCAATCGACCATATCTTTTAACACATGAAAAGTTAGGTGGCCCATGGCATATCAAATCGAAGGTCTTTGAGTATTCTTTCCAACTCCACCAAGTTTGCCAAATTTCAAGATCTGAATAAAAAGTTATGGCTGTTTGAGTGAAGCCTCTCCATTTAAGGCATTTCATTCGTTTTAGGAAAGAGCATTTTGGTCTTTTCTTTTTTCCCACTTGTCTAAACAAATTTTTCCTGACCCAATTAAGGGTTTAATCAAATTCTAAAATGTCCATTTCTGTTCAAAACACTTAGGTTTTTTAGAGAGATGTTTCAAGAAGAGGAAAAGAGGGTTTTCAAGCGTTCATTTTAGGATTGAGGAATTTCGCCAAGAACAACCGTTCTTTCCAGGTATGTGAGGTTTTTTCCATAGTGATGGACTTGTTCTTCCTCATGCCAATCATGTAGTTCTTCCATCAATTCATCCATAAAATCATTTATGTAAAGATTATTGAGTAGTTCTTGAGTTTTGCCCCATTCTTTAAAAGTGGAGGTTTGGAGTTCTTGAGGTGAGGGTCTTCCGAATGAGTGATGTTTTTTGATAGAATTTGGGTGGAATTTCAATGAATTTGTGTTGGGTTTGTGAATCAAAGGGAATTTTGAAGAAACCAATCGATTCTCAATGAGTTAGAACCCGACATTGAATAAGAAAATTCATTGGATTTCTGGGTTCGGGTGGGGAAATGCGCCTCCAAGGCATTAGGAGTGCTGGCTCCTTGCACCTGCAGTGAGCCCTAGAGGTCAACAAGTACTTGGAGGCCTGGCGCTCTGCTCCAGCAACGCGCCAGGGTTGTCAGGCCTTTTCTCCTCGTTCTTCGTCCAGTAACTGTTCTTTCAAATTGTGTTTTCACTATTTTCTTGATATTAACTCTTAAAGTCTTCATTAATTCTTGAGAGATCCTCCATATCATAATCACATCTCTGAATTTACATTTCAAATTAAAGTAAAGTTAAGAGGAAAGTTCAAGAGGTCTTTTTGAGTCAAAGTTGAGAACTCTTTTGCAATTAACTATAGTTTTTAACCAAGTCCTTGTGTTTTGAGTATTGAGTTGTCTATATTGTTATGGAGGTCCTTGATTTTATTTGTTCATGTCTATAACTCAACATGAACTCTATTTTGAGTTATAAATCTTGAAAATCCTTTAAAGCCAAAATTTGTGTTTTAAACTGAGTTCTTTGAGGAAACTTTAAAGAGACAATTTTGAGTAGTTTAAGGAAACTATGTATTCCCAAATGTATCATTTTTCATTGAGAAAAGAGAAAGAGTTTATGATTTTAAAGATATTTCAAGAACAATTACTTATTTTAAGAGGATAATTTGAGCAATTATCTCAAACCAGAGAAAGAGTATGTTTGAATACATTGAGGATAAAGTTATATTGATTATTTTGGGAGTAGTTTCGAGCACCGAATTAGGTTAGAGTCTTTTATAGTTTGGAAGTCCCATAAGACTACGTAGCCACCGTAGGGTAGGATATCATTGATTCTTCATACGACACCTTTCTGCCTCTAAGAAGCCCTATTAGATGGATCCATAGTCACAATATCATCCTGTACCTCGACAAGGTATAGGATGACCCTTGCAATGTGGGCTAAATATTGTATCATTGCTAGGCCTATAGTAACAGTTGTCGGTTAGAGAAACTCCCCACACGTACTGTATAATATTTTTGTATATTGTTTCTATATTCTATATTGTTGTAAAGTTAAATATTTTTACTTCATGTTCATGTATTGATTGAGTTGAGTACTATCAACATTTCAGTTCAGTCATCTACGCTTTCAATTCTCCTTGCATACTCGTACATTCAATGTACTGATGTCATTCGACCTGCATCCTTTTATGACATAGATACAAATGTTTGGGATTATCAACAGGTGCTTCATTGAGATCACTCTACACTCCAGTTAGCTTTTGGGTGAGCCTCCTTGTATTCTGTAGGACCTCACATTTAATTTCAGTTTAATAGTTTTGAGATGTCGTGGGTCTTGTCACGATATCTTTCTTTAATAGTAGAGGCTTCATAGATAGTTATAGTTGAGGAGTCATTCTGTATTTACTTTCTTTTGAGTCATTTTAGAAACTATAAATATTGTTATTGAGTACTTTCCAGACTTTATGAAGTTTAGTATTTGAATTTTAATTAATTTAATTCAATTTTAAGCCTATTATTGCTCGAATTAGTTTTCCTCTTGTAGTCAACCATTATGACGGTTTGCTTGGGGACCATCAATGGTTCTTGATTGCCGGCCACGCCCAGGGTGTAGGCTCGAATCGTATTATCAACCACATATGAAGTGAATCAAAACTAAGAGCCCAAACATTTTTAAATCTTTGTTTGTGGTGCTTTGGGGGTGGGCTGGAGTTGTAAGCGCTTATGGTGAAAATGTAGTGTTTAATTTTTTTTTCATGAATTATGGCATAAAAAATAAAATATAAATTTTAGATATATACTATTTTTAAAGAGATTTGGTAAACTTTTATATTTCCGATAAACTTTAATTATAATAATTTGTTATATTTTTTATGCCATAGATATCCAAATGTTCTATGTGTGTTCATACCATATAAAAATAACTAGAAAGATTATAATCAATTTACCATATTTATCATGCAGTCCTTTTGATCTTTTATAATTAATGTTTAGATTAGATAGTCATATATTTAATTTAAGACATTGTTTAATAACTATGTATTTTATTAATAATTAATTAAAACTATATGTGAAATATGATAGAAATTATGGTAATCCCAATTAGACGGAAATATTCATTATAAAATTTGTGAAAGATGTATCTCATTTCACTTTTTTCCATTTCAGACTTTCTTGTGTAAGGTATGAGTGTTTTAATTTAAATATCCTCCTCTCTTTTTATGAACTGTAGAAATACAATAATTTATATATGTACACACATCTGTTTATATAGATCTTTCCTCTTAAAATCATCAAAATTAATTTGATTTTTTGTGATTTTTTATCAGGACGGCAAAATTTATTTGGCAAATGAGTTTATCCATGGGTACAAGCAACACTGTTCAAGGTAAATTCATCAACACCGACTTTTAAAATTATTGTAGGCTACATTTTTAATATTATAACATTCTTATAAGTTATGGAACTAATGTTATGGTTTCATTATGTGGTATTGTATTCTAGTTTATTTATTATAAAATCTTGAAAATTATTTAACTATTCGTTTAAAAAAACATATGTCTCACAAAATTTGGTCAACTATGTGAGATTGCAGTTTTAAGGCTTTAAGATTTCTTGATGGGTGATGATAATATTCTTCTTCCCCTTTTAAATGAGAATGAATATTCAGATCTTAAATTGTCAACCAAAAGTTGTTATATAGAGATGAGTTAAACTTTAATCAAATCATGTAATTCAATTCTTTGAATTTTAAAAAATGATACCCTCTTCACCTTTTGAATGATTAGGAACTCTTGGATCTTAAATTCAAAAGTTATTGTATAGAAATAAGAAAATTTTGTTTAACTATATTAATATTTTGAGATAAGAAAAATAATACTTTTTAGAATTTGCAAATCAGATGGTTTTACAAAAATATAAATATCATATCACCTATAGCTAAGTAACATTAAAAGTTATGCTTTTTATTTTAAAAATAATTATCAATAAAATATTTTTAAAAATAACTTGATTATTTTTAAGAATAATGTGAAAACGAAATAAACATTTTTCAAAAAATAATGTGAACACAAAATAAATGTGTTGCACAAAATTGACTAGTTAAAAAGAATATAACATTAGCAAGAAGTTTTAAATTATTCAAAAAGTATATATGTTACAATTCATACTAATAGTAATTGAGACAACTTATATGTGTTCATAAGAAAAACATAATATATATATATATATATATATACACACTTATTCAATTCATTTTTTTTTATCATTGAATATGTATGACCAAGCATTTTATTACAAGTAACAACTTACACACATTTAATATTTTTAATAAATTAAAATGATAATTGATTTTCAAACCCAAAATGTTAAAGGGATTAAATGAAATCAATATACTTCATATAATGAGCAACACAACAATATTTATGTGTGCCATTCCACAATAATATTTTTAATATAAGATATCCTCAATGACAATCATATATTCATCAAGAACTAAAATAAAAAATAATAAAATAAAAGCAGCGCCTTATATATTTTTCTTTCATTTTGATATATGCAGTTTTATTATTGAAGATTTTTGTTCATCTTGTATTTCGGCATAGATTGTTGTAGATTATAAACAACCGTCATTGTATTGTTTTTTTTTAAAAAAAATTGTGGTTTGATCAATGTTTACCCCTCCCCCCCTTTTTGTACTAAAAAATTAGATGCATGTACAATGACGATGAATTTGATCTAAAAGTAGTTAAGTTTTACCGTTTTATACAAGTTCTTAGCAAACAATCTTATATTGTGAATAATATAGGCCAAACAAAAAAAATCAATTAATTTGTGCAATTACGAATTTGTTAGATTTTTCAATGGATCTTCATTTATTTATCATAAAAAGCAGTTTTAAAGAGTATAAACAACAAGATTACCATTTTATTTTTTAAATTATTTAATTAAAGAATTTATGCATTTCTAAATTAGAAATATCATGATTGTTTGAAATTTTGTGATAATTTATTCTTTTTTAACTTTTATTTTTAATGATTTCTAGATTTTATAATCATATCTGATGATTTAGATGGAGATGATTCATCAAAAACTCATGGATTAACAAGTGTTGCTGACAATGAGGTTAGTATGTTGAAGCATTTACTTATATATTATCACTTGATATCTTAATATTAACGTAGTCTTATATGAAAAATATGTGTGCATAGTATTTACATAATAATTGTGTGATAATTAAGTGAATGAAATGGATCTACATTTGACTTTTGAGTGTTTAGATTAAGGAGTCTTAACTATAGTTCGAAAAATGCTAAAAATATTTTATATTTACTTTTATAGACATTAATCCATGGATTTGTCGAGTTTAGTCAAGAAGTTGATCAAGCAGTCGCAAGTCATTTAAACAAGACTTTGCAACCTGTTGAATCGCATCAGCTTGCGTCATCGTCAAGGTAATTGTGTGTTGCATGTTTAAAAATAATTAAGTTTAATTTATTATCACATTTTAAATTGTTATTTTTGTTGTTAATTATTTTGGTACTTTAATTTATTATAGGACAATTAGACTGAAAGATAAATCCACACGAACACTAGCAAGAGGACCTGTGATATCAAGAGGGAGCAATGCAGTCATCCCTAGAAGGCCCTATAGATTCCAGCGAATGAGAGTGAGTAATGACCCCGAGGTCAAAGAAGAAAAGAGGAAGAGAACAACAAAGATGTGCACTTCTTCCAAAAGAAAGAAATCTGCTCCATGAGCGTCTTGAAAAATTCTCCAGATCAGAGAGCTATAATTATATCGTATACTCTTAATTTGATTTTTAAAGAAATAGTTGGTTGTTTTGTTTGTTTTGACATATGATTATATCTGTTTCTCAACTTTGACTATATATTTTTTATGTGACTGTAAAATCGATGGAGGAGTTAAGAGTTTAAGCATCTAAAACTTGTGTTCTCTTAAACTCGTAAGTTCAATTTGTGTGTGTGTGTGTTTGTCTTTTTTAGTATATATATACAATAGTTGACCTTTTATTTTTATCGTCAAATGAAGTTTCAAAAAGTATGTTCATACTTACAGTGTCTCAATTTATGTTTAGCCTTATTGTTGTTATATATATATAGAGAAAAATTGACGAGTTTTGTACCTTGTATTTGTAGCAAAAGTCATTGATATTGTTATATTAACACGATTGCTCCAAAGTCTTTCTTTGAATCACTAGGAAACAAAGAATGATTCACAAACTAAATGTTTATCTTCAGACAAAAAAGTTTTTTGATTTTTCTTATTCTGTTCTGGTTTGTGTTCTCTTTTTTTAATTGTTTTTTAAGTTGTCTATTAGTGTAAAGGTAGAAATCGTTTTATCAGGAAGGGTTGGGAAATCTTTTATTTACCAAACTGTTCCCCCCTTTCTTTTTTTAAATAAAAGATAATTAGTTCCTATCTATTCTCAAAAAACATTTTGGATCGGGTCAGGTCGGTTCACATGGGTGACCCACGACCCAAAATTATATCTCCCACTTTGCACATGGTTGACAAGACCCAAGCCAATACAATATCAACTAGACACACAATTCATAAAATAAATAGTTCGCACAATATGTGAGCATGAACAGTTTAACCTTAAGGTTTTCCAAACCCTACATAAGAATCTAATCATATTTGTAAGGAATTCACTACTTATTTGAGAATACTATTACTCATAGTATCCCAGACTTTATTTATTATTTTAGTAGTTATTTATTCGACCCCTCATACTCTAAAAGAGGTAAAGTCGAGTTCATGTTTAACTTTATACACAAATTTACACTTAATACCAATATGGTTAGTGCAATAGCCGGCTTGTGTATACAAGTTTATTATTCAATTAATCGTGTTTCATTTGTACTCGAATCTATCTATTCCAATTTAACCAATTTCCTAGACATGCATTGTATTGTCGAATGGCTATGAGTTACATTGTCATGACCCAAACCTACACCCTATACGTAATTGACACTAGAGAACAATCTCTGATCCCCAAGAAAACCCTTGGCCTGGGTACATGACTTACATGACACTAAATAATACGCGGAAGCTTAAAATAAGTGAACACTTAGACATATAACAAAGTCTTGAAAGTACAGTCTTACAAAACACTTAACATGAATCATAAGTTAAATAAAACATCTTGAGAAAATAATGGAAAACATCTAATTTAGTGTGTCTATGAAGCCTCTAGCAATTCAAGATAGATGTCGGAACAAGACCTACGATACCTCAACTACTACTAAAACTGAAATGAAACAGGGGTCTCCTAGAAGTAAGAATGCCTCACCAACTAATGTCTGCGAATGAATAGTTACCTCAACGCATTGTTGGTGATGATCATGACCACATGTTTCTGCATCATAAAATGATGCAGGTCGAATGACATGAGTACATTGAATGTACTGGAAAGTGACAAGGTTAGAGTAAATAATCTATGGGCTTAAATGACTGGAAGCAACATAATCGGATCAAAGCATGAATATGACATGAAAACCATTTAAGCGTTACAATATAATAAACAATGAAAGCAACATGAAAATAGTATACTTTACTTGTGGGGAGTTTCTCTAACTGACAAGAATTACCATGAGCCTAGCAATGTACAACGTTTCGCCCATGTTGCCAGGGCCATTGTAACATCTCGCTAATTGAAAGAACTAGAAAGAGTTAGAATTGGAAATAGTCATTTTAGGAAGAATGAAAAATATGGAAATTTGTTAAGTTAAGTTTGGGTTTTTGGTCAACTTCAAGCGACCATACCTTCTAGATCAGGATGAGTTAGGTGTACTTCCAGATACCGTAGGAAAGATCTTGAAATTATATTTCCAACGCCGCCAAGTTTGTGCGATTCCGAGTTCGTATGAGTGAGATATGCTCATTGGAAGTTGGGATGTTCATATAAGAAAAGTGTAATCCGGATTTTGGAAGGGTAGTTTGGTCTTTTCCTTACCAAATTAATTTATTTCATTTTTAGGAGTTTAATTGGGGTCTAAACTGAACTTGGTCAGTTTATGCTTTTGAAAACTAAGTTAGGGTTTTGAGAGAAGAGAAAAAAAGAGGAGAAGGAGCAAGAATTGTCAAGTACTTGAAGAATCGCTTGTGGATTTCATCAAGGGGTTATCCCTAAGAGGTATGTGAGACTTTCATGACGTTCAGTTCGTTCACCCATGTACCAAGAATGTTTATTTCAGCGTGAATTCGTCCAAAAAAAGGGTTGAAAGTTTGATGTTCTTGATATTTGTTCATCAATTTGTTTTCGTTCTTGAATTGGGCTGAGATTGAGAAGTTTTGAGATTATTGCGTCGAATTATGGAGTTGTTTTGAGTTAGGTTCTTAGGTACATTTACTGGGTATCTTAATCTAAAGAGAATTTGGGAAAAAGAACCGAGTTTAGGCGAATTGGGGCTGGAAAATAAAGAAGGAAAAAGTCGGGCAAATCTCGATAGTAACAGGTCTGCGTCGTGGACCTGTTCCTCAGGATGGGAAAATTCTCCTCACGTTGAGGAGCGTTATCGGACCGTTCTGTCTCAAAAATTATTTTTGCAACCAAATATTTAAATATATCTTCGCATCGCGGACTAGTTTCCAGACAGTGATTTCTTGATCGTTTCTCATGTTTAACTATCTAAAAACACTCCTAAACATCATGAGATCCTTCCTATCACAAATCACAATCTTTGAATCCATAATTCAATTCAAGGAAAGTTAAGAGTCAAGTCAAGAGAACTTAAGAGTCAAGTCAAGAGGTTAAGAGTTAAGTCAAGAGAAGTTCTTAAAGTATTTCAAAAGTCTTCCACGAATGTTTTAACTTTGTTTTAAGACTTAAGCCTTGAGTTGAGGAAAGAGGAAAGAGTAAGAGTAAAGTTCATTTCTTCAAATATTATACGGGAACTAAGTATTCCTAAGAGTTAAAAATGTTTTCACATTTGATCAAGAGGGAAACACCAATTTCCAAGAGAGCTTTTAAGCTAAGTTTTGAGTAATTATCTCAAACCAAAGAAAGAAGTTTTATTTTAAAAACATATGAGCTAAGTATATTTTAGGAGTAGTATTGAGTACCGATATGGGGATGCGAGTTCATAATAATCCAAGTCTCCATAAACCATGTAGCCATCATGGGTAGTAAAAGATCATACTTTTTAGATGATTCCTTAAGTGCTTTTTAGCATAGACTAGTGGATCCACTTACTTAAGGCGTTCTATTTGACGACAAAGTATAGGAAAGTTCTGGCAGCGTGGGAAAGACGCTGAATCACCACTTAGGCTCATAGTGGTGGTTGTTGGTTAGAGAAACTCCCACAGTATTACATTACTTTATTATATGAGTAATTTGAGTTGTTATTGCATTTTCTTTAACAAAATGAGTTGTTTTCTACTATTTTAAAAAGCTTTCTATAAACTGCATGTGTATTATTGCTTTATATTGAGTTAAGTTATTCATGAGTTGAGTAAAGCCAAGGTAAGTGTTTCTTTCTGATTCCTTTCAAGCTTATGTGATGTTCAGTATTCCCCTCCCATACTCGTACATTCAATGTACTGATTCCATTTGGCCTGCATCATTTTATGATACAGACACAGGTAATCAGGATCAGTATCCAGGGCCCCGTCGATCCAATTGAGCACTCAAAGTCAGTTGGTGAGCCTCTTTGCTTTTCAGATGACTCCTTTTGCTTTGCTTTCTAGTATTTCAGTTATTAGGATGATCGGGGGTCTTGTCCCGACATCCCTTCTTATTTTACAGGCTTCGTAGATAGTTAGTAGTTCAATTGTCTTTACATTAATATTTCATATGTTAAGACTTAAGTTGACATTTTGGCCAAGTTGAATGTATGACCTTTAAAAGTTCTAAGTTATTTTATTAAACAATTGAGTAGAAGTGCATTTGATCATTGTAATAATGCTTAGAGTCTTCCGCTGAGTAAGTAAGTTAGGCCAAGCGTTCACTTGGGCCAATAATAGTTCTCGAGTGCCAGCTATGTTCGGGGTGTAGGCTCTAGGCGTGACAAACTTGGTATCAGAGCACATAGTTCTAGAGTCCTAGGGAGTCTATGAAGTCGTGTCTGTAGAGTCCTAGTTATCGGTGTGAAGCGCGCCACATCTATAATTAGAAGGCTACGACACTTAGGAAATTAACTCACTTCTTTAACACTCATTTCGTGCGATAGAGTTCATCTCTATAAAGTCTCTTTATAATTCATGCTTGCACGTGTTTTTAGTTAACCATGCCTCCACGAAGAGCTGTTAAAGATCGTCCTGCTAGGCATAATATTGAGGAGCAAGGGTTACCCAATGCACCTGAAGTCCAACCCCAATGAGAATTTACCCATGTTGAGTTCAAGGAGGCGATAAGGATGTTGAGTCAAGCTGTGACCAACCAAGCTGGGAGGAGAGAGAACCGACAGGAAGGGAATGATACTTCAAGGATTCGTGAGTTCTTGAGGATGAATCCTCCAAGTTTCACTGGTTCAGGCACTACTAAGGATCTAGAGAACTTTATTGAGGAGTTGCAAAAGGTATTTGAAGTTATACACGTTGTCGATGTTGAGCTAGTAGAACTAGCTGCATATCAAACTGAAGAATGTTGCTAGGACTTGGTTTGACCATTGGAAGAAGGGTAGAGCTGAGGGAGCACCACATGCGAGTTGGGCTTGTTTTGAGGAGGCCTTCTTGGGGCGTTTATTTCCCCTGGAACTGAAAGAGGCCCAAGTACGAGAGTTTCTCACTCTTAAGCAAGATTCACTAAGTGTTCATGAGTATAGGTTGAAGTTCACCCAACCATCCCGTTATGCTTCGAAGATGGTTGCGGATATAAGAGTAGAATGAGTTTGTTTGTTGTTAGGCTGTCGAGTAAGGAAGGTAAGGCTGCAATGCTAATAGGTGACATAGATATAACAAGGTTGATGGTCTATGTGCAGCAGGTTGAGGAAGAGAAGTTGAGGGATAGGGAGGAATTCAGAAATTAGAAGGCTAAGACGTCAAGGAATGAGTTCGGGTAGCAAAGAAATAATGCGAACCGGTCTTCTTTCCAACAATATCAAAAGGGACCTGCTCCATCATCTGCTAGTGCACCTGCACCCAGAAACAAAGGTGAGTACAATAGTCAGAATTCACAGCACTTCAGGGATAGACCTGCCCAATCTCAGGGTAGTGTGGTACAAGGAGGTAACTGGGCTCCTGCATGTGCTAAGTGTGGTAGAACCTACCCAGGTAAATGTCGTGATGGCTCCACAGGTTGTTTCAAGTGTGGACAAGAGGACCACTTCATGAAAGTGCCCTAAGAACCGCCAAGGAAATGGAAATCAGGGCAATAGAGCCCATTCTCCATCAGTTGCTCCACCAAACAAGGCTACACCTAGAGGAGCTACTTCCGGTACTGGCAGAGGATCAAACTGCCTTTATGCGATCACAAGTCATCAAGAGCAAGAGAATTCTCTAGATGTTGTAACTGGTATGATCAAAGTCTTTACTCTTGATGTTTATGCTTTGCTAGACCCAAGAGCAAGTTTATCTTTTGTGACTTCTTATTTTGCAAATAATTTTGATGTTCTTCGTGAGAAACTTTGTGAACCCTTTTGTGTTTCTATACCTATTGGGGAGTATATTCTAGTTGAGGGAGTATATCGTGATTGTGTCATTTCCATCAATCACAAGAACACCACGGCTGATTTAGTTGAGTTAAACATGGTAGATTTCGATGTCATTTTGGGTATGGACTGACTTTATGCCTGTTATGCCTCCATTGATTGTAGAACTCGAGTTGTTAGGTTTCAAATTCCTAATGAGCCAATTATAAAGTGGAGTAGTAGTTAAGCAATGCCTAAAGGTCATTTCATTTCGTACCTTAAGGCGAGAAGGGTAGTTTCCAAGGGGTGTGTCTATCACTTAGTCCAAGTTAATGACTCTAGTGTTGAGATACCTCATATGGAGTCAGTTTCAGTACTAAAAGAGTTTCCATAAGTCTTTCCTGATGATCTTCCCGGAGTCCCTCCTGAGAAAGAAATAGACTTTGGTATAGATATTCTTCCAGTTACTCGTCCTATATCTATTCTGCCATACAGAATGGCACCAACAGAGTTGAAAGAGCTAAAAGAACAATTGAAAGATCTCCTAGATAAGTGTTTTATTCGACCAAGTGTATCACCTTGGGGTGCTTTAGTCTTATTTGTGAGAAAGACAGATGGTTCCCTTAGGATGTGTATAGATTACCTCCAGTTGAACAAGGTTACCATCAAGAATAAGTATCTTCTTCCGAGAATTGATGATCTTTCGATCAGCTTCAGGGTGCTACTTGTTTCTCTAAGATAGACCTTAGATCAGGCTACCATCAGTTGAGGGTAAGGGAATATGATATTTCAAAGACAATAATCAGGACCCGTTATGGTCATTATGAGTTCCTAGTTATGTCCTTTGGTCTGACCAATGCGCCTGCAACATTCATGCACCTTATGAATAAAGTATACAAGCCTTATTTAGATGTGTTTGTTATCGTGTTCATTGATGACTTACTAATCTATTCAAGGAATGAAGAAGAGCATGCTAGTCATCTCAAAATAGTTCTCCAAACTTTAAAGGATAGAGAGTTATATGCCAAGTTCTCTAAGTGTGAGTTTTAGCTTGAGTCTTTGGCATTCTTAGGCCACACTGTGTCTGGAGAGGGAATTAAAGTTGATACTCAGAAAATAGAAGCAAAGCAGAATTGGCCTAGACCCACATCTCCAATTGATATTATAAGTTTCTTGGGGTTAGCTGGTTATTATAGAAGGTTCGTAGAGGGGTTCTCATCTATTTCATCCCCTTTGACCAAGTTGACTAAGAAAACAATGAAGTTTCAATGGTCTAAAGCTTATGAGAAAAGCTTTTACGAATTGAAAAAGAGGTTGACTACTGCCCCAGTATTCACTTTACCAGAAGGTACGCAAGGCTTTGTGGAGTATTGTGATGTGTCTACAGTTGGTTTGGGTTGTGTATTAATGCAAAATGGAAAAGTTATAGCTTATGTCTCCAGACATTTGAAAATTAATGAGAAGAATTACCCAACCCATGATCTAGAACTGGCTGCCGTAGTATTTGCTTTGAAAATATGGCACATTTCTCTTTATGGTGTTCATATGGATGTATTCACTAATCAGAAGAGTCTTCAGTAAGTGTTTACTCAGAAATAGCTTAATCTCAGACAAAGGAGGTGGTTAGAATTACTCAAGGATTATGACATGTGTATTCTTTATCACCCAGGTAAGGCTAATGTTGTTGATGATGCTTTAAGCAAATTGTCTATGGGTAGTACCGCCCATGTTGAGGAAGAAAAGAGAGAGTTAGCGAAAGTTGTGCATAGACTTGAACGATTGGGAGTTCAACTAATGGATTCCACAGAAAGAGGAGTAGTGGTGATTAATGGGGTTGAATCATCCTTAGTGTCAGAAGTGAAAGAGACACGAGACCAATATCCTATTTTTCTTGAATTGAAGGCAAATGTTCATAAGCAAAAAGTATTGGCTTTTGAACAAGAGGGAGATGGTGTGTTGAGGTATCAAGGTAGGTTATGTGTACAAAGGGTGGATGAACTCCAAGAGAGGATCATGGAGGAAGCTCATAGCTCCAGATATTCCATTCATCCGGGTTCTTTAAAAATGTATCGTGATTTGAGAGAAGTTTATTTGTGGAGTAGTATAAAGAAGGGCATTGCAGAGTTTATTGCTAAGTGTCTGAATTGCCAACAAGTTAAGGTAGAGCATCAAAAGCCTGGTGGTTTGGCTCAAAATATAGAAATTCTAGAATGGAAGTGGGAGATGATCAATATGGACTTCATCACAGGTTTACCAAGGTCTCGCAGGCAGCACAATTCCATTTGGGTGATTGTCGATGGAATGACAAATTCAGCCCATTTTATACCGGTAAAGACAACCCATTCGGCAGAGGATTATGCTAAGTTGTATATTCAAGAGGTGGTAAGACTTCAGAGGATTATGCACAGTTTTGGAAATCATTCCAAAAAGGCTTGGGTTCAAAGGTGAACTTAAGTACTGCCTTTCACCCTCAGACAGATGGGCAAGCAGATCATTCTATTTAGACTTTAGAAGACATGTTGAGGGCCTGTGTGATTGATTTCAAAGGTAATTGGGATTATCACCTACCCCTTATTGAATTTTCTTACAACAATAGCCGTCACTCTAGCATCCAAATGGCTCCTTATGAAGCTTTTTATGGGAGAAGATGTAGATCTCTTATTGGATGGTTTGAAGTTGGTGAAGCAGGGTAGATAGAACCGGATTTAGTCCATCAAGCTGTGGAGAAAGTGAAAGTGATTCAAGAGAGGTTGAAAATGGCACAGCGTCGTCAGAAATCCTACACTAATATTAGGAGAAGGGAGTTAGAGTTTGAAGTAAATGATTGGGTATACTTGAAAGTTTCACCCATGAAGGGTGTTATGAGGTTTGGTAAGAAGGGGAAGCTTAGTCCCCGATATATTGGCCCTTACAGAATATCCAAAAGGGTTGGTAATGTAGCTTATGAGTTAGAGCTACCCCAAGAGTTAGCAACGGTTCATCAGGTATTTCATATTTCCATGTTGAAGAAGTGCATGGGAGATCCTTCACTTATCATACCAACTAAAGATATTGGTATCAAGGATAGCTTATCCTATGAGGAGATTCCGGTTCAGATTCTAAATCGTCAAGTTCGCAAGTTGAGGACTAAGGAAGTAGCATCAATCAAAGTTCTTTGGAGGAACCAGTTTGTTGGGGAAGCTACTTGGGAAGCTGAAGAAGATATAAAGAAGAGGTATCCACATCTCTTTGAGACCGGAGAAATTCCAGATCAAGGTACTAATTCTCTTCTTAGTACTCTTTAATTTATAAGTTGGCATGTTGTATTTGCATTTCTTGTTGGGTGTTTGAATTGAATGTTAGATGTTACACCCTTAGCCTAGTAAGAGTAATCTCATTCGAGGACGAATCTTCCCATAGGGAAGATATTTTAACATCTCGCTAATTGAAAGAACTAGAAAGAGTTAGAATTGGAAATAGTCATTTTAGGAAAGAATGAAAAATCTAGAAATTTGTTAATTTATGTTAAGTTTGAGTTTTAACCATAAATCCTAGCTCAGGATGAGTTAGGTGTGATTTCAGATACCGTAGGAAAGATCTTGGAATTATCTTTCTAACACCGCTGAGTTTGCGCGATTTCGAGTTCGTATGAGTGAGATATGCTCATTGGAAGTTGGGTTGTTCAAATAAGGAAAGTGTAATCCGGATTTTGAAAGGGTAGTTTGGTCTTTTCCTTACCAAATTACTCTATTTCGTTTTTAGGAGTTTAATAGGGGTCTAAACAGAATTTGGTCAGCTTACGCTTTTGAAAACTAAGTTAAGGTTTGGAGAGAAGAGAAAAGAAGAGGAGAAAGAGGAGAAGGAGCAAAAATCGTCAAGTTCTTCAAGAATCGCTTGTGGATTTCGTCAAGCAGTGATCTCTACGTGGTATGTGAGACTTTCATAATGTTGGGTTCATTCACCCACGTTCCAATCATGTTTATTTCAATGTGAATTCGTCCAAAAAGGGTTGAAAGTTTGATGTTCTTGATATGTGTTCATGAATTTGTTTTCGTTCTTGAATTGGGTTGAGAATGAGAAGTTTTGAGATTATTGCGTCGAATTATGGAGTTGTTTTGACTTAGGTTCTTAGGTACATTTAATGGGAATCTTAATCTAAAGATAATTTGGGAAAAAGAACCGAGTTTAGGAGAATTGGGGATGGAAAATGAAGAAGGAAAAAAGTTGGGCGAATCGTGGTACCAGGTCCGCGTCGCGGACCTCTTCCTCAGGATGGGAAATTTCTCCTCGCGTCATGGAGCGTTCACAGACCGTTCTGCCTCAAATTTTTTTTTGACCAAATATTTAAATACATCTCCGTGTCGCGGACTTGTTTCCAGATAGTGATTTCTTGATCGTTTCTCATGTTTAACTATCTAAAAACACTCTTAAACATCATGAAATCCTTCCTATCACAAATCACAATCCTTGAATCCATAATTCAATTCAAGGAAAGTTAAGAGTCAAGTCAAGAGATTAAGAGTTAAGTCAAGAGAAGTTCTTAAAGTATTTCAAAAGTCTTTCACAAATGTTTCAACTTTGTTTTAAGACTTAGGGTGTGTTTGGTATGAAGGAAAACATTTTCCGGAAAATGTTTTCCAATTTTCTCATGTTTGGTTGGGCTAAATATTTTGGAAAATGTTTTCCAAATCAACTCATTTTCCTCAAATTTAAGGAAAATGACTTCCCTTCAAAACTTAAGGAAAACATTTTCCAAAACACTCTCCCAACTTCCAATTAAAAAAAAAAAATTGTTGAAAAAATCAATTTATTTGGTCCCTACCCTCAAACCAGCCCCCCTCAACCACCCCCAAAAAAAAAAAATTAAAAGTTTGTTTTTAAATTCAATATTTTTACCCCACCCTCACCCCTACCCCCACCCCCACCCCCACCCCACCCCTAACAGCCCCCCCCCCCAAAATAAAATTAAGTTTGTTTTTAAAAA